>NC_092871.1:19675883-19942474 GCF_032062135.1 Pyxicephalus adspersus
TAGCTCTGCCATTTCTGCAAGGTAACCAGTGTGTTTGGAATATGCTGATTTATTTGCTCCTGTACTGATCCTCCAGCTTCTCCACTGGCCCAACTTATAAATACAGGCTGACATTCAAAAATCCGGCAACCTCCAGACCTAAGGAGTGCCGGATTTTCAAAAATTCTGGATTTTTTACGGTTATACATGCTGTATATATTTACCAGAAAATGACTACCTGTACAGTCCTTTAAATGGATGCTGAATCCATAATGGGGCTATACAGCGGCAAATAAATGAGAAGGAATGACCAGGAAACCACGTGTAAGCCAGACCTAACAGCTGATTCTGGAGTACAGCGCCATCAAAACATAAACTGCGCTTCCAGCAAACAGTGTAAATTTGAAAATGCACTCCAAAATTCATACCGAAAATCTGAAGGAACCGGATTATCGATGGCAGGATTTTTGAATGTCATCCTGTATGCAGCCAATACTCTGTAAAAGGATGACAGCATCATTAGCAATGACTTGACAGTGTCTCTATAATTTGTGTCATTAACAGGGAAACCATAATGGTTTGAGATCAATTTAAATTGGAACTAAATAAAAAAAATGTGACCAGGCTGGTTATTTATTTCAGAAGGGACAGGTGATGTCTTTTCTGCAATAAAACATATTTACCTGGCTGTGTGCAAGTTTTTCTGAAATTAACTCTGAAGTCATTTCTGCTTGTCCAATCAAAATTGGTAAAGATCCAAAACCAAGATGGTCTGAGTGATGACAGAGGTGCCTGCAACAAAGCAAGGACAGATGAGTTTATTTAAAGAATTACAATCAGGCAGGAACGTCTATTTTATTGCAGAATGGATATCACTTGTCCATTTTGCTATCAAGCCTGCTTGCAGTTCTACTTAATTCATAAATAAATGCTATACCTATAATATATATTTTAATACCAAAGTATAACATTTAAACATAAAGAGTGAGTGTGTATATGTGTGTGTGTGTGTGTGTGTGTGTGTGTGTGCGCATTTTTTTCACATTTGAAAATTTATTCACTATACATTCATAGCTGTCTGTAGGATGGATGTTGGAAAGGTCTTTATACCATTAGGTTAGCTATACATTTGCATGTGCTCATTCAGTGCATAGATACTTTTAGGTTAGATATTTAGGTGATCTGATTCATCTTCTGTGTGATACAAAGCCAGCTATCATGCATTGGGAAACATGTACAGGTAATCACATGAATATATCAGTTTAATTGCATGCCTTTGAGACATCTGATCTTAAGTATCAGCCATGATGCAGACATGAATGTAGGATTTTATTTCGGTCATGGGGATTGATGCAAAAACCCTTACAAAGTGGTTTATAGAAAGCGCCAAGTGGGATAAGTGGACAGGAGGTTATTAGTGTTTTATCCTCTCAAATGCCAGCATACATCAGATCTCATAATAGAGAAGCTGTGTGTGTGTTTTTTTATTTTTTTATTTTAAGGTGTTTAGTGACATATGCTGCTAAATGGACTGAGCGCTGACAGCGGCCACTGTGCCAGGCTGTACAGTACTAATCATTGTTTCTAGACTCCACCGCTCTGAATTACTTTCTTTTTGTCAGGCTGAATGTTTTAAAGCATATGAGAAATCTGACCATATATTTATTGAGTTAAAGGATTGACAATTTGCAAGCAATCTTTATAGCAGAAAGTGACAGGCGATGTTCCTTCTGCTATAAAATATTTTATTTTACCTGCCTGTTCTCTATCCTCTTTAAAAAAATATGATGGGTATCCCTACATCCCCCTGGGGCTGCCATGATCAAATGAACTCCTGCGTGCAAGCATGGAAATTATGGCATCCCAGCATGGCTAAAAACAAATAACTCAAGAAGTAGAAGATAGGGGTGTCTGTGTCAGTACGGGTGTATTGTTTAAAATGCTTACCTGTAAGTTATAAAACTAAATATTTTGTACCTGAGAATAATGTTTAGCGGTATATTATTGATTTTTTTTTTTTAAATTTCTATAAACCACCTGTATGCTTCATATTTTCCTTTTCATATTCTTTTATATCATAAGAAAATTATTTTTATTGATATGTAATGCCAAAATAAACAAAAAAAACCCATAAAAGCACACCTGTGGTTATAAAATTTACTTGTAATATGAACAATATAAAAAATAATAACAAAGCAGTGTGCAAACCATGGCATGCTGGTTATTAGGTTGTAAAGTGATAAAAGTTAAAAGTTCACCAAGCACAATGTTATTTCTCAACTGGTTATTATTAGCAAAACAAAGGTAAAAAATGCTCAGATAATTGATAGGTTGTAGAAACAAAAAGAATTGTTGTAGCACAACTGAAAAGAAATTGTGCTAATGATACAAAAGTGAATGGATCTCCACCTGCTAGCTGCATTAGGGATTCAAAATAATATTATGTAATAAATATATATATATATATATATATATATATATATATATATAAATACATTTTAAATCTGATATATATATATATATATATAAACTAAATTGTACCTGCTTTATTATAACTCTCATTTAAAGCAGGATGACCATAAACTATTCTGGCTTGTCCATTTTAGCCAGTCTGTTGATCTGTATCTGTGTAATGCTTGCCACTTCCAAAGTAATATACATTTCAAAAGATAACGGCTAAAAAGAAAGGTGTAACAGGTTTCTTTTCGAGATTTAAACATCACAGTCAAAAAAACTGTGTTTTTGTTTAAAAATAAGTTCTTCTCAAGATTTATCTTGAAACCTAAGTTCAGGAAAATTACAAAACTCAATTGCCTGTTTCTGCCTAGAGTACCAGTAAAAAGAACTTTAGTTAATGTGATCCCTTATTCCAGAAAGATGTTGGATCAGTTCCCTGAGGCATGCTCCCTAAGGAACTTGGTCCAGTGCCTGATATCATTATTACAATGAAGGACCAGTAGTCCGTCCTGGGAAAGTGAAAATGTCCTTATTGGAATAAAATTTCCCCCCCTCTATTCCTGTTCAGATAACAACCCATAATCTTTGATTGTCCCTTACATTGTGCTGCAGTGACAATGGCCACCAGAACAAATGGAGAGCACGGTTCTGCTCAATGGAGATACAGACAGAAATAAAACCTGATCTGGGGGCCAACCCTTCTACCGTCTATTAAAAATGCAAAAACAAAATAATAATTTGGCTTTAGATAGAATTTAAGCTGGAGATTTATTTGATTTTATAAACAGCTGCATCCCAGAATGAAGGTCCTTTTAAACATTTTCTAAAAAGCAGATATTAATGTGCTCGTAGGCAGAAACACCTGTGAAATGACACAGGACATTGTCCATCAAATTACACAAACAGATTTTTTTTTTTTTTTCCTGCTGTCTCTGCTATTAGATGTTCTGAATATCCTTGTTTCTGCTAAAACATTAACAAGCACTAATGGATTAATCACCTTCTTCGCTTTTTCAGCCCAAAATAGCTTGCCACTTAAATGATTAGCATGTTAGCAGATGATGACACTCGTTCAGACAAAACAGGTTTGAGAAAAAGCTAAGAATAATAATGCCTTTTTCTTTATTTTGCAATGATGTTTTAGCTTGTTAATAATTCTCTTTATGGACTTGGGAAAAATGTACAAAGCACTTATTAGAGTCCATTTATATCTACTCTAATTTGTGTTATCTGGCAAATATTGCATTCTCAGACCCCCTTTAAAAAGTCTCATTACCTTTTATAATTTTGCTTGAAACCACAAGATAATTGACAACAACAGTACGGCCGATGTGTCGCTTCAGGAACATGTAGTCGGGGTTTGTTGTTCAAGCACAGAACTCCAGCAGGCATAAAAGTCTATATATAGAATATTTATACTCTCTGTGGATGTGTTGTCTTTTTTTCTCCTTTACATTGTGCACGGATTTTTAAAAAATAGGTGCCCATGTTTTAGGTATTGTACATGAATTACACTATTGCTTCCATTTTGGTGTGGTGTTTTTCCCCTTGCCCCAGCACTTACCACTCTACAATTTGAGGCTCGCCAAATGAAAAAAAAAAACAAAACAAAAACCAGGTAACCAGGTAGGTCATAAGACTGTATGGCTACTACAAATACACAGCATTATTGACACAAAACCGAGACCAAAACCATAATAATTCAGTAACAGCGAAACCCAGCATGAAGCACACCCCAAATGGTGAGCCTGTGTTGTTGTTGTAGGACATGACCTTCTATATTCTGGCCTTATTAGCCCATATTACCAACCTAGCTCTCCGCTTCTGCTGTAGTTTACAAACACACTGTGACTTTCAGCCTGGCAGTTTACTCCACCGGACTCCTGCCCAAATCTGCATCTGGGGTGCCAGCAACCAACACACCTCACCCCCACAGCACGGGCCTCTGCCTTCCTGACATCATTGTGCTTGTACTCCTCTTCTCACCCATGCTCTCACCATCATAGCTGACCCCCTTTCACTTGCACACTAACCCTATTCTCACCACTGTGTTTCATCCAACCACCACCATTCTTTGCAACCCTAATCCTCCTACATTTCTCTCTTATTTAACACTGTGCCAATACATGCATCACCACTTGAAGTAAATGAATAATGAATGTGCATTTTTGCGCTCTTCAACATTTAGCCTGTTTAAAACCGACCTATCACCAAAATTTTTACTTTATATAAAAGGATAGAAAGCTTTTTAAAGCCCCCCCTTCTTGTCTTTACTGCCATTGTGGTAAGACTGAATGGGAGCACAGAGCCTCTTGCTATACCTATATCATGTATCAGGAGATTTTGGGCTGCTCCTGCACATACCTGAAGGAAAAGATAAATTCTGCACAGGAGGAGCTTTTTGTCCACAATGGAGGAAATTGGCAATCTCATGCATGTGAGTGAGGTCCAAATTTTTTTTGTTTTTCTATTTACAGGAGAAAATGTCACCCAATGTCGTACCTGTTCTGTGCAAGATTGAGTGATGATGGCAGTGCCCAGAGCTTCCTCCAAGCTGGGACGAAGAAAGATGGCAAGGGACCTAACTGAGCCCAGGTGTGGAGGGACTGAGGGCGCTGTGGAAGTTAAGGTAAGTGCGATTTTTTTTTTTTCTTCAATTTTTATGAAAGTTCCACTTGAATAAGCAGGTGCACTTTTGCCTAAATTATTATTATTATTATTTCATATTATTATTAAACAGGATTTATATAGCGCCAACATATTACGCAGCGCTGTACAATAAATAGGGATTGCAAATGACAGACTAATACAGACAGTGATACAGGAGGAGAGGACCCTGCCCCGAAGAGCTTACAATCTAGTAGGTGAGGGAATTTCACACACAATAGGATGGGAGACCTAAATGTATTTGTTCATGAGTGTATGTGTGTGTGTGTTTGCATGTGTGTATACATGTATGCTTGTGAGTGTCAATTCTCTAGGTGAAAATACCTTGTTGATGTGAGTGGTCAAGGGAGAATGGTAAGACTTGTTTAGGCTGATAAAATAGCAAGTTACCCAAATAAGCCCCCACTACAACTGAGGTGTGAAGAGGAGCGTCTCAACAGCAGCAGTCATACATGTCAAGTCATAAAGCTGCAGCATACCACTTTTGTCAGCTAAGAACAGGCACCTAAGGCTACAATTTGCACGGGATCACAAAAACTGCACAAGAGAAGGTTGCAAAAACTGTGCCTGGTCTTTTGAGTCCCAATTTCTGGTGCAACATTCGTATAGTAGGGTCAGAATCTGACTCCGAAAGCATGACAGCTTGGTATTATAATGCCTTCAACAGTTTATGGTAACATGCTGGTGACGTTATAGTGCTGTGCGGGATATTTTCTTGGCATACTTTGGGCCCTTTGGTACGAACTGAGCAGCATTTAAATGCCACAGCCTACTTTAGTATTTTTGCTGTTGTTTGTACTCAAATGGTCACCACAGTCACCCAACACAATACAACACTTTTGGTTTTATGTAGTGAAATGGGAAATTCGACTAATGAATGTGAATCCAACAAATCTGTAGTAACTAGATTTAGCAATCGGATCAATATGTACCAAAAATTTCTAAGGAATCATCCCAGTACCTTGCTGAATCTATGCCATAAAGAATAAACAGGTTCAACCAGGTATTAGCAAAGTAAAAAAAGACCAGTTGGTGTATACTGTATATTCATGTGCACGCACACACTTTTATACTTTGCAGGAATAAAAGAAAACGTAAAAGACAAAATCAATGAGGCCATCTGGAAAGTAAATAGGACACAGTTCTGAAAACAAGATTTTTACATTTAAATCCTATGAAATGTGGGATTGTAATAACTTCCAGTAGCAATAATATTAATCCCTGTCTCTCCTAGCCCATTAATAATATATTGATTATAGTATAGGATCATTTTTCATTCCGATCCAACCTAAATTGTGTTTTCTGGAATAGTTTTCTCAGTCAAACAATCAATACTTTAGCAGATATCACTGCACATAATGAATTGTCTTGCATTTTTGTGAGTTTGCAGCTAATTATTTTAATGAAACGTGCAGCCATTGAGTATTTGTTATCTTGTCTAATGCAATGTCCTGGCAAAATCACTTTGTCAGACCACTAGGTACACTTGTGTTAATTTCAACAACTGTGTGGATAAACATATTTGTCTTAATAAAGTGACCATTTGAGGAGAAAAATATGCAAGCAGCCATTACTGATTTGATTTTATGCAAGTTATTAGGTGATGATCATTATTCTGAACGACTTCTTAGTGACATACTGGCCAGGTACCTGCATCCAGCCAATGAAATAAAAAAAAAAAAATCGATCTTGTGGGGAATTAGGCCTTTCTCGCTTACAGAACATGTAAGCAAGAACGGCCTTGTGATTCGCCACAAGGTCAAATTCTTGCCAAACTCAGGTGATCTCTCAATGGAGAAACTCCACTGAGAGTTGGTCTGTAGTCACAGCTGATTGAAAGCCCTCGTCTGCCTCCAATCAGCTGTGACTGCAAGTTCCCACGCTCCCCAGGCTGTAATTATCAGCCCGGTGACCGTGGGAACTGAACTCAGATGAACTCTCAATGGAGTTGGGTTATCTGGTTATCTGGAGTCACAGCTGATTGGACGCATGCAAGTGCCTCCAATCTGCTGTGACCGCAGGTTCCCACGCTCCCCGTGCTGTACTTATTATAAACCCAAGGAGTGTGTGCACCCTGGACTTCAATGAAATACGCAAAATCAGTTTGCTCAAACAGTAAGTTCTGGGAAATTTTTGTGAGAATTTCAGAGGCATTCTTGCTCATCCCTGCTTATAATGCTCATGCTGTACTAAACATCTACCTAAGGCAATAATAACAAGCAAGATGAGAATAGGTTACATGGCTTAGAATTCAGGGAAGCAGATACCCTTTTTTTAGAATATCAAATAGATGCTGCCTGCACCGGGGTTGTATGGCTGATCTACTCCACTCTTCTTGTAGATCTGCCCTTCATCCAAGGACTATGGCCAACTCTACACTTCATTTTTACAAAAATAAAAAATGCATATTTCAACAATATTTTGGCATACTTTAATGGTAAATTTATTTTGATGGTAAAATTATCTACTATCAAATATAGGCCAAAAAGGCCATTTGTCAACAACAAATCTTTGTTTTTGTATAATTTTAATAATTTTAGCTTTTAGAATTTCCTAAGATTATTCTAAATAGGCAACCTTTCTTGAAATACAAAACTGTTGCAACATGTTTACCAAATACAGAAATGTAATGAACAGTAATATGCTTATGCTGTTATTATGACTACTTTTAGTGAAAATAACGGGGCCACAGATGAGGCTTTTAGGCTGGCACAGATGTTACATCAACAGTGACCTGTTTAAAGAGATGCAATGTCTTACAAGGAGACTGTGAGAAGTCTGCTCTATCAGTTTTGGTTTCCTCCAGCATGGGGAGAACATTACTGAATGTATCTTATCTACCATGGAAATGGGGGTCTCATTAAAAAAAATAATTACTGTAATGACAAACTGGTCCAAGTTATCCCAAATCTACTTCTAACTAATGAAATACAGGTATATGGCTACAATTTTGAAGGTCATGTAAAACCAGTGAAGAGTAATAACAAAATGGACCTATACTCTTCAGAAAAGGCAAACAAACATTCTTTTACATGAATATTCAGCAATTTTGCATTTAAAAATGTAATATTAGCTTTACAAATCCCAATATTACATTGACCCTTTCCCCTAGCTCTGCAGTGTCGGTGTTGCTCAACTGTGTTTGAACTCAGGAGTTGCGCACGATGGGGCTATTGCAGTGATGGAGAACTTCTTATAAGGAATCTAGTGAGTAACAAGCAGAACTTTATATTAGCACTAAAATTTGGGAATGTGAAAAGTTTCTGGCAAATTGTGCCTGCACTGAGACACTGTTTACATATGTCTACCCATACATCCACCACGTTGGAACAGTTACATTTGGCCATCCACCTTGCAGTAATGTGACAAGGATAAAGAAGCACAAGGACCAGGTATAAAAGACTGAGAACACCATGATATTACATGGGGGGAGAGGGATGGCCTAACTGAGCCCAGGTGTGGGCCTAATAGAAAATACTATTTTGTTACACTGAACCTGCGGTGTTAAGATATATACTTCAATGTTACGCCACACAAAGATGTTTGGACAACTGTAATCCACAAACTTTATGTTAACAGTTTAGGCTCCTTTCTATTTCAGCATGACTGTGCCCCTGTGTACAAAGCCAGCTTCCTAAAGACATGGTTTGATGAGTTTTATGTTGTGGAACGTAATTGGCCTACAAACAGCCCTAACCTCAACACTACTGACACCTTTTAAGATGGAACACGAATTACAAGACAGAACTCATCCAAATCTCACAAATGCTCTTTTGAGTACAAATTTCTATAAACTAACTCTTGAGAGAAAAATATAGGGGCTTTGTGTATAGCATATAAAATATACTCTGCTTCTATGAAGAATAGTTACTGCTTTGTTTGATTGTTTTCAGAGAGCAGCACCTGGAACAGAAACAATCAACGGGATGACCCTGAAAGTTGAGCACAGAATGGAATTAAAGAGACCCTTGTGGTTAGAACTAGTTTGTACAAGAATCCAAAGATGGTGGACAGTCATTTCTGTGCCAAAAGTGCTAGACACGTGGTTTATCCACCCCATTAACTGTTTGTGAACTTTTATGCTTCTTATATGGACTTCTGATTATACGTTGTTGGATAATCTGTTTAACGACAATTAGATAACGGCTTAAGCCCTCCTATACAGGAGTGATTCTGTATGCCTATAAAAATTGATGTATTTCCTGGTTTTAGTTAGAATCTCTTTGCTTTAACTGCTAAGCATTTGATTTTCTCTGTTGCAACAATAAATATTCCTAATTAGGATCTATTGTCTCCTCTCTGATGGTCTAGTTGGAGACCCCCTAAAAGAACCGGACTTTCTAAAACCTTCTAAAAAGACGGGGGCTTTTGTAGCTGTAAAAGGAGGTACAACTACATAATCCTGTCCATGGTTTTGGAATGGGATATGATTTTACAAAAAATTCACAAAGCTGTGTTCAGTTGTCCAATGTGTCTTTGGCCATATATGGCATAACAAAAATAATGGCAAAACCAATTAAAAAGGCCTGAAAAAATTCCTTGCTCTAAATAGGTGCGAAGGTCCATTTTTTATGCACAAGCCAAGCATTTGCAATTAATTCTTCCAAGTATCAATTTTTGATAAATTCTAGAGAATTTAACTGCTATCTTTTATATCTCACAGATGTTTAAATGCAGTGACCTGTACACTTGTAGCCTCCTATGGACATCTCTGTATGATATACATACAATAGCATTCATTGCTGTACAATCTGCCTCCTGTAATAATATGTATTCCATATTTGTATTCAGGCATATAGGACATATTTATAAAACAAAAATTAAACATTCCCTGGTGGGGATCTTTCTAATCCATGGGTTTCAGTGGCAGCAGCAGGGAATATAAGACTTCCTGTTTTATAAACAGGGCCCATAAAGTAATATTATAAGTAAATAAAATAATAATGAACAAAAGAAAAAAATATATTTCCAATTACCATTTCTTTTTCCATGTGCATTTCAATAATGCTAGATGAAACTGTGTATATTCCACATATAGGTTTATTTAACAAGATACTAAAATGTCATCTCTATATGAAAGTGCTATAATGTATAGCAGCCAATCAAACATCCCCATTTAACTACATAGACTGAATGCTATGGGCTACTGCACATTGCACCATCTCTTGGAATTAGGCAATGGTTTAATAAATAAACCAGATTCATGCATGGTGTGCCTTCCTACATATTTACAGCAGCATCTTCCAAAAACACACAGGAAAATATAGAAATACATTGTTTTACAGAAATGTAGTCACTGTTCAATAAACGAATTCCCCCACTGACCGAGATAATATGCATATGTATATGTATAAATGCATATCAAATATCCTATTACTGCCAAAAAAAACATGTTCAAATGGTAATATATGGATTTTGTGAATCTGAATAACTTTACATATGCAGGATCAAAGGTAAATGATCACATTACAGTCCTTGTTATGCAGAGGAGAAATAATGGTGATGGTGTAGGATAAAAAATATAAAGTGTGGCAAAAAGTTGTATTGTGCATTAATATCATTTTTTTAAATTGTATGTGCAGCCAAAGATTTTATTTTTTACTTGGAGTAGAGAAGGGACTTTGTCTAATTTTGCGTCTGGATGAACCTTTCAAAGCCAATACCAGTCAAACATTTTTGTTTTTGAATTAACAAGCTGATGGGCTTTTGCAGCAAGTCACTGGTCCTTAGAAATCTCTTGCTGAATGTCAATGCCCTTGACACCCCTACAGATAGACAAAAAGATCACTGGTGTCACCTAAACTGACCTGAGCAGCACAAACTGCTTAAAGAACCCTGGGTGAGAAACACTGGTCTAGGGGTATCAGAGGACACTTTTTTTTACTTATGGTAGCTGCTTCCTACAGCAGGGTTATCCTCTGTGCCATCTGACCTATACAGCTTTCTTTATGGGCCACAGGAACTTACCACCATCCCCCCATAATACAGGGCCAGTAGCCTTGCATTGTAAGTGAGAATCCCAAGAGCCCCCCACCAGCTCAAAGTGGTTGGACAAAGTTGAGCATGCAGGCAACTGTATAGGGTAAGAAAAGTGCTTTCTATCTCTCTGTTGCATCAATTCACCATCAACCGAAGCAGCGTGATGGTAACTCCACCAAAAGGTTATTTTGCTTTTTTCTCCTGGAGTATAGCTCTAGGAAAGAAGATCTGTGCCCCTATTGGCAAAATGGGAAAACGTATGTAAGCCCCATGTTCCCATTCAACTGCGCTAACTGACATCTGATAAATCGAACATCCATGCCTGGCCAGATGAATGAATAAAAAGCTAAAATCTGCTTGGCTTTTGTGTTGTGTGAATTTATCAGCTATGTATCACAGTCAGTTGGTGTAAGTCCATGTTTATCACAGAGACTTGGCACTTAGTATCACATGCCGGTATCACTCCTCTGGCTGCAGTGGCTTGTGCTCCCAATTATCGGTGCAAAGGTTAATTTTGGCAAAGGGCAGCTGATTGCTAATACCTTGCACAGCTATTATTAACATACAGCTTGATCCCACCTACTAATTAAAGATCTACACTGACTGCGTTAGTGCTGCCCACGCAAAGCAGTGACTGCAGCAGTTATATTTACATGCAACTAATTATCAAAGTAATTTATTTTCGGTAAACACATGCATGCACACTTACACATTTCACATTTAATTCCTATGGGTTTTTTTTAGAACTATATTAGACAGTTACCTAATGACTATTATATTTATAGTAACAAGTAAACCTGTGGCAAATTAATACAGAATTTAAAGCGGAATGCAAGTTAAAAATACATAGCTGATTACAATATTCAGCTGCTTTAATAGATTTTTTCCCCACACAATATTTAATTTGCTACTTAATGTCCTTAATCTATATGTCATCCTGAACCTACCTCCACCTGTTACTGGACAACGAATGGAACAGCAAACAATGATAAGCTCCTCTGTGTGGCCTCCTATCACCAAGTCTGCACATAAATTAATGTACTTCTTGTGTCACTCCCTCTTCTTACATTCTAGCCCTGCTATTCAGGGGCATTAGGAGCCTGATGACATAATAATTTTAGGTTTGTATGTACTGCATTAAACCACAACACCTATACCGTTGCACTGTGGTGTGATAAAATGCCAAAAAAATTACAAATATATTTTTTTCCTAATGAATGTGTTTCCTTAATGCAACCAATGTTAAAATGTGAAGCCCCACAAAGGATTGCATGAGTGTGAATCTACCCTCAATGATGTATTAATGATTACATTATTAATAAAGTAGATTTCTGATTTGTCCATGACCTCCACAGGTGCATATACTAACCACCGAGCCAAAGCCCTGGGTAGGTTATGATTTGACACCATAATAACACACGGGGCTACGGGCATACAGCACATGCCCTCCATACCACTTTGTTTTTGGCACACCAGAAAGTGCCAAGAGAGCAATAAGAAGGGAAAGTATATGCCTCCATGGATTGGGGAATTAATGCCAAAGTGGTTTTTTGTTTAATCTGAAATGCACATGTTCTGTAGAGTGCATGTATTTACCTTAGAACCGTCTCATGGCCTAATTCATTAGGCTTCTCAGTGCTTTGATGTTGGAGCTTTTGTGTTGTGCAGTGAAATTAGATAAACCGAATTCCTGGAACAAACAAGGGCAACTGGTCTGCAATTCCACAGGCTCATACATGGCACTATTTGGAAAAAAGCATGCCCACAATCACACGAATACAACCAGTTGTATGATTAATGCCAGGACAGACCGTAGAGTCACCTTACAGGAAAGCTCTATTAGCTGAACCCTTGTAAATGCAAAATTGTTATGTTTAACTGACGAGCCCAGCTTGCCCTTCAACATTTACCAAATACTGAAAACGTATATTTTAGTATTAGGTAGATACTGGAGAATTAAACAATTATTTCCTTCTGCACTTTAATAGTAAGATCTCTACACTTACGTTTCTGGGTCTGAATAGCTGTTGTGACCACTATGAGGGTTCCCATTTCCACATTAGACTTTGAGATTGGTTTATAAAATGGAAAATGCAAAAGGACAAGTTGGAAAATGTGAAGATAAGCAGGAACACACATAACGGTGCCAAGAGTAAGGAATTAAAGTGGGAGATATCTTGCTGCTGGAAAGATCAAGACACAGAGTTAGTCCACTAGAACTTAAGGCCACGATGTAGGATAAAGCTCCTTTAAATCTCTCTCTCTCGCTGTTTGGTATCCAGGATCAAACAACTGGCCGCTGCATATTTCAATTGCTCTGTTTAGCTAACAGCAGTATGATAAGTGATTTTGGTGACCCTTTTTCTCAAACGCATAGGTTGCATTAACTATTACTTTATGTTTATCTTGCCCTCTGCAACTCCCAATGTTGTCATTGACCACTGGCATTACTCCTCTCCCAAGAACCAGGATGTCAATGATACCTTGTGTGTCCGCCTGGAGTTACAAAAGGACAGCCCATGTGCCATTCCAAACATGTCACAAGATCAATGCTGTTCTAATCTACATTGAATACTTTCCATTTTTAGAGAAAAAAACCTCATGACCAGATAGAAATAAAACTTTCTGGATCTGGGATGTTTTGAAATACTGTGGGTAGGGTCCTTTAACTGGAGGACTTTATCAGAAAAGAATAGCCTATTTATCAATCACAGGAATCCAATAAATTTAAATTAGACAAATCCAAAGGAAAAATGGTTTAATTTAAACTGTAATTTAACCCTCCTCACGTTTCGGATAATGGAAGTAATAAATATCTGTTTTGTTCCCATTTTGTATTAGTAGCCATTAGGGCTGATTAGAATAGGAATCAAAAGCAGAGCTCTTGCCAGTAGCAACGAGCACGATTTTCTGCTTCATTTTCCAAAGCAAGAAAGATGAAACCCGACTGTTTTTCTTTGTAAATAAACATTATTGAGTCTAATGAGAAATGCTCAGATGTTCGTTCGTTGCTCTGGGGAAGGACAGAAGGGCCTAAATAGCATTATGTAAAGAATAGAGCGCAGAGCAATACTTGGAAACCTCACCCTGGGTACGACTGACACTTAAGAGCCTTAATAGATATAAAGGAACAAGAAAAGCAAGTTTATTTTCCAGTGCTGCCTTACAATGTAAGATTTTAAACCATGGTAGAGTTTAATCCTTAATATTGTAAAGCCAATACTAAGGACGTCAATCCTCATTATGATTTGTCAGCTACATTATAGACGTCATGATTCAATGGTCCCTTGACACAAGCCGCCTGGTGTCCACACGGGTTGAGTATCATTGTCCTATGAGATATTGTAACTTATCATGCTACATGTCCTATCCAAACTCAAATCCTGCCTGACAATGACACTAATTCCTTTAGCTGAAAATCCTGAACAGAAGCCCAGAATACACAACCAAAAGGCATCAAATCTTCGCCTGTCCTCTGGGTCGTCCTTTGCCCGGCTGCTTTATACATCACACTAATCTCTGGTCAATCCTAGGGATTACTATTCATACTATTTCTTTTTGATTTGCCAAATAAGACATCCATTGGCCAGGAAGAGAGGGATATGGAGACGGGAACTATCCACAGAGTCTCTATGGCAACCCTCAAGGTTCATTGGTGTTTATTTTTAAAAACATTTATTCTAACCTGCATTCTTACAATTACACGTGCATGTTGCAGAAAAACATTCTGTATTATAATTGTATTGTTACATCTTTTTTTTCACATTCTTCACATTCCCATCTAAACCGTGTGGCCATCAACATATGGGTTTTTGTGTGTTTAAGTACATTATGTTAGGCAACTCATTCACCTTAATGTGTAAATGAAGCTCCTGTTCTATGTATCAAAACAGACTATAATGAATGGCAATGCCCCTTAGCAGCGTGTTAATGTTTAATGATTTATAATGTGCATTGTGGTGTGAACAAACTCTTAAAGAGTTTGTACACAGCACTTTTTCTCTGCTTCAGATGTTCACTTGTGAATCATTAACCTAATCCCCTAGCATTATTATCTATATGCTACAACTTCAGCAGTCCATACAAGCCTTATTATTTACATGTGAAACACACTAGAGCTCTTCAGGGGTGGTGCTAGGCAATTTTTGATCCTATGAACAGCCTAGAATTCAAAGGCTCCACAAGGAACATTTTTTATTGTCACTTTTCAATTCTTACACATATGCCAAAATGCACCTATTAAGGTTCCTAAAATTGTGTTTTCAAAAGCAGAGAACTCAAATAAGTCGGAAAATATCAGTTCCAATTTGTTATGTCACATAGTATCAGAGCAACCACTTATCAAATTGAAGTTTTAAGTAAATTTACATGCAAAATCATTTTAGTGCATATGAATACAATGAAATCTCAAATGTTTTGGTAAAATATACAAGATGATGTTGTGTCGAGTAAATAGCAAATATGTCAAGCTTCAAAACTGCGTGGGCTTGCAAAACAGCAAAAGTCAAGGTACCCATCAAGACTTTACCCATTAATAACTGTGAATGATGGCTGTAGAATTATTGCTTTCACTCCGCTGTGCACAGCAATACCTGTGTGTGCAATTGCCAATGCAGGTTTTGCATATTAAATGTGTGGGTGCAGGGAGGCTTTTAATTCTAGAAGGGGTTTATCTTGATAACATTTAATTTTATTAAAAGAAAATGTGTTTTTCACAAGGGGGATGACAAGAGGTGGTGGTGAAACCTTCTCCTATAGGTAGAAATAAATCACCTGTGCTACAGTCAGAAAGTCAAAGAAAGTAAACAAAGATTGTAGTTGGCAATGTTAACTATAACATCAGTGAACTGTTTACATGCCGGTGCTTCCAGCAACGTACAATATATAACTGTCAGTAGATGGGTAAAGCATGTTCACTTCAAAAGACACTGTGCTATTGATCCAGTGTTGTAAGACATCTGTCTTCAGAAATGCTTTGAAATGATCAAGAAGCACTATATACACCCAAAGGTATATATAGTCTATAAACACCTTTGGTGAGGGTGAGGGTGATGTCACCGACATTATAGAAAGATCTTGTGTAGTGCACTTGTTTAAAAGTCCAGTAATTTAATCACGCAATGCAGAAAAATGGAATTACTTAGTAACATTACTTAGTACCGAAATCCCCAAAAAACTTTTTAAAGATAAATGATTAAATTGTGTTGTTATACTGATATGTGGCTTGTGTGCCTATTTAACATTTGCCATACAACCTTAAATAGCCAATATTCAGTTCATTCTACAGTTTAACTCCCTGCATTTAAGGTATTAAGTCAAGGCATTCAGTATTGTACTAGATTGGATTTATAGCATGGTGAAGACCCCCTCCCCCCCAGAGTGCAGAATTTTACAGAAAGATTAGCATTATAGTAGATTTTAACAGATAACATTACAGGAGAATTAGCAATACTGCAGTTTCCAAAAGATAAGGTTACATGGGGTTACTCCTTTCACAGATCTAAAGGATGCTCTAACCACATTTTCATTTAAAAGGCTACAAACAGGTAAGCTGATATTTCAGGTGCTTATACAGCAGAGATCCTACCACCTTCCTTCTACTTTTCCTTGTACTGCGCTACACCATAGATAGAAGCTATGAGGTGTTCAACTTTCTCTCTCTAGTGTTATTTTAATTACTGATAGATCTCTTGAAGAGAAAGAGTATGGTCACTTTATAATGAATGAAACTGGCTTTGATGATCTTGAAATAAATGTTTTGGTGAAAGTCAACACATTTTAGGGACTTGCATGCCCTTTATCAGGATTTAAAATAATTAAACACTAATAACAATATATTAAAAAATCAGGCCATATAATAATATATGAATTTATAGGAATAAATAATCATTTAACTTAAATCAATAAATCTTAAGACTTACAAATCATTGTGGATTGCTCTACTAATAGTTACATAGTAAAATAATAATTCAAGTATGCCAAACAAATATACCAGTATTGCTTATAAATAATAATAAATAAAATAAATGTATATTTTAGGTCCTGTATCTGTGTAATCTGCAGCCGGTCATCGAATTGTTACATTGTAAAACTCCAATAAACAAATTAGGATTGAACAACCATTTAGCAACCATTTTTTAGCTAATTAGAAACTGTAATAAAAACCACCCTATCAACCTTTTTTATTTTGCTGTCTGTTTGAGCAGATTTTCCTGCCCCAGAGGCACAGTAACAAAAAATCTGTACAAACTGAAGGAAATTTGGTTCTGGTGACTTCAACAGTTTGGACATTTCATTGCTTCCATTTCGGCAACAGCGGTTCTAATCATTCCCTTCCCTTTCCAAAACTGAAAAAAAGGCTTTACATTTACTTTAATGCGAACTGTCAATATAAATACTTGTGTGTGTTTTGAGAAAATGATGTCCAGGACAAATTATCATGACAAATACTGTCACGGAGATACCATGCAATTAAAGTTTGAGTGCTTATTCACAAGGTGCTAAATCACCTGCACTAAAATCTCTATGATGAAAATTAAAGCTGAAGTTTAATCTGCTTATATTTTGGCTGCCATGGTTCGTTCTTGGCATGGCATTTCTAAATAATATTTCTATTTTACCTTCATTATTTGTTGCAGATCCAATGAAAGCAAAACTAGGTCCCTTTGTTTTCCCATGGAATCCAGGTGTTAAAGCTTGCTAAAATCAGAACCTTGTCTCAGTACTTCTCTAAAGAGCCCTCAGCCCTGATGCAAGCATAGAAGGAACTAAGCAAATATCAAAAAGTTATTTGATGGAGAAGTGGGCATCCCAGGCAGGCCGCAACACCTACATGTGATGATAAGCCTCCATGATTGGGCCTGATTTATTAAAGCTCTCCAAGGCTGGAGAAAATAGACTTTTATTAGTGAAGCTGGCTAACGCAGCAAACCTGGAATGGATCTGGTCAAGGATTAAAAACATTTGCTAGCAAATGACTTTGAAGAAATCCATTCCAGGTTTTCTGGATCACCCAGCTTCACTGATGAAAGTGTATCCTCTCCACCCTTGGAGAGCTTTAATAAATCAGGCCCATTGATTTCATTGAAATCTAATGAAGGAATGGGCAGACAGTAATGCTGGGGAGGATAGGGCTAGATGATGGTGGATGTCCTCCTAATAGGGAATATTTAATTTTCTGCAGCTTTCATTGCAGAGTAAACAATTTCAGTGCAGCAGTGAAGTCTGTACAACTGTGCAGGACCCAAAGAGAAGGTTGGAGGTTAGCTTTCATCATAACCATACAGGTTGGTGGAGCTGGGAACTCATTTTAGAGACCTCATTGCTGAGAACTACAGGAAACACATGGGTGACCTGTTTTCATCAAGGTATGGCTAAATGATACATTTTACATTGGCTGGTCTTTAAAGTTAACTAAAGTGTGTGTTATAATAACAAAAATGACATAAATAACACAAGTATACTTATATGCCTATGACTCAGAAATCACTCAGACAACCACATATTAGTCTTTCATTTCTTGTCAGAAACAGAAAAAGAGGTAAAATACCAAAATCAATGCATTGCAAAAGAAAAAAAGAAAGGAACATGCCTTTAACAAATGTCAGCACTTTAATTTGGAGAACTCCAAATACTTTTGCTTATGCTGTGTTGTGCTTTGTACTTTATAAAGCAATTGCAGCAAACCTAGTCACATCTGTGCATATTTGTCTCAGTTTTTAATTTAAAGCTAAGCTACAGACAGATATACAAAACACCAATTAAGTCACATTCAGTTTTATTATTTTTTTCTTAGATCTGGAAAGTAATGCAATGTATTCCAATTAAAGCCATGCCACATTATGGTGCTGTCCATCCAAGTATGGAGGACCTGACTGTGCTGTCTTGGAGAAGTGAGTAGATTTGACAAAACTGGTTTAATGGTGTCACTTTTTGTACACCCTTTTCTATCCCAGGTTGGATTCCTTCCAAAAATGTACAGTATAGCCAAGCTGCCTACAGATATCAAAAGGCAGGTGAATAGTCAGGCACAATATCAGCCTGCATATGCATGAAGACTGCACTAGAAGACCTTTCATGGGAAAGGGTGCCCAGAAAAGCTGCAGGAAACCTTGTAGGTCCTGATCCTTATCCTCCTTTCCAAATGTATGTACCAAATGTTTATTCTTCTACATTATTCTTACATCTGTTTCCCCTTTGCTATATATTTGTATGTGGCCAAGAGGATTCAATAAAAGTCTCCCATCTCAGATTGCACTATAGTCACTCACTATCATGTATCTTGGTAGTTTACCTATTTATTGCTTTATAACTTTTTATGGTTCAGATCGCTATCCTCACTGTTTATATATTAGGTACGAAATCAAGACCTTTCTTAGGATGGTTAAATTCCAATCTGACAAGTTTTTGTTGATATAGTCACTTTTTGTAATAGTGTTTTCGGAAGTTGTTTCCCTTTGGTTACGTGCAAAAATGTTATATACATTTTTGTACTTTGTTTTGTTGTCTCTGCTTTACTTAAAAAAAAATCAATAAAAATCATTCAAAAGAGGAAAGCTGCAGGCAGTCTAAGTGATAGTATATATTGGAGGAAACCAGTAATTCTCCCAGGATATCTAACCTGTCTAATAATCTGTTCTCCTACTTTCTCAATAGCATCACATAAGTAATCAGGAAGTTCAATACTTCAAGATGATTTATACCTTCTCACAAGACTGTGCCACAAACGGTGATGATTTTTAATTGCCTCTGACCAATAAATACTATTTTTCTCCTTCTGTACTCAGGCGTCCTCAGAAATATGTTCTTCTGAGAAACCTGTGTCTAATAGTTGGTCAACCTTCACTGCAGAATCAATGAAATAAAGACATCACCAGAGCACATTAGTGATCCATATGACATCTACTTTTTCCTGAATCTCATTGTACTTATTAAGATTTGCCTATGAGCACATTCATTTGCTTCTGCCTGCAGCTCAATTTACTAATGAAGAAGCACAACTTGTTCAAGAGGAACCAATGTCTACATATAAAATGTCTAAAAACATGGAATAATTTACCAGAATAAATAGATGTCTCCATGCTGCAGTACCTGCCCTGAAAAAGACAACAGGATGTTGTCAGGTTATATTCAGTGCGTCATTTTTATTGACCAGCTCGGTGTCAATCACTACAGTCTTTCTGTCATACTTTATTACTACGGAGTTATTAAAATGTTGTTCTGCTGTTCGCTTACTGGAACAGCACATGGGAAGAAGATGATGGACCTGTGTGAATGCAGTCAAGACCTTGTCATTTAGACACTCTATAGGTTTTGATAAAAGGTGGGAGATGTGCAGTCCCAGCCATGATCAGAAGTGATCTGGTCCATAGTCCTTATCCAAAACAAGTTCTCTTTTTTTAATTTCAAGTTTAGCTGTGTACAGTTAATCAATTTACTGATTTACATGACTATCAACCATTTATTTTTGACTTCCTTAATCCCATACAAGCCACTATGACTATAATGCTGCTTCCATTAAATACACCGCCTGGACACACTCTAAGCAAAATGAAATGTTAATCTAGAGATCAGAAATGGACAATGTGATGCATAAAATTCAGTATGCATGCAAATTATTAATGTATGCAAATTGAGTTCGGCAATTACACAGCATTGAGAAACTAAGTCAATCCAACTCTGCAAGTCTAGGCTAGATTGGCTCAATTTCAAGTTCAATTTGAATGCATTTTTGCATTACATTGACCATCTCTACTAGAGAAAGTTCAGTTCACCCACTCAGTACTTAAATTATATCTAAAGCCAAAACTTTGCTATTGGATTTAGGGTTGAAAATTCACCCTGTTTCCATTGTCGCCATGTAAGAATATGAAGAGAAATCCAAAATTTCATAGATGTCACTAAACAAAATATCTGTAAAAGGTAGGATTATACAATATAAATATATATATTTAAAAAAAATACCCACTGACTCCATTAGAAAAATTGTAAGCATTATTTTTGCCAGCTATATCTAATTATGTAATGTAATAATGTTGTAACTATCAGTTAATAATGTAAAAAATTCAATTATCAATTACATTCCCCTCTGTGCACAGACCCTCTATTTTATGGAACCTAGAGGGGTGATTGAACATTGTCACCCCAGGACAGGAAATATGTTATTGGTAGAATTTTAAGTTGAAATAAAAAAAATATAAAAGTACATCTATACACTGCTGAGCTGCAATGTAATACATTTTTGTTTTTGGGTTAAGATACGCTTTAACCCTGTATATAGAATGAGCCTGCAAACCCGTTATCAGTCCGTAACATTGCTGTGTTATAATAGAAACACTTTCCTCTATAAGATATATATTATCTGCACTGAAAATGGGACAGATTAAAATGTTTCATTTCATACATAAAACACAGACATCATTTTGGATTCATAGCAATGAATTTTTTCTGAATCTATGCTTTTCTATTGCTGCTACTCTCCAGCCAGTTTGATATTTTTATCCGATTGCCAAATATAACGTGATATGAAATGTCCTTATCACGGGGAGCCGTGGTGCAGCACAAACTTTATGAGCCACAACTGACATTTGAAATTCACCCAAAGGAAGCTTTATGAGGCCTTAAATTGTAGGTCATGGGTGGAAGCCTCTTTAAATTGTTCATAAAATATTTTGTCAGGTCTGTGAGAACAATGGTGTCTGTCTGTTAGGTGATTACTCTTCATTTTCCAGGAAGACAAAGGAATGGAAGATTCACGTTTACGAGAATGAGTATCTGGCCTTACTTCAACAAGGGGCTGTGATCAAAATGACAGTTCAGCCATAAGCTGCCATTTCCAGAGCACACAAAGCCCAAAACGTAAAAATTATACAAAGTGGCCCTCTGATGGGGTTAGAAAAGGTTCAAAGGCATTACCCTATGAAGAAAACAGCTTTGCACTTGCCTGTCTTTGGTCAAGGATCCTATTTCAATCATTGGGTTGGTCAAACAGCAGATCCCCCAACTGGGCACTGTGGTTCCTCCAGCTTACCACTAATTATTGCTGGACCCATTAGTGACAAAGGGGTCATCAAGAGACAGGTAGGTATGAATCCATTGTCAATACAGGTTAATGTTTATGGATATTTTTTTGTCCATGTGTAGGGCAGCCTTTCTCAACCTTCAGGGAACCCCTGCTAAAATTTACTATATCCTCAGATCCCAATAGATTAGCATGTTGTTCAGTGGTATAAATACTTCTTACATTGCTGGCCTGTGGGAACAATGCCACCCATACAGATAGCCAAAAAAATCCTTGTCACTTAAACTGAACTGAGAGTCACAAATTGCTTATTGCTCAAAAAAAAACTCTTGCAACCTCTGGACGAACCCTGGTTAAGAAACACTGGTGTAAAGTATATCTAGAACCAAAACATTCTATTTGTCTTCAGAAGAATAATGAAATGCTAAATCATGGCAGGTCTTATTTGTGTCCCATTAGGGCATTCTCCTTTAGCTCCCTGTTTTGCAGACTCTCTACAAAGTCATGAAAAATCATCTTTTTGTTGTCAACGTTGTTCTTATTGGGGCAACTGGTGACTGTGTTAGTGTTTGCCTTACTTTTAGTTCTGCTGGCAATAGTTACAAGATGAGATAAAGAGAGGAAATATCTCTTAACGGGGACACAAATGGTGATGGAAGCTTGACAGGAGTTCCAACCCCTCACCACTCTATTCAAAATTAATAACAAAGAATTTTCCTATTGGTATAGGATAGGATAGAGAATGCATAAGTCTGGCAGGGGAGATTTAGACTATGCTATGCAATTGAATTTGTGGTATCTGCCTGGGAAAAGTGGGCTGGAGGCAAAGGACTACAATAAAATTGCAGGTGCAGTTACAAATTACTGGTCCTTTAAAACCAAGTTAGCACTTTGAATCCCTTAACCGATTCATCCACAGGGGTATAATACGTACAGAGAAATCAATCGCTGGCAATTTCCCTACACATCATATCAGCTTCACTAGGTTCAGCAAGGCCTTGTTACTCCTTCATAGGAAAGATAAAATGCTATTCTGGTAGCAGCCAATGGTTTTCAATACATTTTAGGATATGCATTTACATTAGGTTTTATACAGAATCTTCAGCCTGTAAATGCTCACAATATACCTGGATCAATGGCAAGCAATGCTGAATGTGAACTCAGTTAGACTTTGGTTGTTTTCTTCTAAACAAGCCTTAAAGCAATTAATAAAAAAGGCCTTGCGTAGAGAGAATATACAATTGTGATATTTGTGATTTTGCTTTTTTGTGTAAGCATGGATAAACAGATACAGCGAGGGAAAGAAGTCTTTGATCCCCTGCTGATTTTGTACATTTGCCCTCTGACAAAGAAATGACCAGTCTATAATTGTAATGGTATGTTTATTGTAGGTGTAAGAGACAGAAGAACAACAAAAGAACCCTCAAAAACCCAGTGCTCAAGTTTGATGTGCATTGTAATGAGTGAAATAAATATTTGATCCCCTATCAACCAGTTTTGCTTACAATATCCTGCACTCCTCCCGCAGCTGGCACTCCCGTCTTTCCTCTAACACACTGGGCCAGTGTTAGAATTTTTCCCTTTGACCACCATGCTAATATAAAGAGATGAGAGAAAAAGCCTCTGGCATTTCCTCGAACTTCCAATGGTTCCGCCAAATTTCGGCGAACGGATTTCGCGAAACTATCGGAAGAGGAAATTAAAACAGGCGGATTCCCACAGCTGCATTCAGCCCTGGGAATCTCCCTGTTTGTGATCCCCGGGCCACTAGAGGTTAATTAACCTCTAGTGCCCCAGGGATCGCACGCTCATTTCAATAATTGCAGCCAGAGCTGCAATCATTGATGAGCTCAGTGTGCAATCCCCGTGGATCAACTGCAGTCACAGCTGTGACCGCAAAGTTTCCACGGTCACGTGACTGTGGGAACTGAACTGCAGTTGCACTACAATCCCCGGGGCACTAGAGGTTAATTAACCTCTAGTGGCCCGGAGATTGCACACTCTTCTCAATGAATGCACCCACAACTGAAGGTCTCTTCCCCAATAGTTGGGAAAGGCTGCTGTAGGTTGTGGGTGGGCTCTCGGTTTCCCCACTTACAATGCTGGTGCTGTATTGAACTTGATGATCAGCTATGTAACTGCTGCTAACAGACTGCCAAAGAGAAGCGGATCAGGGTACTATTGGTATAGAAAGGGGCAAGGAGTGAAAGATGGGGTAAGTAAATAGAATTTTAATGGTAACATGCAACTCAACCCTTGAAGTACAAGGGAAACCTCATTATGAGGGTAGATTTATATTTCAGCCTAAAAGCAGTGATTGGTGTTAGTGGTTGAAGGAAGTGCAGTACAGGTGGAGAAGATTTGGCTAGCACTAAATGATGTATAAGTACCCCCAAATATATATATGTATAAGCTGTGATTCTCTTTTAATAAAAGGATATGATTTTAAATGGTTAAAAAAAGCAGCCACTAACCCCATGTTAAAGCACCTTCCAGTGTCTGAAATTTTCCAAGATATTGTCACGGGGTAGAAAGGTGACAAACTGCTGCAGGTATATGAAATTAAATTATGGCCATTGTTATTATATAAGTAGCCTGACACAGTTAGCAGTCTCAGGGCCCAGGTGCATGGCTGTGCTGCTGTGCCTGCACTTCTACTGTGGCTCTACATAATTACTGAGCGAGAAATTGCTCAGCAGCCATCTTTGTTCATTACTCCACAGCAGTTATTTACAGACACAATCATTTGAAATAAATAATAAATAGATTCCATTAAAATACAGAGAAAAAAAAGAAGGCCCCGCAGTGTCTAGATTCTAGAAACATATTCAAAAGCAGCACCATGGTCAAGATTCTATAGAAAATGCAATGCTATAGTATTCTTTATTAAAAGTTGTGTTATTTCTCAGAATAATTGTTATTGATAAAGCATTTGAAATAGAAAAAAAAAATAGAAGTACGAGTCATCGACAACATTGTTGGGGACAACAAAATCTATTCCCCATTTTTTTATTACCACCTACTCATGCCAAAGTGGTAAATTACCTAGCATTTGTTTGAGTCTATAAATACTGCATTATAAATGGAGATGTTGTGGTGTCTAGATAATGACTCCACTGCTTAAAGAGAACGGATGTTCAAGGGAAAGGTTATTAACTACCGTACATTGCACAGCATTGACAGCAAAAAGTGCACAGTATTACTTGCCTGAGGTCCTCCTAAGGCAGATGTACAAATTACCTTTTCTATTGTTCATATCTATGTAGCTCAATGCATGTGAATCCCCACTCTGCCATGCAAAGTCTACCAAAAAAAAAAATATATATCCTAGACCTAACAGCCTAAGTTTTAGCCTCGATTCAACCTCAAATTATGCAGTTATAGCCTCATAAAACCCTTCATTCAAACTGCATCTGAAGCCAAGCCAAAAACCTAATATCAATATTGTCAAAAAGATGATATTATTACAGAGATATTCACACAGCAACATTAGGGTCGGTAAAACTGTCTCATAAAAAAACAAAGAATTAGTTGCCATGATATAGTCAACAAAAAAAAATACCCCCTGAAAATTCTGTACATGCTCAAGTATTTTTGCCCTCAAAATGCCAATAGAAAAAGAATCTTGGTTTATACTTGGGTAACAACTAGTGGCATGTCCTGGAACTGCATTTGTCTCTGGTTTGACAGATCATAGTAACAAACGCAAACTTGTAAAACATTACATGAGGGCACAACATCATCTACTGGTGCCCAACAGCCATGCTCAAATGATTATTTAAGAGCAATAAACACATTATTATCAATTCAAATGGTATTGTTGATGGTAACATTTTGTGCCCTAGGTTTATGCCCGAGTCAATATAGTTGCCTGTTTTTCAGGGATGTTTGAGTATTTAGTAAACTAAAAAAAAAAAAAAAAAGCAAGTAAATACTGGTCTAGATGAAGTTGAAGCTTTGATAAAAGTAATCACTGACCCAATTCTTTATGTATCAGAAATAGTAATAAGTGAAAGCCTAGACTCCACAAGTATTAGTCACCATAATGAACCTATAACCTAGTTCTGTATTAGTAAAAGTAATAATGTAATGTCCCAGATTGTATGAGTGTCCCCATTCCTACACTTGCCCCACGTTTTGTCATTTATTTAATGCAGTCTTTTCTCTCTTTAATGTATCAACTAAAAAAAGAATGTTTTAACTAAAAGAAGGCAGAATTTTTTGTTACATGTGAATGGTGTATATATGTACAGAGCCTTACAATGTATTTATCTCTAAGTATTTGTCTTTTGTCTTATCACAATTATAAACTGAAATTAAATAGGGATTTTATTTTGGATATATATATATATATATAGTTTAAATTGTTAAAGTGGAATAAAAATTATAACCTTCTATAAAAAAAAACAGAAAAGTTGCTAGAAAACCATCAAAAAGATTCAGTTCAACCAATTAACTTCAGAAGTAAATTTCTTAATTAGGGTCCACTTGTAATTATTGAGTCATATTATCTGTCACATACTATCATTATACACATAATAAATCTGTTCTGAATGACCCCTGACTCTGCAACAACACTAAGCAACCAACATGAAGACCAAAGACAGAATTAAGGTTGTTGAGAAGGTAAAGATCAGAGTTGGCTTATCCAAAAAATATGCCAAACTGAATAAACTACAGAGCCCTATTAAACTCATTGTAACAAAATGGAAAGAATATGGTACCCAACACAAACCTGGGAGAAACCTGAAGAAGGATAGAATAGAAGGCTGCCTATCAAAACTCACACACCAGGCAGGGGGGACTTTAAGCAGAGATGCAACAAACAAGTCGGAGGTAACATTAAAGCTGCAAAAAATCCCCTGCTAAGATGAGAATTTCTAACAACAGGAACAGTTTATGTTGTACACTCCACAGAGCTTTATGAAACAGTGCATAGAAAAACAATTGGAATAAGAAAACATATTTGGAGTTTGCCCAACAGAATGTGGAAGACTGCCCAAACACATGAAAGAAGGTTCTCTGGTCAGATGAAACTAAAATAAAAGTTTTGGTCATTGTAAATACAATATGTGGTGCAAACCCATAGCTTTCCATTACCCCTAGAGCACCAATCCTATAGTGACGTAAGGTGGTCATAGCATCATGGTTTTCATCAGAAGGGGCAGAAAAACTGTTAGCAACAGAAAGAAAGATGGATGGCATTAAATACACTCAATCAGTCTGCCAGAGATTTGAAAATGAAATGAAAGATTTTGAGAAAGGGAAATGCCCCTAAAAGATACTGCTAAAGCATCACTGGAGAGTTGGAATATTTAATCTTCTTGGAATAAACCACTCAAAGGTCAGACTTAAATCCAATTGGGAATCTGTGACATGACTTGAAGATTACTGTACTCCAATGCAACCCATTTAACTTGAATGAGTTGGAGAAGTTTTGCCTTGAGGAAAGTGTCATAATCCCAGTAGCTAGATGTGCTAAGCTAATAGAGACTTGCAACAAAAGATGGCTCCATGAAGTATTGTGTTATTGGGGGGTGACTACCTATGCACACCTATAATTTGTTTTATTGACTTAAAAATTGTTTTTGTTACAAATAAAATAAAAGTAGTATACATATTGTGTAAATCAAAGGTGCCCGTCCCCCTCAAGAATCAAATGTTTAATTCTAGGTTGTAATGTGATGGAACAAGCATGTATACTTTCTAAAAGTACTATATTTAAAGTGGACCTGAACTTAAAGGTGAACATTTTCAAAATGTAGCAAACATTTAGAAATGTTCAATGCGTCTATCCCCAAAAATGTACCTTTGTCTTGAATTCCTCCCGAAAAATGGCAGTGCACTTCCTGGTATATTATTGTGCCTACAGCCTCATGGTGTGTCCCAAGAGATCTGGAGTGAGATTTAGGAATATCCCTTCTGTACTGATTACAGTTCTCTGAATGCCCTGACATGAGGAAGCAAAGCCCCGTTTTACAATGCATAACTTCATACACACACACACACACAATACAGAAGAAGATGTAATAATTTAGTTGTGATAAAAATCACCAAGCAACATTATTGTTGCTATTATTATTGTTAATTTTGTGTTAAATTTTCACCTTCAATTCACGCACAAAAATACTGCATAGGTGTGGAATCATACATTTATTTTCACCTTGAACAGTTCTATAACACTAGATTGTCTCACTTTCTCACAAATCTAGATTTGCTTTATTGATCTAAAAAACAAAACAAAACATTTTTTTATTTTTTTGCCTAATTCAAAATCCAGGCAATAGAGATTTGACCTAAGACATGATTTATCTCTTACACAAGTCCTTATAGATAACTTCTGTGTTTAGGGTCATTGCTTTGGTGCATGATTCATTTTTTCTTGTGCTTCAGTTTATGGAAAGATACCTTTAACCTTTTCTGCTGAATTTATGAGTATACTTCAGCAAACATAGCTCCATTGATAACAGCAAGCTGTCCTGGTCCAAAGGTAGCAAAACCAGAACCATAATACTGCCTGCACAGATGGGATAGGGTCTTCATGCTAGAATGCAGTGTTTGCCTTTCACTAAAGGTTTCATCTATCCACAGAACTTTTTGTCAGCCCTTTGACCTATCCATGTAGTATTTAGCTACAGCAATGTTCTTTTAGGACAGTACCAGCTCACTTCTTGCAACCCGGATATACACACCCCTATTCTGTTCTCTCCTGATGGTGAATTCTTGAACAATGACATTCACAAACATAAGGTAAGTCTTTAGGTGGTTAGAAATCAGCCTGGAGCACTTTGTGATCACCTAGAATTTTACAGCCAATTTTTCTCAATCTTTGTTGGTTGACCGCTCCTGGGGAGGGTAACAGAGCAGTTCTGTTGCTCAGAAACTGGCAATCAGTGGACTGGTGGAACCCAGACTGGTTAGAAAAAATTGTGTAACCTTATCCAGTCTAATGACCATTCATAACTCAGAAAGGTCCTTTTTTTTTAAGGAATGACACACTTCCACAAACCTGTGTTAAAATCATACTTGACCCCTGCTTTACCAATAAAAGGTACCTGACACCTGACCAATGCTATCAAATATGGTGCAGGTAGCCCACTTATAATAGCAGTAAAGTTAAGTAAAAAAAAACAATTGTGTTAAAAAAAATTTGAATAAAAGTAAAAAAAATAAAAATAAAACAACCACATACAAATTCTGTTGCCCTTCTGTATGTGGTCAGGACCCAGCTTTGCTGTCTAGATCAGAAAACAGGAATGAATAGAATACTAATAATATTTTTCTGTGAGCAGTAGTGGGATCCAGAGTTTGATCACCATCAAGAAACTATTGGTCATATTTATAAAGCTTTTACCATTCATTCACTAGTTGTAAATCAATCACTGCACTTGGAAGATTTACCTACGGTAAAAGCTGGGCTAGAATAACTTCTTTATGAATATATCTGGATGGAGGTTGTTTATTTACACCTTGAGTTAAGAAGATTTCGGGAGAGTACAATGACTCACATGAATATTCAGTATTCTCTGTAATGCACTGTCCATACTCAATAATGAAGTGAAATTTAAATATAATTGTGGTGCAAGCTGTTGAAATGTTTTTGAAACAAACATTGTGTTATGCTTCTATAACAATACCCTGCCGCACAATCCTGTTGACTAGAAGAGACAAAGAGTGGGGCATCTTTTATTTTCACAGTCTTCCTACATACAGCGTGACTGTATACAAGACTCAGAGTCGTCACTTCTATTATTCTCTCAAACTGCTTAGTAAAAGCTTTGGAATTATACTTCAGGAGCCGTCAATGACCAATTTCTTCACATTTACAGCAGAAAAAAAATCATTATCAGAAAATATATTTTTTGCCAATTTCCCATAATTTAATTCTCTTTGTTACACCTCTGTTTTGACCCTGACGTGCAATCCATCGTGCGTGATATGATTCTGCATAGATGAAAGTCATTACAAACTAGGTATCATTTCTCTGGGTCTGCACCAGCGAGATTCAATTTCTTTTTTGTCTAGAAATATCTGAGCGACAGAACAGCGGAAAAACTACCGGGCCAAGAATTGTACATTAGCTTTCAAAATTATACATCAAGATGCCATTTTTTCTGCAGGGCGAGGAGAAAACACTGCGGCTGCCATAAGACAGACGTACTTACTCTCAACAACACAAACAGAGTTTCAGGACCAGGGACAGCACTACCAATCAATTACAGCCTCATCCTATCGGCCTTATTCTGTCACCGGCTGCTGAACCATTTATCGCTAGTTCAAGCTGTAGATTTCCCCATAGACTCTAATGTGATTTTTTAGCTAAAAAATAGAGATATAACAATATTCCAAACGTGGCATGTCAGCACCTGCTTCTCAAGATTTTTTTCTGGTGGTCAGTGTGATTTCAAGTTAGAAGCAGTCCAATTCTTTCTTTTGTAATTTGAAAAAAAAATGCCAAATTGTGAGTTGGTGATAATTAACCTTTTCATCTCAATCATTCCAGGGAAGCAGGAAATGTCACATATGTAAATACTATAAATGCAATTTAGGTGTATACTTGATTTTAAATGGATTAAATATATTAAAACTACATTTTTTTGCTTTAGGCTAAGTACACACATGCAATAATTGTTGTTGGAAAGGATTTTTTTTTACGATCCTTTACAGTGACAAGCGACTGAACGTTGCACGAACGAGTGTGTTGTAAATACAGCATCGTTCTGCTCTATGGAGAGGGGAGGAGGAGAATGACGTAGTGGCATCCCGCTGCGCTCTCTCCCTTCACTTGCATTACGATCGTTGGTCGTCCGTGGATCCACCAGGATGGTCGTTCGTACGATGGACAACGAGCACTGTACAGATTCAAGATTCTCGTCCGATATCAGCCCTGAGCCGATTTTTGGATGAGAACCATTGCACGTGTTTACATATATACTGCTTGGCCCAAAAATGTCCCCAAGCCTGTGGAGCCAGTTATGATTGCTTCAGTTGGTCAGGTCTAGGTTCGGCCTAAAAAGTGAGGTCCGCTGACTACTTGAATGTCCTGAATGACCAAGTTTACCCATTATTTGGATTTTCTATTCCCCAATGGCAGGTACATATTCTAAGACAAATAAGGGTTCCCAAGTCTTTGGGAAAGCTTGTGTGAAAATTATGTCTCAATCTGAGCCTGTAGAATCCTGGCATTGTCATTTTAGTAGATACCTGTGCCATCAGGGAAGAAAAAATCTATTGATGGTAAATCTATTGATGGTAAAACCTAGCTATTCAGTATATTCAGGTAGGTGCCTGACCTCACTTTTGGGCACAAAACATGGCTGCACCTAGACCTGACAAAATGAAGCTACCCCAGATCATAACACTGCCCCCTACAGGCTTGGGGACCTTGATTTTCAAAGGGCAGGAGTGCCTGAGCAAGTATGTTACCTTACAGAGTGAAGTAGATATAAGGGTCCAACCTTGGTGCTTAGTGAATAGCACAGCAATATAAATGGACTCCATGCCCTGCTGCAACATTGAAGTGCAGGCAAAACTATAAAAGTAAAGTTGTCCTTGTACCTTCTATCTGACTGCTTTGCAATTTTGCTGACTTAATTGGGCTTTAGGATATCAGTGAATACTTTTCGTATTCATGTATTGTGCCCTTTTCTACTTGAGTGTTAGCTCCAATCTAATAACCTAAACAGCAGGGTGGGCTTTTCCTTGATTTACATCAGCCTTTAAATGAAACAGTTTTCCTGGGGTAGAAAGCAAGCATTGTGTTTTATGATCAGATTTACATAATGATTATATCAGGCTTATATTAAAACTGACACAAAGGGGGGTCTACTTATAAAGTATAAATCTAAAAATTCCTTAAAACATCCCCTGGTGGAGAAATCTTCCAGATCTATATATTTCAGTAGCGGTAATTGATTCTCCCCCAGGGAACATTGCAGAGAATATCAGATTCATTGCTTTATAAATAGATCCCAAAGTGAGGGTTTACCCATGCAGATATTGCATTTTAAATATTCCCAATATTTGGATAATAACTCTATACACCAACCCCAATGAGTCAGCAGTGTATCTGTACCAGTGTGGTTCTCGGTGTGCGAATCTTTCTTGAAAACCTTCTAATGGCGTTTTAATTAGAAGGTTTACTTTTTTTTCCTGGGAGACTGAGCAGAAAAGAGTTCATTTCACAAGAAGTGCACACAAAAGCCAGAACTCTGGATGTAAAAGCTTGTTTAGAAGTCATTGTAAATCTTACCATCCTAATCACAAAGCAGGCTTAGTCACTGAATTAGCCCCTCGTCTTGTAGAAACTTGCAGTGTGTTTCTTACTATTCAAAGGAGACCCACTTAAGGGTGATAGAAAGCATTTAGCATTCCTCTTTTCTTGCTTAAGCTAATCTAGTGAACCAGATGCAAAACCATGCAAGCGTTTTCTTGTTAATAGAAAATTGCCTGTCTTCAGTTTAATGTTAGCTATGTGTTGTATATTTTCTTAGATGCCATGGTTAAACATCCTAAATGGTTTCAAACAGCACAATGGCCCCATCTATATTGAATTGCTGTGGTGGGTTTTGTTAATACAGTCATCATATTTCTTATTTTTATGAGTGGTCAAAGCCCCAAACCCTCTTATTTATGTCCTATTTTTGTGAATAATGGGCATGGATTGTTGATTAACTTACATTACAGCTGGGAGGAGGAGAGGAGTTATAGGGAACAAAATGATGTTGAAGCTTCCAGAGAGTTGTTAAAAACAACTACAATGGCGGCTGGCAAGTGTTGTTGGTGCTATTTTGGAAATTAATTGTTAATCTCCTATCTGGTAGAATCAACTGGTACATTTAAAGTGATATAAATCAAGGTAAACCGGGTCATGGTGTGGGTGCTGTTAGCTGTATGAAGTCCATCATAAAGTGGGCCTAAAATGAAGAATGGACTTTAGTGTCATGGTCCCCTAATAACTGCCATTAAAATCCTTCCCGCATTTTGTTTTCCAAATACTTATTAAGAGGGGGGGTCCCAGTTCTCTTCATGCTCCCATTATTACTGTATCTACATTGGCAGTCTGGATCTTTGTGAAGCAAAGGCTTGAATTGCCTATTGACACAATGTAATATGGATGGTATTAGGATATCAGTGTGATTCTGATCTATATTATTACTATATTATAATCAACTATACATATATTCAGAACCTTGCATTACTATCACATAAATCTATTCTAATCAATATCATCTTTCATTCAATTCACATTTCACAATATCACATTTCATTCAACTCTCTGTGCAGAGTGTATTCTGGAGCAGCCATATTTGATTGTGCTTAGGCTGCTTAGAAACAAAAGATCTTCTGTTTAATTTTCTCCTCCACTGCCTCTTTAGGTTTTTGGGCTGTGGGAACAGATACTTTTCTTTGGAAGACAGCAGCTACTATTGGACACATCATGTATTTTAAGCTAGTGGGGGGTACATCCTCATATGTTAAAATATTTCTTTATGCAAGAGCCACAAAAAGAAATAGAGAAGAAGGTTTAGTTTAATAGCCCTCTATTTTGCCCCTATTTCTGATTTGTGTCATGATCCAGAATTTATAGTCATTAAAGGGTCAATCTACCCAAAACTGAGATTCTGTTAATGGATAAAGCTGGTTGGATAAATCTCTCACTGGTTTCCTATATCATTATAGAAGTACCGAGGGAAGACATCTTTGCTAAAGTTTATGATCCCTTCCCCATCAAGCCATGATGTCACATATATCTGGTTTGTGAAGTCTTCCTGCTGCAAACTCTTAAAGCCATATTATTACAAACTTAACAGAGAGAGATATCAACGTGCAGAGATTTCTCCAGAAGAGTTCCTTAATTTGTGTGATACTGGGTGTAGTGATTGGTGGTTTTAAAGTCTATTTAAAAGAAAATTAGGAGTTTGTGGTAAACTCACCTATTAGTGCAACTCTGATCTGAACTTCGATTCTATACTTGTTCTGTATAATATAGCTTCTTACACTTGGAAACATAGTAACACGTTGAGTGACAGCAGAAACAAAAGACATTTGGTTGGCCTTTTTTAGTTGTTTTTTTCCTTTTTTTCTAAGCTAAATATAGATATATATATCTAAATATAGATCCAATTTTGTCCTAAGCATGTTCAAACTCACTTACTGTTGACTACTCTTGCTAGTCTGGGGTCAGACGGTCCCCATCCTAGCTTCATAGAGAAGCCTGAGTCTTCTTTTAACTAAAGCCATAAGGAATCAGACCCAACACATCCAGTGCAGGCTTTTCACCGCCAGTATGGCTGGAATCTTCCCAATTTACACCGGATACTAGACCTTACTAGTGGATAGATGTAGGAGAGAATTGGAACATTTACCTTTTAACTGGTGCAGCATTTAGTTGGAGGAGGTTTGGGTATTGTCTATGGGGGGTACGATACTTCAATCATTCAGCTTCAACTTTAATGTATCTGCTTCTTCTATGCAATCCAACATTGTTAATATATAAAAATTGCGTGGCAAATGTACTGTTTGATCGGTAACCCTATTCCCACACCTGTACACCTTCTTATGCCATTAAAACATCCAATGTGCAAAGTGTTAATGGCTTATTTTTTTGTGGGACCTGTATGCAAAAGTGTGTTTATGTGCATTGTATTTCATAAAACACCGCTTGCTGCAATTTACAACATGTTACATATACAACTAACACATGTTAAAATTATAGTCTTCTGTAACATAGAATTAAAGCATAATCTCAACAAAGCCAATTGAAAGATGAAATAAGTGTCAAATGAGTTTCATCCCTGGAAGAAAAGCCTCAGACTGGATCAGAAGAACCACAGATATCACCCCCCTCTAAAACAGGCATAAGACAGTGGATCTATAAAAAGCTTTTGATTTTGTGTCTTAAAATTACTTATTCAAAGTGCTTGACAAGTGATGATTTGGGGTTCCACACTCTTACAATTGCGTGCTTCTAATTTATGACATTTTTTCACATAAGAGGATACTCTTCTAATCCAATCGATGTTCCCTATAACCATATTGCATGAGTCAGGGTATTACGAACCACTAGCAAGGCCATTAGAGACAATCTGAAAATAAAGAAGTCCAATGTGGGGACAGGAAATGGTTTATTACCTTTCCCAACACTCTGTATACTCTTGACTGTTTTGCACGCATCTTGAGACTAAAAGTTAATACATCTAAATGAGGAACACTTAATGTTAAGCTTCCACTGAGAATTCTGCCACTACATAAAGACAATTTCCTGTTCGCAAAATGATTTTCCCTATCTGTATGGTAATCTTGCTCTGACAATAACCCAGATATGTTTAGTTAAATAACTTTCTTTATTCAAAAAACTGTGGAAATGGGTCATGGTCCTAAAATAATTTATGCTGCATAGGTAAAATTAACCTACTTTAGATCTCCCCCAATTTGCATGGATAGTAGTGATCACCAAATATTTCAATCAAAAGTGAGTAAATATATTTAGAGGAAGAAATCATACAGATTACTTTGGAAAATTCCACTTTAAAACAGCGGTGTATTGGGAGTTCCTAAAGTCTCAGTCTACTCAGTCATGCGGTTACTTCCTAAGACACTCCTGTATGGTGCCAACATTATCCTTTCCAGGGTTGCCTTGTATGAAAAATATACAAACTTCTTTCACACACTATTAGCTCTATTCATTATTGACCCATCCTTTGTTCCAGGCTCTACCCCATTGGCCTTTTAGTGGGGATGTTTTTTCATATTGGGCACTTTAAAGGATCAAAAAGCACATTTTATATGAGATAGTTGCCCAAGTCAGAGATTTTCAGATTTTAGGATATCACGCATTTCCTCCACATTTTACACATAAATGAGAGATATTCCTTCCTTCTCTTCTTTTGAGAAAGGGTGATTGCAAGCCTAAAGCCAGATCGAAATAATTTCCATAACCTAATTGTTGCCATTGGCAGACTCTGATAAGCTTTCTCATTTGATGGCTGGAGAGTCGATATTTGTGATTTGATTAAACTATAAACAAAAGTGCAAGGGGAAACACACAGTGGTACTTGGTCCCCATCCATGTTTTGATAACATTCCCTTTTCATCTCATGATGTGGATGCCAAGGTAAATCTTTACACATGGTGGCACTATGTCCTTAATGCCAAGTCATAGACTTTTTGGTTATCAGAGGCACATGCCTACATATCTGGCCTGTATCCCAAAGTGCTTTCAGGAAGTGAATATTTAATGTTCATAGGTAATGTATGATGGAACATGGCAGCAGAATAAAGAACATACAAACACAGTTTGAGGGGAATTGGATGCACTGTATATAAAAAGTGACCCAATCATGAAATTAAACCGCAATCTCCATCTCCCCCCAGTAAGGTTTTGCCTTTCCTCTTCTTTATTTAGAATATTTTATTGCTTGATGCTCTTCCCTCAATATACAAGCACTTTGATCATCATACCTATTACCCTGTTTCCCCGATGATAAGACACTGTCTTATTTTTTTTGGAAGGCCAAAATATGCTCTAGGGCTTATTTTCAGGGGGATGCCTTATTTACCCATGAAGAAGACTACAGTACACAGTTATTGTTACCCAGGTCTTCTGGGCTTATCCCAGCTAGTTCATCTCTCTGTGATTGGCTCCTTGTAATACGTCTTCCTGTCTTACTCTAGCTAAGCTTGTACAGGGATAGAAGCTTATCCAAGGTTAAATCCAGGTTGATAAACAGGAAAAAGTTAGCACGTCTGTCATATTTTTATTAAAGTTTGAGTTGCCATATTGAGAAAGCAAACAACACAAATTTGATTATGGTATGCTAGAGAATGGTACAACCTTGGTGATTTTTTTATTACTTCTATCCTGGTGACCTCCAGTCCCTCCTTTTCTGTCCTTGTTTGATAGGGGTGTCAGTGTGAAACACAGTAAGGGGAAATCTCCACAATGGTGACTCAGACAACAAGAAAAACCTGATAGACATTGTAACTACACTCATTAAAAATAGTTTTTACCACCAACAACATATATAGTATATTGCAGGACTATTGGGATTCTGACTGGGGTAGAAGATGATGGAGCACAGTTTGATTGGCTTTAGCGGAATTTAGAGGTGACAGAATTCAGAGGTAGGGGTTTAATAGACCCCCTGATGACTCTTTAAAAGAACCAGCACTATGCTATCACATAAGGAGCTATTAAGCCCCCTGGTAATAGTATTCAAGTTGAAAAAAAACATTACATTATTAAGGATAACTGTGCCCCCCCTTTGCACTTGTACACATGAATGCAAATACTGTAAGTATTTCAGAATGGCGCAACGAGTCTCTAGGGAAGCTATGGCTTGCACAATAGTGGTGTGAGCCCCAAAAAATGGGCCTGGTCTTCTCCAGAGCCTCTAGTGGTGAGGATGTTGTGCTGCAAGCTGCTGCCAGGTTGTAGTCCTTGGGCACAACAGGGTGGGTAGGACAATGTGTGGTACCAAATCAGCAAGCAGGAGAATAGTCAAAGAAGGCTAGGGTTGAGGCAAGCTGCAAACAAGAAAGGTAGGGAACAAGGCAAGAGATCAGGATCCAGAAATGCAGAAAATAGACACTGGTGACACAGGGGTCACCAAAGACACAGGGGAAGACTGGGGACACAGGAAGGGACAGGAGGCACAGGTGACACAGGGATAACCAGGGGGGACAGGGGAACGCAGGAGACATGGGGGTGACCGCAGACACAGAGGAACGCTGGAACAGCATAAGGGAACAGACAGGGAGACAACAGAATGGGCAACAAGGGGTTAGCACAGGAACTGGATTGGGAAAGCACTCAATTAGCAGAGAGGTGTATTGCAAATATTCAGCAGAGCTAGGTTGCTAGTGGAGACATTGTGGAGTGGAGACAATGCACGAACATTGAGAGCTGTGTCTCAGACAGCTAAAAAGCCAAGGACTATTAAGAGGTGGCAGTGGTAACACTGAATAAATCTGAAAGAGCAGACGCATCTAAGGTCAGAACTGGCCGCATGCACAGGAGAGTGGCACTGACGCTTTAGTGAGGAGGAGGTAGGTGTGACACTGTGCATGTCAAAGTAGTATGAATAACTTTAAGCGTCAGTAAATATTAGGAACTCCAAACTAATGACCTGTATAAGGTGTCATCTGTGCAAATTTTTGGGTACCTGTTTTTTTTTGCCAGTTTTAAGCTTGATATATTTGGTATCTCTTTACTTAACTCAGCTCAATGCAACCTTAACTTTTATATTTTTACAAAAACAGATGTTATTGTGTTGTGTGCAATGTCTTGGGAGTTTTACTAACTCATATTAGGAAATGCTGGCTGTTAGAAAATGTTTGGACCTACATTTTTGCCAGAAATCTTTCAGCTATGCAGATATTTGTCAAAATTGTTCTAGTTAATAAAAGTTATTTAAAACGGCAGTGAGTCTTAAGAAGAGCAACTTCTCAGGAATAACTAAAACAGAGGGAATTTAATTGATCATTAAAACATTTCTCAGTTTGCACGGAACTGCTCGGAGACACGATTATCAAGAAGCCTTGAAATTTTATATTGTTCCAGGGAAATCTTAAAAATAAAAAATTCTGCTATGACGACCTCATGTGTTTCTCTTACTTTAGTTCAGTTTTAATTGTGCAGGGGATGAGTCACAAGCCACCGGATATTTTAGGAGCTATTGTTGTAGTTGGCCAGGACATGGGCCCCATAAACTTAAGTATCAGTTGTAAAAATTGATTGCATTGGATGTTCAATTCATTTTACATACTGTATCTACAAACACTCAATGTATGGCTCCTTATTCCAGGGAAATCTTTACCAAGATGGTTCCACCCTGCATAACAAATGATGCTGCGTAATCACAGTGATGTAATGAATCACAAACTTAGTGCATTGTTTTTTTTGTTTGTTTGTTTACATGGCAGAATGTTTGGGGTGCCATTAATGTGTTTTGGGTTCTTGTGCCTAAATTATTATGGAGTTGGAACTGGGTGTCTACAATAATCCTATATGATATATATTATATAGCAAAACAAGCTAGAAAAAAACAATTCGCTCAAACCTCTTCTAGTTTCTCCTTCAATGTGCAAATTTAATTAAAACTACATAAAAATAAATGCAATAAGTCATGTAAAAAAATCAGTCCTCATCAACTACCTGTGTGAACTGGTATAGCTTTAACATCAGCTATGGCGGTCCAACTGGGGTTGGCACCTACACAGTGCTGAAAATGTGGCATTCTGGCCTGGGCTGGTTCTATTGGTCAGGCCAGCAACCATCACCCCCCTATGAAGGTGCCACGTCTCCTGGAGGTAATGCAGCCAAAGCATTGATGACCCGTTGGCTGATATACCGGTAAGCTCGGCAGTGTAAAGAGTTCTGCATAAGCCAATGTAGGCAGCCTATTCAGGTATTTTAACAGCATGATGTATCAGCATTGGCCCTGAAGGATCATTTAATTCACTTTATCCTTTAAATACGTTAGTTAGGACATTTAAACGTACAAATTGTGTACATAATTAAATAACTATGGAAGAGAATAAATTATCACCAAATGAGCTTGTGATTTCTCTTGGAGTGTGATAAATGCTTGTTGTTGCCAGGTAGTTAATCCCTCCATGACCTGATTACCATGAGCAATGTTCAGCCTGCCCACATCACCTCCAAGCAGTGGGCCTACATATCCGGCCTGTATCATAGGAAAGACAAAGTAAATTCCCTGTGGATAAGTAGCAGGTAGGGGGTACTTTCTTTTTCTCATTGCTGTATTCCTGAATGCATTACTTCTGTGAAAGGTGTGTCTCTGTACTTGAATGATCTTTAGAACTCTTAATAAAAACTGAATGTTATATAGCTTTAATAGAATTTTATTTTATTTGTCTTTGATTTTCTGCAATGATTGCCCCTGAAGAGGTAAAGTGTCTGATGTTGAAGTCGGGAAATAAGTTCTGGAGCCGGCTTCAAAGTGAAAGAATTAAGGTAAAAGACTTTACCAGCAACCTACCAGATCAGCTATTTACGCAGACAAGGAAACATTTCCAGTATCCCAATATTTGTGTCTTGTACACTTCCCTAATCATTTATTGATGCATTCATATGTGTGAAGGAGTTTGCAGTCCTTTGAGAGAACCTAGTCTAAACCTAAGTCTAAACAAGTGAGAATGAGAATCTTTTTTTATTATTATTATTTTTGGTGCTTTAGCTAACATATTTTTTAAATTTTTTGCTAAATGCCTGAAATTCTAAACTAAATTTGACAAGTTTTGGAGACTATTATCTTTCTGACTATACGTTGGAAGGGATCTGTTTGGGAGCTTGTGTTCCTGTCTGGGTGACTTGAATACTTCATTTTCTCTGCCTAGCAGTGGGATCTTTTCAGGATCTGGAAGACTGCAGCAGTGTAAAGGGTGGCAACAAAGCCAGTCCTCATGGCTCAGGCTGCAGCAGTGGATCACCAAGCTCACTCTCAAAAGAGGTCTTGTGGGGGAACAGGTCAGTGAGAACCAGGGAAGGGAGTGAAGAGATGGAGGTCCTACAGATTTCGCCCAGAAATGCACGTTACATTTTTTAAAGTGTATGTAAACAATTAGAAAAAAATTAGACTCAATTTTTGTGAATTTGACACTTTTGGTGGATTCACACCTTCGTTGCATCATTCCTTGATATGTTGAAATCAATAGTAAGGTAATTAAACAAATGTGTTAGGATATGTGTCAAACTGCATCAATGCATCATAATACAAGTACACAAATCATGATGTGTGTTATGATGCGTGTTGACAATAAATATACAGTAATTAGCTAAGTAAATGTGCTGAAAATGCATCTTGCAGAGTACCCAACCATGTGCAAGAAAACTAAAAAAGCTGTTTGGATGGTTGCAGAAGTCAGCAGAATGTCATCTCATTTACTTTAGGAGAAATTAAATATCTTTTGCAAGGACATGATCCCTTTGCTGACCAAACAGCCTATATTTCTTTAGTAAATCAACCTCACTTACATTTAGATGAGCCTGCCTAATGTAGATCTAAACCCTACCTGGATGACATTTATTCTATCACAAAAAAATGGTCATGCTTGTTTTCAGCTCCCTTCGGCCAAATCCAATCTGCATGTACTTGGTCTAGCTTCAGTTTTATATGTTTGCGCTGGATAGATAGAATATCATGGGTGAACCTTGGAGATCAAGCAAACATGGAAAATATTTTGTCCAGGACTGAAAACATTTGCTAACAAATAGCAAATGTTTTTTATGAAGTTTATTTCAGGTTTGCTGCATCAACAAGGTTCGCCCATGATAGTCTAAATGAAAAGGTTACAGCTTTTTGAGTATGTGTATATATATATATATATATATATATATATATATATATATACACACCGGTATATAGTATATAAAATATTTACTTTAGATTCTAAATTTACAGGGGAAAAACAACATTTGTACAGCATTCTTGTGTGTCTAGCAGTCAGGAAGCTAAGTATGAATTGGCTAAAAATGGCTAATTTTATGTCCATTACACATTGTAACAATGTTTTCTATCTTCAACTTCATGGAAGATCAGAAAGTAAACCACAAGAACACAAAATGTGATTTAAGGGAAAACAGAAGGTACAGAGCTATTCTGATGTTAGTGGAAGTGGAACTAAACACAAAAATCAAAGTCACAGGGAGTTAGAGGTTTTTGGCAGAGAAGGCATGCAAAAAAACCCTAAACTTTTATAAAGAGAAAAATGAGTTATAATAGCATTAAAAAATAAAATCCCTTCTGAAGCAGCACTACATTTACATGTGGATTTGTAAAAATGTAGATTTTCCCTTTATTATTGATATTATCATTTTTTTAATAATGCACCAACATATTACACAGTACTGTACAAAAAATATGGGCTGCAAATGACAAACCCGCATAAAGAGCAAGAACAACATTATGAAATGGGAAGCGAAGGAGAAGAACTGATTGTACAAATTACACTCAGATGTTCACATAAAAAGTTAGTAAATACAATGCTGTTTGTTGAGGCGTTTTACATTAACCTCATGTCAGGTTTTTCCTGGCTCAATATAGTCTGTATGTTATCAATTAAAGCAGATTGGGTCAGATCAGCACCTTTTACATGTACACAATAATAAGTCTTCATGGGACTTGCAGCTTGGGCTGGTTATGGTCGTATAGCAGTTGTGTCTTCCTACAGGGAGTCATTATTCTGACAAGTTCTCTACTTTCAGTCTGCTTATATAAGCAGTACTGGCTTACCTTCCCTGAAGCCTGTAAGCACACAATTGTGTTCACCTTTAATAAAATTCTTCTGCTAATATCACCTTTATTACACAGATCATGGCTTACTCATGGCTTACTCAGATCATCCTGATGTGTTAATGAATGCAGGTTAACACGAGTTATGCTCTGCATTATTGTGCTTTGCATTTGAGTACTACTTTTGTGTTCAGGGTAACTAATTATAAAATGACTCTGGAAAGAATAAAGCTCCCTTTAAGTCAATTACAAACACTCACCCACCACTATCATTAGAGAAGTCCACAACATGTATTAGAGAGCAAACAGTCCATTTAAAACACTCTCTAGATGAAATTACTGAATGTTATACCATGAGAATACACAGGTTTAAACCAAGACAATCATGCTATATTAAGAGTCCCGCCAAGAGTATCATACGACACTCTTAATTCTAGGTGTCTATGGACAGAGGTTAGGTCAACATACCTGTTACATCCTAAATACAGCCATAAAGGTCATCGCAGTATCCTTGTAAAAAAGTTGTTAAGTATAATCAATTTTACAGTGCAGACTCTTTCGGATTCATAAAGAATGGGCAGCCAAAGCACTCAAAATCTGACCTGCACTATACTTTGTTTCAAGGGTGCCAACAAAGTCTGTTTCCTGAGCTCTATAGATACATAAAACATATTAACATATTTCAATCCATATGTATACAACACTATTTTCCTATAAAATTGTACTCAGAACTCACAATGGTCATCCAGACAGCTTTACATTAATCATTACCCTTCAGAAATGGCTTCAGGCATCCGAGCCCAAACCCAGAAGATATAGATTTTTATATAGATATAGATTCTTCCAATAATAATTATTATCAAGTAAAAGGAGCACAATTATAAACAAATTGGCTATAGGGTATGTGTATCTATTGATCTCAGTTTACTCCTGAGGAAGCGGACTTTGTTCTGCGAAATGCGTCAGAAGCACAGTTGTGAACTAATTGGTTATGGAAGTACAATTGTAATACAACCAAGTTGTGTTTTAACATGATTTAATATTTTTTTTACTGTTGTATACTAAATAATATTGATTTTAATAGCTGATGATTAATGCTATAATTATTCATGTTTAAAGTGACATTGGGTTTCGGATGTGGCATTGTTCGTTGTTATGAGGATAAAGGGTATTTTTATAATATTTTGTACTGACCTCTCCACATAAATGACCCTGCTTTATCCTTTGTGAGTCTACAGATATGCTCACCAAAAGAAGTGCCAGCGCTGTATAAAGAGGGATGCACTGCACAGCATTATCTTTGGTTTACCAGTAACAACATGTTGTACTAGACGTGCTTCTGTTTTCTTGTAAGCAGTTATGAAAATGTTACAAGGTTACTGGTGAGCTGCTGGTTGTCAGCGGCACAGTGCTGCATTGGGGGAAGGCACAGGAGATCCCTGACTCATTCTTCTTTATTTCCTAGCATGGCAGGGAAAATAGTTTGTGTTATTTAATGTTTTTTTTTTTTGTAATAATTCTCAGTGTATTGTAAGAATAGAGGACAGACAGGTCTACAATAAGCATTATCCTGCCAAATCTCTGTCCTTTGCAAGCAGACATACTCTCCGTCATCACAGTTCAGTAAAAAGTCTAATAGGGCAAAAAATCATGGAACCTGCACTCATGTTGGGGAACAGAAACATTTGGAGTGCCCCTTTGTTTGTTGCATTCTATTCTGTTCAAATGTAATGTACTTTTCATTTTCTCTTTCTTAATTTTTTAGGTGTTTCATTTTGTACCTGAAAGACATATCTAGTTTAATCCACTCATATACTGATCATTTGGGAACAATGGAGTTTACTTTTCTTGAGCCCCTGTAAATCTGATAATCACTAGCAGTATAGTGCTAGTCTACAGTCATGTCACTAAATGTCGCTCAAAGAAGCTTACAATCTAATGTCTTTACCATAGTCTAAAGCTAATTTGGGGGAAGCTAGTTAACCTACCAGTATGTTTTTGAAATGTAGGAGGAAACCTGAAAGGGAGTGGCGTAGCTACCCCGATGTGAATTTTTGACAATACCCTCCCTCGTTAAGAACATCACTTTGCAGGCCTTCTACAGCAACGGAACCCATTGCAACCCATTTTTGAAGCACAGTACCGAAAAGTTAATAGTGTAATGTGTAAAGGATGAAACACTGCAGGGAAAGGGTAGTAATGTATAAGAATTTTTTGAAGGCACATTAGGACACTGGTTAATAATGTATAAGGAGGCTGCAGGGAAGGGGTTAACAGTGGATATATAGATTAGCAGGGCACAGCCTTTACACAAATATAATATATATAACTTTTTTAATATAATAAAGTAGAATAAAAAAATAAATAAAATTACATAAAACTGCATCACTTTACTTTTACCTTTATTATTTCAGGTCATTATCCCATACTTACTACAGTTGTGTTGTATATGGAAACCACACCAATAAACTTTTCATATTCCTTTTCAGAGTGTTTTGTTCTATCTACTCAATAAGGGCAAAAGAAAAAAAAAACTATTGATTGATCCAGACAACTGGTGAGATGACAATTTCCTGTGCTCTGTGCACAAGAAGGGGTTATGGAGATAAGGAAGAATGATGGAGATGTAAGATGTTTCCATCAGAAATGAAAAAGGCAGGGCTGACACCAGTGCTTAAGTTTTCAGAGTTCAAAAGAACATAAGCCAGCTCAAAATGAAAGGCTGCGGCATGCTACATTTCTGGCTCATTAGCTATACATGAGGGGTGTTTAAAGTGATAAATCATGTGCATGTATTACAGAAATGTACTAAATTAGTTTTTTGTTTATTTTACCTTGACATACACTGCAAGTAAACAGCAAACTAGTGATCTGAATTGTTTACTGGCAGCCCCAAATTGAAATTTGTTTCAGGGTAACAAAAGATGGGAACACAGGATGACAGCTAGGATGGCATTGTCTGCGATCAAGGTTTAACCTGCATGATGAACAGACCGGTAAATAGACATTTTTTATTTTGTTTGACATTCATATGGTAAAGTTACCTCTAGCTTGTAAATATTACATTTTATATACTTTCGAGCTTTTGATAAGTTTACCTTTAACAAAAATCTATGGAAGCTTTGATGTTGCAATACATTCAGTCTTTGTCGGGAAAAGGTTCAGAGCAGTGAATCAGGCCTATGAATTAAACATTCACCGGTTACCTAACAATGGAGGAGGTTTATGAGTTACCCACTGCCTATGACTACATCAAGCTCCAGACTGTAAAATAAGCAGCTCAATTATTAAACCCTTCCCTTAAATCAATCTGCACGAACGTCAACCGTGTGAAAAGAAAATCATACTTTTAAAAATGTAACTAGCTTTCTAAAGATGAGATACAGATTGCACGTTGACCTGTAATTGAGTCTTGGTTACTTTGAAAGGTTTGAGTAACCCTTTGATCTACTGGTGATCAAATGAAGTCACTGTTTAATGTGATGGTAAATCTGGTATAGCGAGCATCCACAATTAAGGATGTCACCTTTCCAAACTTTGAAGTCTGACTTTGCTTATCAAAATCCAAAGAGGAGAGACTGTTTAAGGGGAAAATTTAAATAGGAGAAGGGAATTCAGAATCAATTAGGCACCAAAAGTCCTTGAAAAGCATTTCAAAAGCGCAAGTAGGAAGAGAAGGAGTGACTGTAATCACAAGCAACAAGGAACAAAAAAGAAATCACAAGCTTAAAGGGTTCGTTCTTTAAAAAAAATTGTCACAACGGCAGACACTTCAAGATACTTATCTGCACTGCAAATAAAATCAGTAACTGCAAATGCTCTCTGTAATAGGGCGTAAGTGAGCTAAAGCAGAAAATCTGCTTAGTTTTATATACAATTCAGCAGATGTGTAGAGTATATCCTGACACATTATTCTTTGCTATACATATTCCTCGCTGTTACACAGTATATGTGAGTAAGGGCTCTTTTACTCTCCTGGTAGCTATCAGCAGTTTGCTGTGTGCCCAGGAGTAGCAAACTGCACCATGGATTTGTATGCTACTACAATGCAAGCGACTTGCCACTTTTAGGATCTGTGCCACCATTATTATTATTATTATTATTAAACAAGATTTATATAGCGCCAACATATTAAGCAGGGCTGTACATTAAATAGGGATTGCAAATTACAGACTAATACAGACAGTGACACAGGAGCAGGAGAGGACCCTGTCTCGAAGAGCTTACAATCTAGTAGGCCATTTACCCCAGATGCATGTAAAAAATGGTTCCCAACATCTCATTGATTTGAACAGGTAGGTTTAGGTTTGCGAATAAGCTCATGGCTGAACAGTGGCACTAACTGTGGGTCTGAAATTGTCCTAGGGATAGAACAGAGATGGTGCTTGACATAATATTCAAGAGCACTGGTAACAATAGAGTTTTAGTAACTTGTAGGCTGAGTGGGTACCATGTGTGGGTAAGATAAGTGTCAACCAAAAAATGGCAGTCATTAGGCCAATTTTTGTATCCCCGAATCAGTTTAAATTCAAAAACCTAAATATATTAACTAAGACTCGTTACTCATTTAGGCAAAGACATGTTAATGCCATTGAAAAGTCAAGATTTGAGAAAACCCTGTGAAAATTTGAAGTAATTAAAACCAACGGTTTAGGAGATATGAAGCTCTGAACACAGTGCGTTGTTGGGCTGCATAATATGACAAGCAGCTTTTACAGACACAACTATCACACTGTACTGCCGATGGCATCAATATACATGCACTTTGGGCAGCTCAATTTTTATAGAACACCAGTCCTGGCTGTGGGGGCCCCTGTTGGCTGAAGATGTCCTGGGGCCGCTGCACCTATAAAACTGATAGATTTTTTACAATATTTAATTTCAATTCAGAGATCTTGTGTATTTTCTTTTAATTAATAAACAGGATTTATATAGCGCCAACATATTACACAGTGCTGTACATTAAATAGGGGTTGCAAATGATAGACGAATACAGACACAGGAGGAGGTAGAGGACCCTGCCCCGAAAAGCTTACAATCTAGTAGGTGGGGGAATTAGCATCACTAGATGTCTGAGGGCCAGTATTGATTAACCCACTTCCTAGGACACCTTGACCCATTCCAGAAATTGGACAGTAAAAAGGAGAAGTGGTGAGTTCATATCTCTGTCCCTCTGCTTTTTGTTCCTATAAGTATGCTTCTTGTCAGCACATTACCAATTGGCTCATTGTAGCCCTGCTGTACATGGATTGCCAGAGGCTATTTGAAAGTCTATTTCCTTAAACCCAGTTCTGCATCTCCTGCTCACAAAAAAACAGGTTTGTATACAAATAATAACTTCAGCAGCAATAACAACACAAGTAAAAAAACAAAAAAGTAACCATTGTTTGCTATATAAAAGTCATCATGACACAACCACATATGAAACATGTAAATTGCACAATCTGAAATGATGCTCCATGGTTAGTGCAATAACTAATATAGAGGGAGGAGTTACATGGTGGTCCAGATTTGCCACCCCGCATGTAAATACACCCATATTATTCCCCTTTCTCAATAGAATACAATAATGAGTCTTCATTTTAAAAGCTATTTACATTATGTTTTAACTGTCTGTTCATATACTGAGCTACTTGCATCTGACAAAGAAAATCCATTATTGTTAATATGAGTATGACAGGAACATGTGTAAGAACACGACTGTTCTGCGGCATGCACAAAGGTTACAATTTGCAATTGTTACAGACGAGAGGAACGGATTCACTCAGATAATGCTGCGCGCTCTTCCGCCCCCAGCCTTGGTACAAGGACTTTCCATTGTGCCTGTCTATTGAGCTCTAGGCCTGCCTGCTCCCCCTCCCGTCAATCACTCCACTTCTCTCCTGCGAGCCACAATGTCCTTCTGTTCTTGTCTTTCTGCATTTATTTATTGGCTTTCTCTGTTCCTGGAGCTTTCTACATTTTGCACCTCCTCTGCCCTCATCCCAAAGCTTCCATCACCAGTTTCCTTATCCCACTTAGCTCGACTTTCCGCTGCTGTCGCCTGGACTGTTTTTCGCCTTTGCGGCAGAAGCAGCCACATGTGCTATTTACCAGAGAAATGTGACAGCTGAATAGCTCTGATCAGAAAGACGGAAACTGTGCAAATGTGTGATGTTGCCCAAAGCAAACTAACAATTTTCTTTTCCAAGCTCAAAACAAATGTCAAAATCTGATCTGATGACTTGCTTCTTTCAGTGTTCTTGTTTTTACAGTTACTGGCACACTAAATAGAAATAGACAAGTAAGGCCATATTAAATGGTCAGCCCACTCTATAAACTGGTATAAATATTTTTCATATTGAAATCTTTGTGCTTAGTTCCTGAGTCTGGACACTTGGCCATTGTTAAGGGGTTCTCACTCTGCTTGTTGGAGTTTGTACTTCTTTTATGGAAAAGGTGGTCAGAAGAGGAATTATGTCAGGCATTGCAGGCTGGAGGAACAACTTTCAATCATCTCTTGATTGAAAGAACAGATACAGTAATCCAATAAGTGAAAAATGGGGATCCAAAAAATGCTAGATGATGCTGGACGTCCTTCAGCCAGGTAATCAGGTCGACTCGATCTGACTTGCACCATTAAATGTACACTCTGCCAGTAAAAATTATTAATTTTAAAAGCATTTACTGCAAGTACCCTTGAATTAGCCTCTTGTAATTTCCTGTACAATAGACTGGGGGAGGATGGGAAAATCTAGGAAGCAATCCACTGTGCTACATATATGCAGTACATTATACTGTATGTAGTCAAGAAACATGTAAGCAGGAGGAGAGGAGAGGATAGTCATAGAGGGATGGACTCTTTTAGTAACTGTCCAATCACAGGTGGGTAGGCAAGTGACCTACCGTTATTTCTTAACTGCAGGAAAGAAAAGTGAGGTCACCATTTTAACTCCCCTGTGAAGTATACATCCCGTGACTCAAATAGGCACAAATACAAAATCTTTTGGGAAGTAAGGTTCCCATAACAATGCATTTATCTGTCTGTTTGGAGTTCAGATTTACATACAAAATGTGCACTTTGGAATGAAGTCTACTTTTAAGGACAATCTCATAGAAATCGACTCGCCCATGCTTCATCAGTGGCGTTGTTAGATCTGCCCAGGCCGATCATGTTGACAGCCTGGCAAACAGCGGCTGGTTATGAACCGAGTCTGAGGAACAGCTAATGATTTACTAACACCTATAGTTACCTGGAGTGGTTAATTAATCACACCGGGAACTTGATTTTACAATGAGATGGCTGATTGACATTGAGAACCTATGATTTGCACAGGGAATTGTATAAAGCTGTTACATTTTATAGAGAAACAATATTAAATGCGGGAACAGGATTTTATTTTTCCCTGAAATCCACTAATGAAAAAAAATTCTGCCTTTCTTCTGTCTTATACAACTGAAGATTTAATTTCCTCTTTGTATCAATTAAGCCTGTCTCTCCCTCTGTCAAACACACCTTTCAAATGGAAGAGCTCCAAGTGGGAGAAGAATTGTTGATGGTGACAAAACATCCAGCGAAGTGCATAGGCGCTCATGTTTCCGCGTCCTGCCTCCACACCTAAGCGTATCATTATGGAACAATTAACTGTGTGACTGCAATTCTGATGCAAACAATTGTCAGAAACTCAACTGACAAGTGCCGTTCAGCTCAGAGAAATGATTAACTGGTTCGGCTCTACTGGTTACTTTGGAAGAACATCCTCTTCATATTTACATTCAGTTGCCAATGTTGTGGAGAAAATAATAAATACAATTCAGCTTTAAGGACCATGTTACACAGACGATTATTATGCAGCTGTTCATCAATTGTTTTTCAATAAAAAATTAAATTGCTATTGTTTTACCTCTATGGGCTTAGTCACAAAACACAACGCTAAGCAACAAATCACAGGTAGAAAGATGAAGTCCCTAGATATAAAATAATTCATCTAGGGGCTTAGCTACAAATCAGGGATAGAAATGCTGGTAATGACCGACATTTGTCATTATTGGCAGCTAATAATCTTTGCTCCAAAATTACCTTCATATTGTGAGACAGAGGCAAGAGGCATTGCAGAATGGGAGACCTGAGGGCAGTGGGGCAGCTCAAAATGTGGGACCTAGGGGTAAAGGCACCGCAGAATGTGAGACCTAGGGGGTAAAGAGACCGCAAAATGTGAGACCTAGGGGTAAAGGCACCACAGAATGTGAGACCTAGGGGTAAAGGCACCTAAAAATGTGAGACCTAGGGGTAAAGGCACAGCAGAATGTAGAACCTAGGGGTAAGGGCACCCCAGAATATGAGACCTAGGGGTAAGGGCACCCCAGAATATGAGCCCTAGGGGTAAGGGCACCCCAGAATATGAGACCCAAGGGTTAAGGTACCACAGAATGTGAGACGTAGAAAGAAAGGCACCCCAGAATGTGAGGCCTAGGGGTAAAGGCACCCCAGAATGTAAGGCCTAGGGGTAAAGGCACCCAAGAATGTGAGACCTAGGGGTAAAGGCACCCCAGAATGTAAGGCCTAGGGGTAAAGGCACCCCAGAATGTGAGGCCTAGGGGTAAAAGCATCCCAGAATGTGAGACCTAGGGGCTGAGGCTGCTGCAGAACGTGAGACCTAGGGGTATAAGCACTGCAGAATGTGGGACTCAAGGGTAAAAGCACTGCATATATATATATATATAAATATAATACCCAAGGCACCATAGCATGTGAGATTTAGGGGAAAGGAGCTGCAGGCTTTGAGACCTAAAGGAAATGCAAGGCCTAAAATGAATAAAGAATTTTGGAATCTACATTAGATAAGTAAGGACAGCAATATATAATTCTTTTCTATGGGGAACTACTGCAAAGGCATAGCCAGCACACATATAATTCTGAACAAAGATGTAAACAACTGTATATGTATGTGTGTGGTAGGGAGCTGAAAGTGCACTTTAAACATCAGGAACAAACAGGACTGGAAATTTACATTAGTAACATTCATTTATAACAAAGTAAAACCTTGGAGCGGTAATTATACCTAAAGGTAAGTTAGTATTTTCTGTAGTTACTCTCTCCATTTATAAAAGTCTGCATGGCATAGATAGCTATATAACACAATTTGTGATCAGGTTTATTTTTACAAAAAAAATGGAAATCAGACATTTTCTAGTGGGAATCTTACAGGTTTATGTGTTAAAATTGTAGTAATTGATACCCACCAGGGAATGTTCGAGGGAATATTGGATTCCCTGTTGTATAAATAAAGCCCTATGGTGCCTAAAAATGTTTTTGGGTACAAATTCTACTTTAACATATATTTCTCCTTAAATCACACAAAGTATGTTATTGAGCTATAGAGATCCTCTTGTGACCCAGGCACTTATTCAGCTAATGAGATCATCATTGTTTTTCTCTGCAATCATATTAGTTCCTATTGACCAGTTTTACCAATTATCAAAAAACAGTGAGGGAACTGATGGTGGGACTCTCCCGTGGTCCAATTACCACCACTAGAAATCACTATTAGATGCAACAAGATTGGAGCTGACACTCCTAACTTTAAATGTTGCAAAGATTTGACAGAATAGAAGACCTAATCCAAAACAAATTAAAACTCCAATTATTGCCATGAACACAATGTGGGATTATGAGTTTATTTTCAACATTTTTTTTAATCAAAGCACTTTGTTTCAATCTTCTCCATACCAAGGCACACAAAATGCTCACACATTCCTCTACTCACCAGACACAAAGTTCGTATCATTGACAATTTTTTTTTAAGAACGGATATGTATAAAAAAAGTACATAAAAAAATTAATGGTGTTCTATACCAGTGAATTGAGTTTTATTTGTAGTGTTGGCCTTGTTTGGGTCGAATTCTGAACTTGGTGGATCGATTCCATCTTCTCTTTGCTATGATTTACTGCCCTTGGCACATCATTATTACTTTTGCACTGTCTTACTGAAAGGCTGTATAACCTGTGAGAGAAGCAGTCAGTATGGCACCTACTAAATAAAAGGCATGATAGAAGCAATAACTGCATTTGCTTGCAATTGATTTATTTCATGAATTAACAATAACTTGGTGTAAATTGACGCATACCAGAAGCAAAGTCAGCAAGATCATTATATGGCCTTTATATGACCACTTCTGCAAGAAATCTGTTTGCAGCCAAGTTATACTAGACCAGCTGCTGAACCCTACATAAGTGTGTTATGCCTATACTACCTATATTAACCCTACTTTTATTTCAATGGGTAGAAAAAAACAGGACCATTAAGTTACTTTTTTATATGGCAGTGGAGGCTCAGGTAGAATGAGGAAGGGTTAAAACCAATATTAGGGGGATTCCCAAACATTTTTGTGGGGTCATTGGGAAGGGAAATGAAGGTGAATCTCCCCATCAAGGACACAGTCAACCATTATAACCCTACAGAGATCCCAACTATACCACACAAACACATTGATGGCATTCCATTAATAAAAACGCTATACAGTACTGTGACAGATGTCTTCTGTGTTACAAGTAATTTTAATACCTGAACAGACTACTAGGCCTCCCCAGGTTTGTGCACAGATTTGCAGAATCTCCTTCAATATATTATCTGTTGACAACTACTTACACATCAAATCAAGTAGAATTGTGTGGTCTCTGGATCTCGTGTATGTCCCATATATAGGTCATACTTTAGATCAGGGGTGTCAAACTCAAATACACAGAGGGACAAAATGAAAAACTTGGACAAAGTCGCGGGCCAACCTTGAAATTTATTGTAAAAATTGAGGATATTTTTCCTTTTCATTGGATATAAACCCTTTTCATATGGAAACAGAGGTTTTGCTTCACATTCAATCTGGAACAAGCTTATATTAGAGAAAGAGGCATAAAAAAAGTTTTTTTAAATTTTATTTAAGAAAAAAACTTTCTCTATTTGTAGCCTTCCAAGTTAAATTTCAATGGTAACCTTTTTGCGCAGGCTAACGATAACAACAACAATATTCTTCCATGAAAATCCAACCATTCAAGTCCATGCCTTGGAGTTGCAAGGAAAAGTACAGCTGAGGGGGAGTGCTGGAAATGCCAGACGCGGTCCATGCGGAGCTAAATCTTATGAGTTGCCTGCCGCTGAAACTCCGTCTTCATTGAAATAGCGCTGCTACTAAAATTCCCAGCATTATTTGCGTCTATAAAACAGTCTAATGAGGGGCCACGTATAGGCAGAGAGCCCGCTGGTTGATAGACGTGATTAATGCCAGGAATTGTAGTAGCGGCGCTATTTTAATGCAGTGGCGGGCCAGCTGCAGTTCATATTTAGAATTCCTTTGAGGGCCAAAAAAGGAGTTTGCCACCTCTGCTTTAGACTATGCACATGCCTTATCTTTGCTCTGTCTGTTCTATGGAGAGGGGAGGGGGAAGGACGAGAGAGGAGCACCTTGATATGAAAAGTACAGCAGCCGGTCCTTGTCGGTTCCTTTTTTGATTTGCCAGGACAGATTACTAAACAACACCGTAGGACCAATGTACATACGTTAGATCACAATTGTTTGTGTAGGTCAACTATTATCTAGCTTTGTGTATGTAGCCTCACTCTTACAATTGCAAACATCCTATTTGTGCAAGGATTTCACCATTCGTTCCCAAATTATAATGGCTATAAAAATGGACACTGAAATTCTGATGGCTGCCCATGGACTGATCAGCAACATATTTATGGGGTCACCCCTGGGCTCTGCCTGCAAGTGTTTTTACTTTGTTAGAATGACCAAACTGTGAAATGAAATTGAAGTCTGACTTGCATGAAGATATCACACTCTTCCTCTACTTCTGTAGTGAGTTTTTGAAATATATTTCTAAAATTTTGTTTTATGGAAAATAATAAGTGGGGTGTCTGAATATCAAACCTATATGTAAGAAACTGGATCAGACTTGATATTGGCCACTTTTAATCTGCTATACTTTTTATTCTTTAACTGTAATATAGAACAAGGCATCATCCTCATAGCTGTATAATGGAACTGAATAGACAGATCAAGCAAATCAGTCCCTATATATATATTTCATATGTGTACTTAGAAGTGTTCTTTGATATTAGCTTTACGAATAACCTGCCAGGTCAGAAATACAGGTCATGCCACTGCCAATTTGTATTTCAAAGTGTCAACTCCTGGACTGCCATCCTAATCATTCCTTCACTTCTGGTGTGACTGACCAGGAGCAAATATTTGAATATATCTTCATCTGTGCACTTAACTGGCTGCATTCGTCTTTGAAGCAACAACAGGAAAATCAACCATTTTCACTACAAAAAAAAAAAAGTCAAAATTTCCAAAACTCTATCTTATCCCTCTTTAAGCATTCTTCAGGTCTCCATAAAAATCTGCCATCAACTCATAGATCCCACTTGAAATACTAATGGTCTTTTGTTATCACCACCTATGAAGTGAGTCATTATAGATCAGCACCATCTCCTCCTATGTGAACTGGGTCATTATCACCCTCATGTATGTGAAGTGGGTCATTATAAGCCTCCACATTTTCTTCATGGCTGTGAAGTAGGTCACCATCATGATTCCTAGCTGCTAAATGTCTAAGAAGTGTCACTATAGACATCTTCACTATTCCACCCATAAACAGACCATCGTTATCCACCAGGTCTCCACTTAACTCTGTATAACCTGCCAATGAGGAGATTAGAAAAGTTGGCCTCATTATCACACTATGCAGTTGGCTTATATATTCCATTAGTTAATTTGCACTATTTTATTATGATTGGTATTATCTTTAATTTATAAAGCATCAACCGATTTTCTAGTGCTGTTCAGAAAATAGCAGCTGTGGATAACAAACCTGCATAGGTGAAGAAGCAAAGTATAGAAAAAGTGGGGAAAATGAAACTGTGGCAAATTAGTAATGGTTAAAGTGGAATTATCGTTCCACATACAAATATTGTAGACAGGCAGGAATCCTTTTGCAGAAGGGACAAATGAGGCTGCTTCTGCAAAAAAAACATACCAAACTTCCTGTTTACAATCTTCTTTTTATAGTTAACGGAGCTGCACCTGTGCCAGGTATCCCAGCATTCCCTGAAGCTGAATAAACTCTGGCAGGTAAGTGGGGGAATTTTGTCATTCTGGTCTGCCCAGTCAACATGGCCAATGTTCTTTGTTCTGGAAGAGAAGTGTAAGAAGATATTGGCACCCGCAACAAAGCATGGGCAGGTGAGTTAAAATTAAAAAAAAAATGTGATCAGACAAGTAAGCTTTTTTTTATTGCAGAAGGGACATCCCCTGTCCCTTCCTGAATTAAAGGACCCAGCTGGTCACCGTTTTCGATTTTGATAGTTCAGTTTCACTATCAGTGGAAGTTAGGTGAGTCTGAAGAAGTGGCTTTTGAGGGCTTGCACTAGGGAATTAAAACAAGAAAAGTCACTGAACGCTAAAGCATTGGCACTACTTTTCAATCAAATACTTTCTCCTAATGCAACCGAACTACTTTTCTCACAATGCAGTCATATTCATTGGAGACTTGTAATCACTATAATGTAAGTGACATGAGTAAGATCAGAATTTTTTTTATTGAAATAAAAAAAAAAAAAACAACTTTGCAATTTGGTCTTTTTCATGAAAAATGTAAAATGGTATTACATGTGTGGGAAGATTAAACCAAGATCTAAATAGCTGTCTTCTACATTCATGATCCATTATTGGATAAAAGATTGTTTCTGAAAAATGGTCAAAACAAAACATTTTTACAATTGTTGGATGAAAATAGAAGTAGGAGAAAAGTATGTAAAATACTCTATATATTTACCTTATTATGTTTTATCCCTGACACTAATATAGAAAATCTATAATAAATTACTATGTTTTTCATAACACTAGGGTTTAGCCCAAGCAGCCCAGTCAAACCTGGTTTAGGGTTACAGAACTGGATCTGTTGCCACTTTGACTTATGTTCTTATAGGACAGAAAGTGAAAGGTAACAAAAACCCAAGCTCCACTATTTCTAATATTAATCTTTAGTAAGGATGTCATTCTATCTAACTGGTATCAAAAGAAAAGTTCTTGGCCTTCTGATCCTCTAAAAATGCTTGTTGGCTAGCTATACCTTGTGTCCATCTTTTTTGAATTATAGGCCTGGCACATGTATATATAAAAAAAGTGTCTGAATTCCTTATCTTCATGCCATTTGCTGAAGCATGACAGCCAAGTGACTAAGCAAGGACATCCTCCATAATTCTCCTTGGGTTCTTGCCAATGACATCAGTTTGAAATGCTTCTGATATCCTTCAGAATTCATTTTTAGGTGTATCTGACCTGCAGTTGACAACCTCCTGACCTGCATTCAATTGGTTTTATCAAGGTTTTCATGTAGATTTGAATGGTAATTACAAAACCTAATGATACAGACTCTCATATTGATAAATTTATGACTCCCATAAATCCAAGTCTTTGTTCTCTTGATTTGTAAAAATCATCTTGGTTATTCAGATGTCCACGTTTTTCTTTTGAGGTACAAGAAATCCTCAGCAGCAGAACAGCGGTGTGTGTGTGTGTGTGTCTGGGGGGTTAACCGAAGGTTCTGTAGTCTAACGAATGTGAGTGCCTATAATTGAAATGGCCCCTCATGGTCAATATAGCTAAAGGCACATACCTTTATATCAATTGGGTGTAGGGGAGAGCTCAGCAAAAGACGATAACTCAACTTCCCATGCCATGCTTACTGGCTCATAATAAGGGCCCCCCTGATCTTGCATAAAAATGCACCATAATAAAGGTTGCCACATTTTCTAGAAAAAATATCCACCCTTTGATACTTTCCTAGTAGTAGCATTGCCTTTTATCATCAACTAAGTTGGTAAAATACCAGCTAGGTTTAATCATAATGGGTGGAAGTATAGACATTCATTGTAGGTCATCTTTACCAACAATACAGAAGGTGACAAGACATTTAAATAAGTAGCATGCAAATGGTGAGGGAAGTGCTGCTGACAACAAACTGACTTCACTGGTGTCTCAATAAACCAAGGTTGTTAAAACAAAAATCCAGACGCAGTAATACATTAAAATTAACACACAAAAGAACAGAAAATCTGCCGGAAACATCTGCAGTGGATGAGATCCCAGGATACAACGTTGGAGAAAACACTCAGCAGAAAATGCTAAATGTGACCTTTTCCCAAATTTAAATATACTAAGCAAGATAAGTATCCGCTACACAAAATATCTCCCAAAAATGTAGCTTGCTCTGCAGTATGATTCATCTTTTCAAGGAGGTATGAAACTCCTTGAAAAGAGAGCTATTCCAGTTATGAGAGCTATTCCAGTTATGAAATGCCACGTTCAACCAAATCTGACACGGCAATTTCTGGAAGGTGCTGGAAAACTAAAGTCAATTTAGGGGCTCTCAGGGGCTCTGATGGTCAGATCAGTAATATTACCCTGATCTGCAGATTTACCTTGGTCAAGCTGCACTTGTATGTTAAGGAGACTGTCCAGGGAACAGAATAAAAACCCGTGCTGTAGCAGGAACAAACTAGTGGGATGGAATGGTACCCAAAGCAATGTGAAGATCCCACTGCCAGAGTTCCCAACACATATGGAAACAAACAAGAGGCTCTGCTCAACAGTTTTCCACCTGATCTAATGTATCATTTTGAGTTAGACTGATATTTTAAGGTTAATAGGTGTACATCATATGGAAGGGTGTAGTTGTTGGTTCTTTGAATTATTATTAACTAGTATTTATATAGCGCCCACATATTACACAGCACTTATACAAGATCCATAGTCATGTCACTAATTGTCACTCAAAGAGGCTCAAAATCTAATGTTCTTACCATATTCATATTAGTCATATATCATTAACACAGTCTACCAATTTTGAGAGAAAGCCATTTAACCTAACTGCATGTTTTTAGAAAATGGGAGGACCTAAAGGAAACCCACACAAACACAGGGGGAACATACAAACTCTGTGCAATTAGTGTCTTAGCTGAGATTCAAACATGGGACCCTAGTGTTGCAAGGGCAAGAGTGCTAGCCACTGAGCCAACCATGCTGATCTTTATGAATATAATAACAACCTGCATACTTTACACTGCAAAATCAGTTGCCCCAGCTTTGGTTTATTTGGTTTATTTTCTAATTAATAGGCAAAGGTCAGTTTATTATCTGGACTTGGATAATATTTTTGGAGACAAAGCCCAACTCCAGGCAAACCTTTATTTTGTTTTGCATAGCGTGAGGGATAACTAAAAAGTGGTTTCCAGTTTGTAATTTGTGTTCCCCCTGTGGGGTTTCCATTCACTTCTTGTTTCTGTGAAAGGAAGTACAAGAGATAGGAAGTAATGAAGATGTTTTCCACTGGACACAGTGGATTCAACAAGTCTTTTTTCTTCTTTTTACAGTAAAGCACTATAAAGCTCTGAAGGTCACAGATTTGCTGTCCTTGACCCAACCCTGTAGTCTACTAGCCGCTTATGTCTACTGTGCCAGCAATTCCAATGAATAAAATCCCCAAGTGTAGAATAATGGAAAATAAGTGTATTGGTGACTTTTCTCTGCTATTCCATCTAACCCTGATGGGCAACATTTAACAACCCAGTAACAAAAAACAAAAAAACAGAAAACCAAGCCAAATGCAAAATACACAACGTGTGTTGTAATCAAACTATTTATATGTAAAAGGAGAATAACCTGGAGATGGTGGAAAGAAAACTTGTCCAATAAATTGGTTCGTTTTATGGTTGGGACTGACCCATTAAAATTTCACTGTCATTGGTATACTGTAATCCTAGGAAGGACTGGCCCATTATTATGTCATTGTCATTAGTATATTGTAGTCCTAGGAAAGACTGACCTATTATTGTGTTATTAAAAGGTCTGACTGAAGCATTACAGAAGGGTAGACCATTACCATATTGCCATTAGTTCGCACTGATCCTAGGATGGACTGACCCATTATCAAATTACTGGCATATGTGCTCTCTGGTCTTAGGAAGGATGGACCCATTATAACATTATATTCATTACTTAGTATACCCTATTCCAAGTCTGAACTGACCAATGAGTGTTTAGCTGTCGTTAGTTCACTCTGTTCTACGTAGGATCTGACCCTATCATCGTGTAATTGTCATTAGTACGCCCTGATCCTAGGATGGACTGACAATCACATTATTATTACACTCTGATGCCATGACTGAAGAATTAACATGTCATTAATACACTGCAGTCTGAAGTGGACTAACCCATTATTGTCCTCACTACGCTAAGGACGAAATAAACACACCAAGATAGATCTTCGTGTTTCTTGAAAGCAGAAGCCTGTTTACCCTTTAAACGCAAATAGCTCACCTGTATAACGCAGTTCTCTGAACACGGATCCCGCCGAACGGCTCTGCACTGGTGCCTAGTGGAAGCAAGAAGACTGTATTAGTCTAAAAATAGAATATTGATCATAAATATTGAACTATTAAAGGGTCAAGTATGGAGAATAACCGCAGTCTGTACACATAGCGGTAAATACATGATTTCATGTATTTGCAGAGAATAGTCAATAAAGAATTTTCTGTCTACGACAAGGAATTTATGAAGATACTTGAGAATGGTAGGAGCTCTATGCTAAAACATGCACATGTGACACATTAGAATTAGGCTTTAGAGCGCTCTCTCTCAATTCTAAAACTGTCATGGCACCAAATCTGTATTCAAAAGTAGGCTAGTTTTCAATTCTTAGATAAAATGCAAGTGTAACCAAACAATGGCTGATTTATAAATCATAAAATAATCCAGCACAGCATTATAATTTCCTTCTTTACTAGAAGAATCAGTCGTAAAGAGCAATTCAAGCATACAAAACCAGCAACACTATATTATCATCGCCATAATTCTAATATATCTGAATCTGTATTTATTTTACCCTCTTTATTAGAAACTCATACAAACGGGCCCCACCAAACCTAATTCTGTCTTTGCTGTATTGGTTCTATCTGAGCACATACCTGCATTACAGCATTGGTAAGTGTCCTATAGACTTAACTGTTGGGTATAATTTATAGTTACCCACTACTGTCTATATTGTATTCTGTACAGGGCTGCTATGGATCTCATTATTTTATAATATATATATATATATATATATATATATATATATATATTCTTTTTTACATTAGCTGTGACACAATGGGAACACCAAAGCATGACACACACAAACAGACAATTATAATAATAAAAAATAATCAAATAAACCCCACAACTATGAAAAATAGATATTTGACATTCATTGGATGTTGTCAAAGCCAGGTCAACTCACCCTACAATTCAGTGTCACACAGTGTTTTTGCCCAACTAACCCTGTGACCTGGCATAAAAACTTCTATGATTTACCAGAAAAAGAGATCACAGATTACCAAATGTTCTTCATTGCACAGTTGCAAGATGACTTGTATTTTAAAACACATCCCTGAACCTTTGTATATGTAGAACACAGCAAATGTACGTTTTGCCATTTTGGGTTTTGCTTCCAAAACTTTGACAATTTTTATAAATGCATTGCATAGTATTACTTCTAATATATGCCCTGGATATCTAAACATGCCACAATGAAGCTTCTTTTCTTCTGCATGGAGGGTAAATTATATATCTGATATTATTCTGTGTGTATAAAGGCTGCCCAGTATCACCTCTCTTGTGTTGTAAATTTCAGTATCTATTCTTTTTTTGGATGCACAGTACTACTTCTCTTGCATCCTGAAACTGATTTTTGACAACTTACATTCTCAATGCAGAACTTTCTATTTTGCCCTTTCATCAATCTTGCCAAAGCAGAGCATGCCTTTTCTTAAAAAGACCTAAACACCTTTCCCCCCGGGTGACATCTCTGCTGCCATAGGAGGACTGATATAATGATTGAATGTCCTATTCAGTAATATTATTGAAAAGATTTGCAATAAAGTTCCAGGATGTGAATGGTGTTACAATATGAATGACCCTATAAGCTCAAGGGCAGCCAATCAGTGCCTTGACCTCACATGCAGCTGCAGTGAATATGCCCGATCTTCAGTGGGGGCAGCTTTAAGTGGCTAAACTAAAATCAGTGTTTGGCTTTTGAACCACTCCAATCTCACTTCATTAACATGAAGAGTTCAGATAATTGGCACATTATTTTGGTTGCCCTGCATAACACACTCTGTAGTTTCTGCATAGCAAAGATTTACACTTCATACACAATATAAGGATTTATCAACAATATTCACTGCAAAGGTACAACCCCAATATAGTGAAGTAGCTACGCAAAAATCCAAGGAAAATAATAATATGCTGCATATAATTATATATATATATATTATGCTGGTCATCTTGTCTCTGTTCATGAAAATGACAGCAAGCTGGTACTGCAACATTTCAATGATAAAACTTTTTTTTTAAAGTTTTCAAAAGTGGGTAAAGATCTGGGGGAAACCAGATAGTAAGTGAAGTAAAATCTACAATCAGGGACACTAACAGAAGTACAAATCTGGAGTTGAAAAATAGTAAGGCAGAATCAGCAAGTAGAAGAATGATATGGGTGCTGAATCTCCATCTGGTTCTCCATCAGGTTGAAGTAGTGTAGGGAAATGATTTCACCCAGGCAGTTCTTGGAGTGGTGGCCAAAAGTTGGCCCTTTGCTTGAGAAGGGTCTGGATGTGCAAGGGAAAAGGCTCCAAAAAAGCAGAATGTATAAAGCCAAGATTATATTTTATTTGGACTTTTAAAAAATAAAAATCTGATGCATTTCAGGAAGTCAAAGAGTTTTCCCTCCTCAAATCTTTGCCAGGCTTGAAACTATTGGAATAATATATTGGAGGGATCCTGGGAGGTAATTGGGATAGTCCCTTTGGACGTGCTGTTTTATATTGATCAAGTTAAGAGAAATACCTGGAGGGGGGTCTAGTTATTTTTAAGGATACTGTAAGAAGGGCTAACTTGTAAAACGTAAGTCACTGGGCTCAGTGTTGTACTATATTACAATCATTGATGGGGAGAGAAGGGGAAGTTCTCTATTTGATCTGGTGACCGTGGAGGTCATATGAATTTAGTAAACCCAATGTTATGTTCAAGTTTAAGGTTATGTGAGCATTGTGCCGTGGCACTTTATTTTGCTGGAGGTAACCATCAGAAGATGGGTACACTGTAGTCATACAGGGATGGGCATGGTCAACAACAATACTAAAGTAGGCAGTGGCTTTCAAACAATGCCTATTTGGTACTCATGGACCAAAAGTGTGCCAAAAAGTTTCCTCCACACTATTACACCAGCATGAACCATTGATATGTGGCAGGGTGGACCTATGTTTTCTTGTTTACCCCCATTTTCAACTCCACTATCTGAATGTCACTGCAGAAATAATGATTAACCATACCAGTCAATGTTTTTCTAATCTGGTAATCTTATACAAATAGTAGCTTCAGGTGTCTAAGAAATGTGGTCTCCTAAAACTGTACCCTATCTGCTTCAAGGGTTGACATATTGTGAATTCAGCAATGCTCTCCTGCATACCTTGTTCGAGGGATTATTTGAGTTACTGTTGTCTTCCTATCAGCTTAAACCAGTTGGCCATACTTCTTTGGCATTATCAATGTATTTTTTCCAAAAGAACTACTGCTCTCTTGACTTTTTTTTAAATAAAACCCTAAAAAAATGTTGTACATGAAAACCTTACCAGGTCAGCAGTTTCTAAAATACTCCCAGTCCACCTGGCACCGACAAAGTCACTTAAATTGCCCTTCTTCCCCATTCTGATTGTCAATGTGAACGTCTGTAGGTCATCTTAGCAATGTATACATAAATAAATGTTGCTGCCATGTGATTGGCTGATTAGATATTTGTATTAACAAGCAGTTGTACCCAAGGCACAGGTGTACCCAATAAAGTGGCCAGTGAGTGTAGAACCTGCATACACTACCAACACAGCAGGATACATGAATTTTTTTCAAACCAGTATAAATATTAAGCCATTCACATTTCATAATATTGGTTTTGGAGAGCTGTTGAACTGTTCTTGGCCTGCCTCATCACATACCTAATGGTTGTTTTCTGTGTTTATTTAAAAATAAAAGCGCAATGCAGTATTTTATGAACCTGAATGGCCTTCTTTTTGTTTCAGAAAGCTTTTTGTAATCTCTGGGTACCCATGTAACTGCAGACCCACAGAAAAAAAAGGTCTTATCAGATCACACACAAACTAAACACATTTTTAATAGGATCACAGCTTAACTGGCCTGGGTCACACAGAACGGCAGGATAAAAAAGGAACGCTGCTAACAGAGACAAATTATAGGGCGAGAGAAAATCTGCACATTTCCTTTCATTAAACTGCATTAAAAATCAACTGTACTTCTCCACCCCAATTATACTGTATTAAAAAGATAAGAATTGCACAGGCACAGCTAACAGGTTCTGCCGGCATCTGGCGATTGTACTGCACCGCGAGGAACACAAAATCCTTTAACGAGGGAGACTTTCATAACGAATTCCATGTGCAAATGGAAGGAGGACAAGAAAATGTGTTAAGTATACCAACAATATACCAATCTTCTGTTCAGCTTCAAGGTGCAAGGGAATATAGTGTGGAGAAGAATTAGTACCTCTTTCAGGTTCTTACTGCTATCCGTGTACCTATTGGGGACTCTTTTTGGCTGATCGTTGTCAGAGACAATTCATTCAACTGTTGCCTTGTGTTGAGATAACTAAGTGTTCAATAACTAAGTGTAGTGTTCTCCCCAGGCCCCTTTAGTCGAGCGCACCACCCGGCACTTTTCACTGGCCACCCAAATATTTTTGGGTGGTTACTGAATAGCTGGGTTACAATACAGAATCTGCCACCCGGCTTACCAAACATTTCTAGGGAAAATACTGTGACCCCCAAAAGTACTAATGCAACACAGCATAAGTGTTTTGCAGCATAATGACGCACTGATGCATGTGTGAAGAGTTAAATTGCATTTTAATAGTACATGCCAATTTTTTTTTTGGTTACATAGCCTTTGAAGCCTCTCAATTAAACAGGCTAACAAGTTATATAACATGAGTTGACAAGCACGCAATATCGTAGCACATCAAGGTGGATAAGTTCAAATGGGCCTGTAACTGCTATCTAACACTTACTTTGGAGAGATTTCCTCCCTTACTTCATATTGTGTCTTCAGACTAGATGTAGAAGAAAAGGCAGCAAAAGAAGATGGAAAAGGGCATCTGTAGGCAAAATTTGTATTTTTTTAGTTTTGCATAAAATGGGGAAAAGGTTGGACCATAATTTAGGTTTCTTTGTTGTCCGAGTTCCCACTGAAGAGATCCATCCCTCCATTTATACTTGTGACTACTTTAATATACCTGACAAAACAGAGCGTGTGTAAATCCAACATGTTAGAGTAACCCCATAACAACAGGTAAAGGGGAATCTTTGAAGGGCAACAACTGTTCTGGCAACAACTCTAAAAGTGGAATTGCTATCAATTTTTCAATTCCAGCTATTTTATCTAACCTGCTTTTGAAGGCAATGGGTATTTTTCTATATAGTATATATAGATATATATATATATATTTATATATATATGGGCTTTAACTATTACTTAAACTATTCTTTATACCTTATCCAAAACAAGATGAAACTTTAGCTAAAGAAACACTTTAAAATGAAACCTTAAGAAGCATACATCAGACACGGCCTGCATACTCAGTACTAGAGATGGTCCTTGAGATGCAGAAAATTCAGCTTTTATGCAAATTTCATGCAAATTGCAATAACTTGATACTTAGCCAATCAAACGCTATGCTTGCAAAGTTTGATTGGCTCAGTTTTAAGCCTCTGCAATTTGCATGACATTTGCATAAAAATCACACTTTCTGCATCTTATTGACCGTCACTACTCAGTAATTCACTTTTTTTTATCAGACATAGCAATAGCTCCCAATACTGCAGACTTAATTTTGTTAGTTATTTGAGAACACCAGTTAGTAATGCAGAAGAAATGCCTATACACATCATGGTAGAAAAGGAAGTTACATAGCACAGGAGAGTACACCCAATGGCCCCATGAAGAGTTAGGTTCTTGCTGTTGATGATCTCGGGTAAAGGGGTGAACTTTTTGTAATGTGAGAAATCCTCCACTCAAATTATCAATAGGCCACATCCCCAATTCATAGAAGCATTGGAAAGAAAAAGGAAATTAGGTTTTGAGACTTTTTAGGTCAAACTAAATCCAGATGGAATATAGCCTAAAGGACCTTTTTTCAATATCAAAAATATAAAAACCATCTTTGAACATAAAAACATATCATAAAAACAGTATCTCCTGTACAAACACCAAATCAATGGGTTATAGGTTGTCGACGCGCTTCGTGGAATATAGGAATCTGCTTCTTCAGGACAATTTTTAGGAGATCTACAATGTCAATACATTATACAACAATTATTTTGTACAAGGGCACGTACATACAAAGCCATATATACAAGCAGTATATACATATGTAAACAATGAATATGAACTTACAAATTGCTTACATCAGTCCCAGCATCTCATGACCAGTAAGATGTTTCAACAGTTAGGCAAGAAGAGGGCAGTAATCAACGCATATGTCTCCAAATGAAATCCTATTAGTCCTATTAAAGATGATAACACCAAATGGACAAGGGTAATTAAGATTAATTAGCCTAATTGATGTTTGATTGGATGTATGTATGTGAATGGTCCTTCTATTTCTATCACCTAATCATGAATTTCAATCTCAGAGAAAATTAGCCTGTATATATATATATATATATATATATAAAATATACATGTGTATGTATATGGTCTTCAAACCATGTTTATCTATAAAATGCTTGCTATCATACTTAATTCAGTGAAATTTTTTTTAACAAAAAGATTCTGAATTGATCACATAATTATGTTAGTTAAAAAATATTAATAAATGACTTCATAAAATTATGATTGTTTTATATAGTTGATACGTTTAATTACATATAAGGAAACCTTGTTTTTGTTTGATTAAATGAATTAAAGAGTTACTAACTTGGGAAACTTTTTGACAAGCATAGTTTCATTGTTTGCTGGTGTTTACAATTCAGATGAAAGCAAATTTTCTACCATAAAGTATCTAAATCACCCATTAGGAATCAAACAGTTTGGGCCTATTGACAGCTGCATAGCATTGCACAGCACTGAGTATTATAATGCTAGCAGTGGTAACTGGGACATGGAAGAAGATAAGTTCCATTCTGCTAAGGTATAAAGTGGGACACAATTCTGTTGGCTGGTGGTTCTCAGGGGCAGAGCTGGCCACCAGGAACAACAGCCCATGGAAATGCCCCTCGCTGTTTAACAGAACCCACTTGTTACAGTGTATACTCTGGCAAGTGCTACTCTTGACCAGCATTTCTTGACCTTTTTTTTGGAACATGGAAGAGCCTCTGAAATAACTTTCAGGTCTTCAGGGAATCCCTGCTAAAATCACAGTGTGATTGTGCGGTGGTCAATGGGAAGAATGCCTCTTACATTGCTACCGGGAAGAATGTCACCCCTACAGATATTAAAAATGACCATTGGTGTCAGTTAAACTGACCTGAAAGCCACAAAAAGCAACTTCCAATGAACCCTGGTTAAGAAACTCTGCTCTAGACCAATGGTAAAATGAAAATGCCAGATGATTTTGTAACTGACCCAAACTCGAATAACAACCCTAGCTCTGATTGATATTCGATCATACCTTTGCTTAATTTAGATTGATATTGAATGCCCACACCAGTAATCCAGGAAAACAAAGAACATGAGGGAGATATTAATATTTATTATTATCCAGTATTTATTTAGCACTGACATATTACGTATATTACAAAATGTCCCTCAAAGGGACTCCCGATCTAGTTTCCCTTCCCTTGCTCAAAGAATACGCATATTTTGCTCATACTAAATAACACAAACATGTGAATACCTGGAATACTTTATAATTTTCCTTCCTTTCCTAAATGATAGCTTGTGATACAAATGAAGAAATCTTTCCAGACATAAGTAGCACAGTTGAACTCGCGGGTTGCTGAGGGACACTATAGACCATTTTCATATCCTACACTTTTATAAATGAAGCCCATAATGTGCTGGTTTAATATGAGGTTTCATCTGCATTATTTTCACTGAAAAGTTGATGGCGTCATCTACCTACCAAACGACACAAGGAGGAACTTTTATAAAACCGTTTAGCAACAAAACTAGATGCAAATCTATTCGAGAAAAGATTTCCTCACATTAAGAAAAGGATATGCAATTTTTTTGTGGTTTGTGACCCCTGGGCCTAGATGGCTGGGCAGCCAGCTGAGAGTTTTGAAAAGATCTGCAAAAGAATTACCATTGTAGATGAGATCAGTTTCACTCAAAATGTACACTTTATGTTAAAGTCTCATAAATTAAGTCAGTGAAGGTTCTCAGTAGTGGTAGTATCTCTAGTATCTCTTGTATCTCTAGTAGTAGTAGGTTACATTCAACAAGCTGCTTCATTGGTTCATCATGAACTGATGAAGCAGCTTGAAAAACATCGAAGCATCTTTAACATTACAATTCCAGTTTAATGTGACTAACTTACTACTAGATATTTTTTTAAAGTAATCAAAAACATTCTTACCTTCCCTGACCAAATTCTCCCTCATTCTTGTCTCCTACGCTTCCTATCCCAGATCACAGTGCGAAAATTGTAACAGCAGGGCCAACCAAAGAAGCAATGAGCTGAGCTAGGTGTGGCCAGGTGCCAACTGACAAGCTACAAAATGGCAATTCCAATCGCTACAACACCAGCAACATTTTCTCATCCCCATATAGTGCCAGCAAGCACCGTCTACATGAGTTTGACAACCCTGTCATAAATTTAGGATCAGTGCAAATTTGTTGACACACCATCACAGGTAGCTGCATTTAATGGATTCCAGACAGGTATTTGGGGGACTTTGCAGGGGAGCTTGTAAACCCAAGTTTTCCCTATGTGCCAAAGTGGGGTTACTAATTCACAGATACTGCGCAAGCAGTGTCTGGCTCTACTGTCCTCCAAGTGCCTATTTCAGGGCTTGGTGGCATCTGCCAAGCAATCACCACTAGTCGGCCATCTGGAAAATGCTAGGTGGCAATGGGGTAAAGCAAATCTAAATAAGCCCCAAGAAAAAAACTGTAAGTGCAGATACACTAATAATTAAGGTATACCTGACATTATTTTTTCAATCTGCAGCCATAGTTCTGCTTTAGGAAGTGGTCAGGTGCAGGTTTTATATTGTTACAGTCCAACATTAGCAGAGGAGAATTTATGAATCAAGCTGTAACCTTATAGTAAATCTGTTGCATAATCTGTCTTACTGCTCCTATTTGGCATTTGCCTTGCTATGCAATTGATTTTATCAATGTCTTTCAATAAGTCTAGGACAAATCACCAATGCTTCCATTTATACATTCCCATCTGCACATAATATCACATGCACAGAAATAATCTAATGTTATCGTTTAACAGGGAAAAGCCACATCTTAATATTATATTTGTTTATTGTGTTGCATACTTATTAGATTCCAGAAAGTCAGCTGTTGCCCTATGTGATAACACTGCCCGGAGGAGCACAAAAGCTCGGATAATGCCTGTTATTAAGGAATTTATGAGAAGATAAACATCTGCTTTAAGATTAGGCAGCAGAGTGGAACTGTAGATTTAATTGACTGTAAAACGAAATGGCTTGTTTTTCCTTGTATGCTAACATAGATGTTACATTGGCTCCTATCTGTAGCCATGTGGGGAAAAATATAGACTAGCTTGATTAAAATGTTTAATTGTTAGCAATCCTAAATACACAAACTCACAACATACAGTGCCAAGTCAGCTCCATACACCTGCGTGCTCTTTCCAACTACATTGCACACAATGTTACCAAAAGTAGTGATATGACACTAGTGCTGCGTAATATGTTGGTTCTATTGAAATACTGGCTAATTATATATATATATATATATATATATATATATATATATATATACACACATTCTTTAATGCAGCTAGCAGGTGGAGATCCATTCACATTTTGGATTATTAGCACAATTTCTTTTCAGCTGTGCTGCAATAATTTTTGTTTCTGAGCGGAGTCATCTTTTATCAGAAGGCAATATCCAAGCTATTGGTCTGACTTAACAGGGGCCATCATAAGAAGAGATGTCTAACCTGTCCTATAAGTGTAAGGATGTTACATTGCCAAAAATATAGCATGTTCATGATGAGAGTTCTTTAAATGACCTTGGTTTTACTTTAAAATTGAAGGTCTTCATTTTGTAGAAATTACAAAGAAACCCAGTGTCAGTAAGTACAGTATCTCACATCAAAAGGCACTTAGAAACTAGAAGCAGCTGACCGGAACTGGTCTGACAAACCCAAAGTTACAAAAGTTTCGGAATATAAGTTCCTGAGAGTCAATAGTGTGTTCTGGTCAGTGATCAAAGTAAGCAATTCCACTCTTTCATCCGTACAGAGAAGATTTCAGGATACACATTTACCAGGTTATGTGGTACTAAGGGCAGCAATGCTAATAAATTAAGTGAAAGAAGTCTAACCTGGGCCAGGAACCACTACCAATGCACTACTGAAGAACAAAAGTTCTAATGGTCCAAATAATTATATTTTTTTGCTAACAAATTTATCACAATGTACTCAAATTCAGTACTTTTCCCTACATACCTGGCAAAAATCAGTAACCCATTTATAAGGCCAGTAATATGAAATAACCAATGTTCACCAATAAGAATTCACCGTATGCCTGAATAGAATGCTCTGAGAAATTTAAAGTGCTTATTTATTTCTATAGGTTAAATAAAATACATATACATATGCCTGGCCAAAAAAGTCACACACTCTAATACTTTGTTGGACTGCCTGTAGCTTTGGCTACAAAACATGTTCGCCATAGTATCATTTCAATATGCTTATACAATGTCACCACATTCATTTCCATCCAGAGTTGCATTCATTTTTCTCCAAGATATTGTTCTGATGATGGAGAGTCAGACCGCAGTGTAAAGTTTTCTCCAGCATATCCCAAAGGCTCTCATGGGGATGAAAGTCTAGATCCTGTGGTGGCCAATCCATGTGTGAAAATGATGTCTCATGCTGCCTCAACTACTTTTTTACAATCCAAGCCAGATGAATCCTGGCAATGTAATTTTGGAATACGGCTTTGCCATTAGGGAAGAAAAAATCCATTGATGATAAAGTATATTCGGGTACTAAGCCACCGTAATTTTCAGGCACATAACTTGCTGAACCTAGACCTGACCAACTGAACCAACCCAGATCATAAGACTGCCCCAACAGACTTGGGGACTTTTCTGGCCAGGCAATATTATTGGTGAAAATAATGAAAATCATATGGTAATGATGTTCATATACAGTAGAACCCCGGTTATCCGGAACTCAGATAACTGAAAAATTCTTAATTGCTCTTGCAGCCCTGGCAGAGATGTGGCATGTGTTCTGCAGCTCCGCTAGGGCTTTGGGAGCAATCAGGAGAACGGAGCTGTCAGGAGAGTAGAGCTGAGCTCCGCTAATTACTCTGCTCCGTGATTGGCTGAGAAAAGGTAAATCCTGATGACGGCTCAAGCATCATCAGAGTTTCCCTTTTCTCAGACGTTTAGCACTAAAGGTGAATGTGGATAAGTCTACTCATTCAGGACTAGTGCTGAATGGCCAAGAAACCTAAGTTTCAGCGTAATCTCAGTTAACCACAAACTACACTTATCCGAAATTGGCCATTTACTGTGGGTGCCAGATAACCGAGGTTCTATTGTATATATTAAAACAATAATGTATTATCCAGTAATGTATATATCATTTTTTAGTATATATACAAATTCTATCTGTAAGGCCCTGGTCAGCACCAGTCCCAACCAGACACCAGTCCCCAAATCTAACACCGCAGTCTTCACCTATAGCAAGCCCTTGCTCAGCCTCGGGAGACTGGTTACGTCTTCCAGCACTCAGTTGCCCCCAGGAGCCCACAGATAGCAGTACCAAGATTCCAACAGAGCCAAGTCCAGAATACAGAGCAGAGGTCATACACCGAATATCCGTCCACCATTTAAAGTACACAAGGACAAAACACAAGCAGAGTCGGAGTTAGCAATAGTAAATCAAATGATATCGCCAGCACAGATTAACCCAACTAAACGCTACAACAGGCACTGATGACTGGGAGCAGAGAGGCTTTAAAGTCCCAGCAGCCAATAGCAGTGTAGGACTGAGTCAGGACCTGATCAGCCTCTAGAATCCCCTTCAGCTGTGCACAGCCTACCAATGTATGCTGGGGATGCCAGAAATCCATCAGGCTGCACAGCTAAAGGGAAGCAGGGGCTGCTGGTATCCCAGTTCTCCTGGCTGCAATTGACATTGCTGGACAGAACAGACAGTGTTTATTACCACGATGGTGCGCAGCATGGATTCGCCGTACAGCAGTTCCTAACACTATCATTACATCTTTAAGTAATTCCAATCCTTTTGAAGGGATGTCTTAAGTTTACAGATCTCTTTTACAGCTCTAATTGATGTAAAAAATACTGGACTTTAACATTCGGGCGTGACATCCAGTTCTAACTTTTTCTCCAGTTTTAAATGAATTGGATTTGGAAGCCTATCTGTTTATGAGAACTTCCAAGCCAGTGTCAACAAAAAGCACACCGCCTTTTCCATTCTATTTAGTGTATACAAGTGCACCCTGGATTTCCTATCTTTACCATAAATAGCAATGGAAGTATACTATGTCTACAAATTCGTGGTAAGTCTTACACCTGTCCAGTTTATCCTGTATCTGAGTTGGGGCAAGATATAGTAAACTCAAATTGTCTGGTTGCGGCCTCCTTTCCTAGGATATTTTTGTGATGCAAACTATTTCTCATGCTTTATTCTTATGATCATTTTCAGGACCATTAAATTAATTGGATTGCCATCAAGCGAAGGAATTTAACTGGGCAGAAACCATGCAAGACAATATGAATTTAGAAATTCTAGTCACATAGTGGATAGTCTGAGTCTCTTTATTCAGTTTATATAAAGAATGTTCATGTTTGATAGGAGTGCACTTTGAATAAAGGTGATTTTGTATTTGTACAGATAAGAAATCCTGAAAGTAATAACATTTAAAAGATGAAAAGGTCAAAGTTCAGTTATCAGGCATTCCATACATTTTGTCTAATAGTATTAGTAGAATGTAATGTATTCTTCCTGCCCTGTTTTCTGCTGATGGACAGAATACTTAATCGCTCAGAAAATTAACTTACTGAAGGTAAGGCGGTGTATCAGAAAAATCAACACTTCCAAAAAGTCATGGATATTTTAAAGACAACTCTGAATGCATATGAAAAAAATAAAATTAACTGCAAGACAGAATTTGGTTAAAAAATAAAAAAAATATATTTTTAATGCATCCATCCATAAAGTATCTGCAATTGTTTTGATATTGCTGACAAGAGAAGTATAAAAAGAAAAAAAAGAAAATGTGCAAATTGTCACAGGCTGTGGCCAATGAGGTGTTCAAACTGTATTGCTTAAGTGCAGTAGAGAAAAGTGGGGTCACTGATCTGGCTGCACAATCTAGCAAGACCGGCTGTGTTCAGGAAGGGAATGAAATCAGCACTCATAAGCAATCCGTTTTGGAGTTGGGTTGACTCTGAAAGGCCTCTGGGAACAAAATTAACATGATTCCAGTTGGAGGTTAATACCAAGCAACCACAAAAGAGATAACATCTCTGTAAGCAGGAACATCCTGCCAGATGTGTAAACATCACTGTTATCCGATGACATCAAAAAAGCCGGAGCCAACTGGTCAGCTGAGTCAGAGGACTTGCCCTCAATATAACAGCGCCATCTACTGGAGAATATCAGCGGGGGTGTTTCCGGAAGTAGGAGGACACCTAAGTAAGAGGTGGATGCATGGGTGTGGCTGAATGTGGCAAGGGGTCCTGGAAAGGTATAAAAAGGGACAACTGCCCCAAATCTCTCTCTTTTCTTCTCTCGAGCTAAGGTGCAGGGTATAGAAGACGGACTCTTTGAGTAACGTATCATTTTACTTTGTCTATGTAATCATTTTTTTAGAGTAATCATTTACTTACAGTATATCAATCAATATGGCCATTTCCCTTGGATTCTCCTAGGAAAGTGCAAATTGCAATGCATTTTCAGGACTTGTGTGCGCAGTATATAATACTGAACATGAGCACCATGACCATATACCAGATATGATCCATATGGCAATGTGTGGATAATAATATGTTAAATCTATATACATTGCAATATATTTGGCAACACAGCAAGACAAACCTGCACTAAAAATGTTTGTTGGAGGATCAATATTTGAAGCCAAGTTGTTGCTTTTGGTGTATTGCGCAGACAAGGACAAAATTATAGCTTTTCTTTCAACTCAAACACTAGAAGAAAGGAAAAAAATATTTATTATAGCCCACAAAGAATGTTCCTGCAGACCCTTTATTAACCAGAACCCACTAGTACTCAATGTCATGCATTGTCTGGTTTAGATATACCATATATACTTGAATATAAAATGATCTGAATATAAACCGAAGAAGCTGAAAATAATAGGAAATATACTTTGACTTGATTATAAACCTAGGACACAAAACGTGTCTGTCACTGCTAACTTTCAAAACAGTAATTAATAGAATACCAATATTTAAATACATCCATGGTGTGTTATTTTTAAAACATTTATATATGTGTGGAAAAATTTAAATCACATGGGATTAGAGTAATCCCCCCCCTACAGTTTAAAGTATTGATTGCTTTTGATGTGATAATAATGGGTAATTTGCTTTTAAATGACCTTTGAGCATGGTTGTTAGCCATCAGTTGACACTGCTATGTGAAGTGTTATAAATGAATCTGTCAAACCAGAAACAAATGTACTTCTTCTAGCATGTGTCACTAGGTGTTGTTCATGTATAATCAGAAATTATTTTTCTAATGGAATTTCTAAGGCAAAAAAAAATCTTAGTTAATACCCCACTATACACAATATATATTTTTTGATGTTTTAGAACAATTCTATTAATACTCCTATGGTGGCTCTCTGTTATTCTAGTTTCCCCCTTCTCAGGGGATATATATATGATATATATTTGTATGAATATATTTGCCCATTTTAACTACCATTGTACCCCTTTTCCTCTCAATAACACTCATTGTCCGAGGAAGTGGTCATTGTTTCATGAAACATGACACAAAACAAAAAACAGACTTAAATCGCACAAGCAATATTATAGATTTCTTCTGCTTTCTAAAATTATTAGTGTTGTGCATATATTGTCAATTTCAATACGTCGATTGTTAACTACGTATTTATTGCAAGTAGGAACATTTTAATACTGGTATTGTATTATTTTGTCATTGGATTAACTTTGCAATTTGGTTATACAGACAGTGCCCGGGTTAAGGACATCCAACAGACAGAGAGGCACGTAGCCGTAAGAATTAGGCGCAGTGCCTACATGACCGGGTGCTGGGGCCTAGCCCAGAGCTTTTAAGGGGTTAAGAAAAAGGGTAGTGTTGCCAGAGGGGGCTGGGCTAGTGTACAACGTGGGAGAGAAGGAGATTAGGAATGGGAGATGTTAAAAGGGGCTGGACGATAGTGAGAGGCCCTCTTTTGGACAGAAAAAGTTTCCCGCCCACCCTCCCTCTTATGTTTAGAGTTGAGAGGTGGGTTCGTTTTAGAGGCTGGGGTCTTGGAAGGCAGGGATTCAGTGTATTGAAAAGGGGTGGATTTTGGCAGGGGGGATCCCCTTTGGTGGGGTCTCCCCTTTATGGTGAACGGATGATTATGGCTCCTGAAGGCAGTGCTGGGCAGCTAGGGGCCAAGGTGGAGATGTTGGAAGGGTTCAATTCTTGTTGGGTGGGATTTTGCCTTCTGAGACCTGCAGCTTGGTTGTTTGGGTGTATAATTGGGAGTTTGATAACATTATGGATACTGTTGTAATGGTTATGTATTATTAAAAGGGGAATTAAGTTGTTGTTGGTTCATTAAGCTATATTCAATGTAATATGTTAACATTATATAATCCCGTTTAATAATAATTATATTAATAATGGAGTGTTATGTTAATTTATGTTAATGTATGCTTATCAAAGTGTAAAATGTAATTTAATTTTGGCATTTATTTATTTGGATATTTGTTTGTTAATTATTTGGAAAGTTAAACTTTATTTATTGGTGTTTTAAATAAACGGCTGCTTGCCAGCCAATTTAAGTCCAAGATTTTGTGTTGGGGTATTTAATTGGGGGGAGTGGCTGGTATGCAGGGAGAGTTTGGTAGTAGAAGGTAGTTATGACAATGGTGTTTATAAGGGATGGGCTAGAAGGTCCGAGCTACCCGCGTCATGACAACTCCTAGATACGAACGGGGCTTCCCTGCTCCGTAGTGTGCAGGACAGACGCTTGGAGGGGGGAGGGGCAGTTTGCAGGACTTGCAGAAGAAATCTTTTGCTAAAGACAGCTGAGACCGAGCTTTTCTGCAAGCTCTTTTAACTCTTTATTGACCAAGAAAAACACTGTAGTTCTTTATTTTTTGCAAATCAAAGCACAACTTGCTCCAGAAGTTAAATGTCTAGGCTCCATAAAGTTTTTTTTTTTGCTTTGTTTTTAACTCACAGTGAAGATTTGAAACAGTATCTGACACCATGCTGCCTAATATTATATTGAGACAAACATCTGTCCTAATTGCATTTATTAAAATAATGTACCTGTTCCGACTTACATACAAATTAAACTTAAAAACAAACCGACAGTCCCTATCTCATTTGTAACCTGGGGACTACCTGTACTGATTTTTAGCTTGTTATGACAGCCCCTATTCTTGTGGGTGCTTTTATTATATATTTCCTGGCTTGGAATGTACAATAACCGAGACTTAGTTTAATATAATGATGTTCAATTTATCCTTTTACCTATATGCACCCAATATAACTAGTAAGGTGTGACATGGTGGATAGACTTTGGATTCTATCTGCTGGCTGTGGTGCATTTGAAAAGGCGGACAGAGCATTTGGTAGACTGTGGCTCAATCAATGAGCTTCTCATAATTATTATGTAAAGCAGTCTGGAATCATATGGGCATCAATCACCCTGGTAGTGCAAAGAGCGAGATCTGAAAAGCAGTCACATGACCGCTGGTAATATATTTATTCACCTATTGTCTATTAGTTTACATGGATTGCCCCGTTTATGTGTCTGCTGGTAGAGTGAGATAATTTATAAAAGTTTACATATTCTTGGACTGCTTTTTATTAAAAAAGAAATGCTGATGTAAATTGTGACTTCAGGAAATTATTTATATAGTTTTATTTATAAAGTTACTAAGACCTTCACCTCAATTATTACAATTTTTACAGATTTCTATATCAACCCACAAGAAAAGGGCGACTGAGGAGGAAAAGAGGGAGAGAGGTATTTGATTTCAGAAGATGGAAAATCAAAGTAATATCCAGCCAACTAGTGTTTATAAAAGGACTTTAGCAATGGCTGCCCCCATGTTTTTCCCAGGAAAGGTTGACTTTCAGAAAAAGGAATAATAATATAATATGGATATTGAATACATTATGGTGACATTTCTAGAAAGGTACACAGTGACTTTTACACTTACTGGTAGGCTCGGTGACTGCAGCATTGTTAACAGCTGACGGTTTAGACGGCAAGAATAACGCTGCATTAATTTTGGGCATGATAAGCTGGTTAAATATCAATACCCGGCTTCTGTACATAGGGAAAGCTGAACGTAACAAAGGAGCAGACAATAAATTGTGTCCCAGCACCACCTCTCAAGCATCTTTACATGTACAACACGCTGACATCCCTTTATTATGCAAAGCAGAAGCAGGAACCCGGTGTTGAAATCTATTTACAATACGGAATTGCTGCTTGTGAGGAGAGGAGGTTTTCATCTGAATATGTCAGCTATTAACCCTTCCTCATGTGCCGGGGCTCTGGAGATAGCCTTCATATTTATCTCATCACATTTCTTTATTTGTTTTTCCATGCGATATAGCTTCAGTACATCCCTCCTTGATGAGTAAGAGAATGGAAATCCCACGGCTGGGAGATGTTTGTGAAAAGTACTTATAAAGGGCAGACAACTCTACTGGTGTCGGTTTTATTCATTTCCTACAGAGGGCGCTCTACCACTAGAGTCGCCATGGCATTGGAATACTGAATACTGAGGCCTTATAAGAACTAGACTATTTAGGAAGCAAAGAATGCAGCCTTTAGTAGGTCAATAGACCAGTAGCTGTAGAAAGACATCCTTTAGAAGCCTTACTTAGAGTATATGTAAACCCAATCGCTAAAATCACATTTCAATTTTTAAAATTTCAATTTAAATTATCCTAAAATCTCAGCTATTTCCAGTACATCTTTTAATAAAGTGACAAAATGTCACCCCTTTTTCCTAATACTGCTCCTGCATTGTCCTTAAGGTTTTTAATGAAGACCACAAGTGGCCCAGTCTTGTCACCAACAATAAACCCTCCCATGAAGCCATTGTTTTAGTATATTCATGAGAAGCACTGAGAAAGGATAAAACAAAAATATGATTTTTATAATACCAGCAACTGTTTACAATTTATGGTGCTTTAGCAAACTTGACATTTAGAGGTTGATTTATTACATTTTATCCAAGATTTACATAATGTTTAGGAAAAAAGTTTGATGATGTTGGTCGTTCTCCAGCAAGAAAACAAAGCAAATTTTATAGCACACTCTTAGAAGCAAATAGTGAAATTAAAGCAATTAGTCATCATTAATACAAAATAGGAGCTTTAACAACTATGCAAGATGGAAGATGAGACTGAGTTCTAAGTGATAACAAATAAACCAAATCTGTGGATTTGTATCGTGGGAGTAAAGTGCAAATATTTTTTCAAATTCCTGCAACAGGAAGCAGAGACTGTACCCAATGATACCATATACTTGAAAATTAGCAGAGCTTGTAAAAGAAGAGATTTTATTTTTCACAAGTCCAGTTCCAGTTTGATCTTCACTTAGTTGAATAGCTACAACTGCCTAAAGTATATTGGGAGATTAGGATCACTGCTCCCGTTACCCAATGTGGTTTCTTTTAATGATCCCAACATTACTACTATACAGACATATGGACCAATTGAAGGAACCACAGCCATGGTGGGGTACTGGGCATTCTGATACTAATGTGGTACTAATGCAATACTTTTACTTTAAATATATCAACATCATCATTTTTTTTCACACAGTTGTACAGCAATACTTTGCTTTAATGATCCTTACCTGAACCCTCCCAGTGTGAATGATTTACACAGATCACCTATCAAATTATGGCTTGTCTCAGCTACACAGTTAGTGAGGATGAAAAAAGTCCATTTATATATAAATATATATATATATATAAAAAACCCTATCGAACATTGAGACAGCTCCCTAAGAAAGTTCTTTCTACATTTTTGAAGTTATTGTGAAGCTTTTCCTTATGTGCAGGTTAAACCTCTCCTTCTTCAGAACTCCTTTGCAATGTTAAAGTGGACACATTTGCACTGACAATATTTGGATCATTGATGTATGCATGTTATATCTCCCTTAAATACCTTTAATCAAGGGAGAATAAATCGTTTCTCAAAGCCAAGTACCTCCTTATTAGCTTAGTTCTCCTTTTCTCTGCTCTCTTCAGTTCCATAAAATCCTTTTAGTGAACTGGTACCCAAAATCAGACTGCATATTCTTTGGTGCAGTGTTATGTCTATCTCTTTCTGTGGTCTATTTCAGTACAAGAAAACATTTTCTTGCTCTAGAAGCTCTAGCTTGTCATAGTATCCAGGTATTCCGGCTATATTCTACCAGCACACCTAGATCCTTCTCAATTATTGATTCCTCCCAGGATCTCGAGTCTTGCTTTTGCACAACCAGTAGTGTGTCAGCAATGAAGAACTTGAATCTGAGCAATCAGTGGCTGGATAAAACCTCTTTATTTTGGAGGTCTTGCTTATTTCCTTGTTTTTAACTAGGCATCAAAGTCTTTTTTCGAAAAACAATGACAGAACTAATACATTTCCTCTAGGAAGTCAAGGTAGAAATGTTCTTTACCTTTGGAAATATTAAGTGATCTCTGTTTACAGCTCTCCAAATAATATCTTCCCTCAAACATCAGAGAGCCATTTGTCTGCAGATAACTTATTACTTCTCCTATGTTCTTTGATTATAATGTAATGATGGGGTCGTTAACAGGGAAGCAGAAATAGTCAATACCTAGAGAGGTCTTTTGAAGTGCACTGGCTAGATTATTATCAGCTAATTAACCCTTTAAATGAAAAGCTGATTTCAGTTCAGTCTTAATTAGCTGAGTTCAAAACCATTTTATAGAGGCTAAAGACCACACGAAGAAAGCATATCTAACCTACAAGTAAATCAATTGTTTTCCATAATCACATTATTTTTAATAATGCTTTAATAAAATCTGATGTGACTATATTTTCTATATTTCCTTTTTAAAGCAGAACTAAAGTTTCAGAAAAACAATTTGCAATCAGGCATGCATGTGCAGCGTATGAAGCCGTGAGTTGATGGGTATCCCTGATTGAACTCCCGTGAGCATACGCAAGTGACCAAAGATTAGAACAAGGCAGAGAATAGGATGATGGCAGCACCACAACAAAATAGATATGAGGCACGTAAGCGTATTTTAAAAATAGTAATAAGGCAGATAATGTATTTTACTGCAGAAGGGACATTCTGCAAGGGACATTTGTGCATGATCACATTTTTTTTAAAGTAACAGTTTAATTCTGCTTTAAGAGCTTATCCACCTAATATGCAAGCTGCTTATAATACTTACCATTCTGCCGGGTTCAGATGATGACTGGGCTGTGTGCTGGGCAACCTAGGTTACTAGAAAAGGCAACTGAACAAGCCAGAAATTTTTAGCCTTTTGGTGATGTAGCAGAGGCCTTATTAAACAGGGTGTACTTGCGCTGGATAGTTCAAACATCCCCAACCTTTCCTACCAGCATACACTCAATAACTACTTTGTTCAGGGAAGGAAATATCTGGTGTGGAAGTACAGAAAAACATTTACTGCTGAGGTCATCGACATTGAAATAAACATGGTTCACCGCTCCATAAAGGCCCAATTTTTTTTTTTGATAGATTAGCAAACCTTTCTAATAGGTAAGTAGCAAGAGAACTTGTTTAATCATTCATGCTATTTACTTAATTTTAGGTAGGTCTTCACACTACACAGTTAATACAATTTGCTGATCCAACCAATCTAGGAAAGTTTTGAGTAATGTCTGACCAACTTCATGATTTGCAGACCAGTTCACTGTGATACAAATATTGACAATGACAAGGTGTCTGCCTGCCAAATACAAATGTGTATGAAGTCACTTGGGGGGAAGAAGGATCTCTTAGTAGTTATGTTGCCTAATGTCTAGTACTGGAGAAAAGAAAACAAGAAAAGCTGGGGTTTTCAGGCAAATAGGTTGTATTCTGGGTAAGTTATCCCTCCCTTATAGCACAGGCGTGGACTTTCCATACACATCACTAACAACTGATCAGTCCCTCCGCTCCACACTGCACTATCTGCGCGTACGCAAACACCATTTCCGGACACCTGACGCCACCCATCTCTTCTTAAAACGCCATACATGCAGCATCTCTTTTGTTGCATATATTCTCCCATAGCACCACCATATGGCTCCCATGCTCTTACACAGTACAAGCTCACAAGCCAACTGTTTTTATCTTTTGCCCTGATCCCAAAAAACTTTCCTTTATGAACACTCCCCCAACTTCACTTTGTGATCTAGAAGTCCCCCGAGGAAGCCATTAGTGGCGAAACGTGTCGGGTCGCCAAAAGACTTTTTCTCCAATGAATGTAAAGTGTTCACAACTAGGGATCATCATTGTTTAGAACCTTAGTCCTTACATACTTTACCCTCACAACCCAGGGGACAGGACTTTATTTGATGGACCAATACAACCCTCTTTCCATGTATCATTGATATGTAATAATGTATGTTATATGGATGTTAAAAAAAACTTACCCAGAATACAGTCAACCTATTTGCCTGAAACCCCAGCTTTTCTTGTTTTCTTTTCTCCAGTGTTACTACATAGGGGTAGGCATAAAACCTCACATTCTCTGAATAACACTGGTCTCTAACCAAATTCCCCCTCCCACCAATGTCCAGCAGCCATAAAAGCTAACAAAGATGCCTGGGGTACAACGTCCAATAAAAAGACTAAACCACAGGTCCTTCCAGTCAAAGCACTTTTTAGAGTAAGTATTGTAGGGGCTCTTGGTTCCCGTAGGCTCAGAAACAAATCTGATTCTGAATTTTTGTTTTCTCTCTCCATGTAATAGTGGAAATCTCAATACATGTCCTAAATCATGGGCGAAGGGAGCTTAATGTAATGAGGATATTAAAGAGATTAAAGCTTTATATAATAAAATGCAAAAGTAAAATCACTCACTGGAAATGACAGTAGCTGTGCTAAACTCAGAAAATCTCTACAATATACCGTATTCTGAATTCTAACACCTCTAGAATTTAGATTTCACAGACACTATTTATGTGTAGAATAGCAAGGAGATAAATGACTATGGTAGCCATTCTGCAGTTCCTCCGGAGCTTGCCAGGAGTTTCTGCAATGGTGTCTGATTGATCTCCCATTTGATGATGCCTACATAGATCTGGGGCCAACACCATACTTGGCAGAGCCAGCTGCATGACTCTAATAACTTCCTATAAAGGTGTTATCCTAAGTGCCCCTGTGTGGGGACAGTGGACACCAGTTTGAGATTCTTTGTTTTAATGATGATCAAAAAACTGGTTTTAGTAGACAACCTAAAAAATATTTTTAAGGGTTCCTTTAGAGATAAAAGGACAAGAAGGGTTGAACTAGGGTGAACAGCTATGCTTGGATACAATAGCAGAGACTGTCACCAGGATGGCTATTCTCTCTCTCTCTGAATACGCAGTAAAGCAAACTCTCATCTCCAAGCATTTCATTTTCAAACTTTATAACAAAGTGTTTGAAATCTTCTGAAGCTTTTTATTTAGAGTAGCTCTTGGCAGACTGACAATTCTCTAAAGTAAGCAATCAACAGGTGTTTCTAATTTGTTAGAAACCGACTGAAATCTGAGTGCTGTGGTCTATGAGGATATTAAGAAAATGAATACTATGTTAAAAGCAGCCAGAGGTGTGAGGAATGGCTTATTTTAAAGACTGTTCACTGCTTGCTAAGAATATACAAATAGTTTAATTTTCACACTGTTTGGACACAAAAGCTTTTGGCAAGGCAAATAAATATTTATAAAACACAGAGAGGAATAAACATCATATTTTTGTGGTAAAGATGTAAATTACAGGAATAATTCTAACATTCTATTGACCTATACTTTGTAGATGGATTTGATTCAAATAGTGTGTCAGCCTGGAATGTCCTTTTGATATAAGATCAGGTATTCTCGTTGGAAGACACTATAGACCCTCTCTGCTTGGATTTGGCTGTAGAAGCTAATTATTTCACTAAACTATGAGTAAAGTGCTCAATGTAGAAACAAACCATTAACAATTAGTATTCATCTTTACCTAATGTACACAAAAATTCTATTGAGTAGATAGGGGGAAGGACAAGTAGGAGACACTCTGTTGCATCTTCAGCTATAAAAAATGACAATGGTCTTCCCCATATGGCCGTTTAGTGATTCTCCATGGAGGATCGCTAAACAGTGTTTGGGGGAAGAAGGGGGCCCCTACAAGCAGTGGATTTTCACCCAAGCAAACCATTGACAATTACCTAGAATGTGTACATGGCTTTAAAGTGCAACTTTCATCATAAAAAAGCCCCTTATCCCTCCACAAACCAAGTCCCATAGGTACTGCACCGTCCCGACTTCCTTTATTCACCTGCAGACAGGACAGCAGGTGTGGCCATCAGTTTTCTTCTTCACAATCCAGAAAAGCTCCTTATGATGAATGCCAGATCTCCAAGGAACTGCCCATGGCCTCCTGGGATATGTGACCCCCTGGAGGCTGTGGGTTTCTCTTCAGTCTTTACCATCATGGTAGTAAAAATGGAGGAGGAGGAGGCGACTTCCTTAAATAATGTTTAAAAAAAACACATTTTTACAATACACAAAAAGGTTAGCCGCCCTTTTATATAATGTAAAAAATGTGCTTATAGGTCCACTTTAAATGAGATTTGATTGGTTGCTTCTTGGACAAAATATTTGTTCTCTGCACTGTTTAAGTATTCCTAAAGCCATTCATTGTATTAAAAAATATAATCAATAATTAAAACCCGTTTATTTATTTTTTTTGCTTTCAATAGGAAGTGAGAGGAAATGTGGTCACTTAAAAAAAAGTCCCCATTAGAAGATTTGCCCTCACCTCTGGCACTGGTGGCAACTGTAAAACTGTGGATTTCCTAGCACTTTCTCATCTAAAAATAGGCAGCATGAGTTAGCACTCTGACTTCTGCAGCGCTAGGTCCCAGGTTCGAATCTCGGCCATGACAATATCATGTCCTGGCATGGAGTTTGCAGGTTCTCCCGGTGTTTTCATGGGTTTCCTCCGGGTATACCGATTTCCTCCCACATTCAAAAAAAACATGCAGTTTGGAAAATTGCCTACCGCTCAAAATTATTGTATTAAAAACTGTATTAAAGACATATGATTATGATACAGCTATGGGACAGCTAATGACATGACTATGGACTTTGTACAGCGCTGCGTAATATGTTGGCGCTATATAAATACTGTGTGATAATATTAATAAAAACAGTGTTTACTAGGACAGATGGAGAGGGTGAATCTCCCAGAAGAGACACGGATCACAATACAAAATAAATAGGATCTCATTCCTTACTCAACTAGAAAAAGTTTTGTCTTTAGATACTTTAACTACATAAGGGTTTGTGTACATAGGCATTGGGAATCCAGATTTGAAGCGTGTTTGAAAAGATGTTGACATTCTACCTGTATTTTGTTCTTGTATTGCTCTCAGAGGGAACACATTGTAAAAGCATGACAAGTGCAAAGCATGCATTTACAATGTGATTGGCATACGCTTGAGGTGCTTCTACAAAAATGACCTTGTAAAAAAAAAAAAAAACTTTATAAACCACCGCTGATCAAACACATAAACACATCACAAATGCATTATAAACATGTCAGGCAGATCACAAACATCCTAAATGCAATCCATTTTCCAGCGTTACTGAAAGCGTACATTCTCTTAGGTGCCTGTTGCTTGCTTCTGCCATCACTGTACACAAGCTCTTAGTTCTATGTGGTTTGTAAGGAACTCAGCAGGATGTTAGTGAACAGAACCTAAAGTGTATTTAAATCAAAAAGCTAAATATTTCAGTCTGCCAATCTTTTATAATAGTGTGTGCATTAGTTTTCTTTTTTCAGGCTTTGCTTCTTCTCTATCATCACCTGGAAAAAACACACAACCTTTCCGTCCAATTTTTTTCCAATACATCTATGGAGGTTTTGGCGGTCACACAGTATGCACTTCCATCATGTCTGTCATTGGTTATTTTAACTAATGGTGGATTGATGGGGCTAGTAGCTCACACAATACAGAACAAGTTTTTTTCCTTCTCTTTATGACCTCTCCTCCTCCTGTGTCACTGTCCGTAACTGTCTGTCATTTGCAACCCCTATGTACAGTGCTGCGTAATTTGTTGGCTCTATATAGATCTTGTTTATTATTATTATTATTATTATTAATAATAATAATAATAATAATAATACGGCACATATTGGGCAGCCTTGTGGCTCAGTGGTTAGCACTCTGGCGTTTGCACTGCAGGGCCCAAGGTTTTAATCTCAGCCAGGACACTATCTGCATGGAGTTTGCAGGTTCTCCCCGTGTTTGTGTGGGTTTCCTCCGGGTACTCTGGTTTCCTCTCACAATCCAAAAACATGCAGTTAATTGGCTACCCCAAAATTGTCCCAAGACTGTAATAATGACAAATGACTATGGTAGGGACATTAGATTGTGAGCCCCTTTGACGGACAGCTCATGACATGACTATAGACTTGGCGCTATATAAATACTGTGTAATATTAATAGTAATAACATAAGGTTACAAGGACATTTCCGACAACAATGGTAATTGAAGCTTGGTGAAAATATTCTTGAAGCAGAACTAAACTGTTTATACTCACCAGTCCGCATTCCATTGTGGATGCTTCTTTTTCTATTCCTCATTACGTTCTTCGACCATCTTGCTGAGATGACGGCAGCCACAGGGGGTGCTGGGATGTGCTAGGTATCCTGGCAACCAATGCGGAGCGGCGCAATCGCATCTTATGATTTTACCATGTGAAGGGAGCAATCAGGGAAGAGGGGGGAACTAGCAGGAGTCACCATGCTGAATACTCCTCCAAAGAATATGACAACAGTCATTCCTGCTCAGTCATTAAGTGATCATTCCTGCTCAGTCATTCCTGCTCAGTCATTAAGTGATCCACCATAGTGGATTGGTAATTGTCATCTGGAAACCTTTGTACACATGCTAGATTTTTACCCAAGAGGATCCGATTTTATCTTGAGCGACAACCATCTAGTGTGTGCACATATAGATTGTGACTAAAATGGGAAAAGATTGCAGCTGGCACAAGCACTGCTAACTGCAATATATCAGATTGTTGTTTTTGGGTTTAGAACCGATAACAAAAAATTGCATCTATTTACTTGTCATTCCAGTTGGGTTTTTAGAACAATTCATCTCAACTTCAAATTTCATCTAAACTTCAATGATTTTATTGAAGGTTTCCAGCTTATAGTGAACAACAAAGGCTGGATAAAACTAATCATTATAGGTAAAGGATAAGATCACAGATACAGTATATCTCACATTCATATAAATGGGGCTAGGCAAACAGAAGATGATGAAAGAAAAGGGTACAAAAGGCACAGTCCAGCAGGGGGGAAATTAATTGCCTTGGAAATCCCTATATTTTTTATAAAACAGCAATTCTCACTAACTAAAGCAAGCTTTAAAAGTAGGGAAATCCAGTGTATGCAAAAAGACCAAAATATACAAAATGTAAGTAAAGGCTACTTTAATGTACAGCACTGTGTAATATGTTGGTGCTATATAAATCCTGTTTATTGTTAATATTATTATTATTATTATTAATAATAATAATAATAATAATAATAATAAAGGCTACTTTTATTACTTTGCAAATTAAGGTTAAAAAGCATACACAACTAAGAAATGTAAAGCAATGTAATAAATTATTTATTGTTTTGTTACTTACAAAGAATTGTTTTAAAATTGAACTATTCCTTTGCAGCCAAACTGGGCACAATCTCAACTTCCATCTACATCTGATATTTCCATGTTGCTGCATACATAACCAGCCACGAGAGCAGCCATCCGAGAATGTAACATCTGGATCTAAAGCCAACAAGTATACTGGCAATTTTAACATTCTAATCAGAGGCGCAAATAGAATTATTAAATGGAAAGGAATAAATGAAAACACTGGAGAATACAACATTGTGTTTGATTAAGATCTGTGGGCAATGATAGGAGAGTTCTAGATTCCCCTGTCACTACTCCTGTAGATGGAAAAAACGCTTTTTATATGACCCCCATAGCTACAGGACATCCTTTTCTGTGGGCCAAAATGTTCAGAACTGTAAAATGACTATTAAAATAAGATGTTAATAAATCATAAAAATCCAGACAAGGGATGAGGATAACTTGATCCGGTACCAATCAGTGACTAATACTGAATCTAATTACTTAAAAATAGGATCATACCAACTTGAAGAGTACATACTTCTGGTCTATAGTCTAAACTTCAGCCACTTTTGGAAAAATAAATGCAGAATAAGAGATTGAAGAAATTAACTGTGTGATTCTGGATGGAAAGAGTTATTTTCTTTTCAGGCGAGTTTAAACTCTATGCTTGTGTCCTCCAATGCTCTGCATAGTGTTGCGCCTTCTAATAAAAACACTTGGAACAAATGTCCCATTAAAAGTAATGCAACTCGCTCAAGACTTCACATAATAAATGATTTATACTCAGTAAGCAACATCTTTTCAGCACGCTTTTGTTTATTTAGCCAGCTTTATGCATTAATCCACTAAAAACATCATTAAGGGAAACCCAGGGGAACGTGCAAGCTAGGCTGCCACTGCTGACCTCTACTTCTAAAATTGTTCCTTAAACTTTCATGCTGATCCCATGGCTTCAATACTTTTTTCTGTGATCTAGAAAATATGTAAATAAGGTTCTGACATTACCAGTTGAATAGTTGTTTGGCACTGTAATTCAAAGTTGTGAAGCCAGAGGCAGCCTAGAAGATAGCATTTTCAGAAGTAGGTCAGTAGTGGTAGCCTGTAAATTTTTCTTAGCACAGGCATACTTTGAATATTTTATTTTATTAGCTAGCTACAGGAAATTGTACCATTCAATTAGAATTTAAATTTGAACTCAAAAACCCCATATCTTTTGGCCACTTACATGATGTGACTCATTGTCTACTGATTTTTTCCATCCATTGGCCATCCTTAGTGATCGTACCTAAACTCAGAATTTTCACTTTACATAAAAGGGTAGACAACCCTTTTATGTTAAGTAAAAATTCTGTTTGTTTTTTTAAGTCCAACACCCTTTTTTTTTAAACATCCCCTCCATATATCTTTATCAACAATGGCTACAATTCGATACCACGATACACTGGTAAAGTAAGGCTTCATTGCCCATCCTGCCTGAGTCAACTTTTAGCATCAAGCTGCTCCAGTCCCAGCAGTTGAGGAAGAACGTATACTATTATATTACCATTACTAGTACAGGCTCCAAGCTTTTAGAGTGTTGATGAGTTTATTGTTAACAAGACTCTTCTGCTTTGTTTTGATGGATGTAAGCAGTACCACGGCGGTTGAGTGCTTTGTTAACATGAAAGTACCATTAAGATTCATGATTACCCACCGAAACAAATGGGAGTGTTTAAAAACAATTTTTCATGGGTGTTTACCAGCTCTAGGTGCTGTAGTGGTTTCTAGAGTCTCAGGTTGGTCTCCTGCTGAACCACTTTCATAGACTGTGCACTTACCATTCAAGCAATTTTCAAACTCCTTTAAACAGTTGAAAAATGTTGTAACAATACATTTGCTTCCAATACCCCTCCATTTCCTGTGCAAGAGAAATTCAGGGAATAAAACCTGCTTATGTTGAGGGTTTCAAGCATTTAATAGAGCCGAGAAAACTCCTGCAAAAAACACTATGGGTGTCTAGCATTTAAACATGGGCCCCTGGGAACGCTAACCACACAGCTAAATAAACATCCATCTGCACACAACCTTATAAGCCACAAAGCAACAGGCAGACAACCTGACTCCTTTGCAACCCCATCAACATCTGCTGTGAATTTACAATGATCTTAAACCACTCCACATAACATAAGACTGCAGAATTGTAACTGTAATCCATCAGCCTGTGTACCTGCTCATCACCTGCAGTAAATGCTGTGTAACAAAGAAGACCTGGGTGGCTGGCAGAAAGGTGAAGGGGTTATTAGCCACTGGCAAAGTACAAGGAATATAGAGTAGAAGAGATGCAGACAAGGACATTCATGCAGCGCTTCTCGGTTAAAAAAATACAAAATCCAGAACGTGAAGTTCATGATCGATTACAGCTTTGGTGCATTGTGCTTTGGCTCGCTGCCAACAGTACAAGCTCGCAGTCTGTTTTGGGCACTTTGTTTTTCAGCTGGTTCTAACAAGGTGGCCAGAAGCAAGTAATAAATGTAACTCTTGGAAAGGAATAGTAACTCCGTGGATATGCTTCCAGCAAACAGGAATACGAATGGTCTAATAATTCCCAGTTGTGCTGCCTAATCCTAGACTCGTATTAAACTTAAGACACATATGGGCAATGTGGTTACCAGTTATTTATAACAAAACCCCATACACATTTTCATTGAATACGGGGCACATTTAACAGCATTATGAGTTATCGAAACTTTAGTCCCCTTATCATAAATTTATACATTTACATATATAATATTTGTCATAGTTGAGTGACATTAATAAATACCTATATGCCTGTTACACGGATATATTCCTCGCTTTCCCCTGAAGAAGCCAATATAGCGAAACGTGCCAGAAACTGAGATTCCATTTTCCTGTTCCATGATGTTCAATAAATTAACTTTATCTTATGAATACATTATCTCTATAGTGACAGTGGAACTTTATAAAGAAAAAACCTGATCTTTATTAAATCTCTTTTTGGTTATAAAAGACTCCACTTTCTTGAACCCATCTGTAACATTTTCAAACTCATTGGTTTAACGTTTGTTTTGTCTGGGGTTAGCTAAATCCAAAGCTTTTTCAATTGGAAGGAAGGACCATACGTTCCTGGATTTAGTTTGTGCTTTATAAATGTGATTGGCACTTTTCTTGAGGCTCCAGATGATTTGTGTTGATTAATGAAAAAAAGTAAAGGAGAGGTGGCACAATAGCCCGGTGGCAAATAGGTCATATCTGACAGTATTTTCCTTTACTTTCTGTGCCCCTTGGGAAGATTGTGCATCACCTTTATTCTCACAGAACTGGGTACAAAGTGAAGACCTCCCAGTGTGGTGATGTTCTGTTCAATTTTCAAATCGGCATGGGTGCTTTAACACAAGGCTGTTTTTTTTTGGTTTGTTATTTCATTATTAATATTGAATATTGTATTAGTATGTAAGGAAACAGAATGGATGATTTACCCCTCCATTTATTTTTATATAAATGTTACCTTTTAGTAAGTACTAGTATAGACATAAATGCTAACTGTGTCAAAGCTGACAGCTGAGTTTTAAGTGGGCATTGGTAGGCCATGATGACATTGGTGTTATTAAGGATTTTATTTCCTCGATTTCACTACAGTATTTAACTTCCTGGCTTTCTTTCACAATACTTTAAGGTGTTGAATGCCGATCTCTGTCAACCAGATTCTACAACCATGTGTTCTTTTTTTTGCATTATAAAGAATACACTAGGAGCCATGTGACACCATCTTGGGACTGATGGTAGGAGTTAGATTTTTTTTGGTGTCAGTGACCGTGCATAATGTTTGACATCCATTCTGGTGGAGCTGCAAGTAAATATATTGTATAGCATCAGTGTACCTATGTGTATAATGTTAATGTTTGTGTATTTATATCATTAGCATCATTCTTCTATAGTTTATCTTGTAATTATTGAAGAAAGATATATGTAGAATGACACTGAAATTCTCTCTTTATGACAATACTAGGTGCTTGGATGCTTTCCCAATAGCATCAGTAGCTTGGAATGAGTTAAGCCTAATTAAAATCCATAGAAAACCAGGTAAACAGTATTTTCAGGATGCAATTAAAGTCAAAATAACTACAATAGATAAAGTGAAATGTATACCAATACCGTTCTCTACTTACCAAAAGACCAGATGAAAACTTTTAAAGCAAAACTAAACTTGTAGGTGGTTGGTAAGCTTCTGCTATATTCAGAAAGGGTGCCCAGCATACTTGTTGATTATAGCACAAAGTTACCATTTTGCAGGTACCCTCCAGCAATGAAGGGTTTAGGATTCTCTCTCTACTTTGTCCCAGGAAGCCGCCATTTTTGCCACTTACTCCACAGCAGACTTCCATGTCCTTAGCAATCCTTTTTAGACATTGGATGGTCACTAATAATGTAACTCAATATATCACTTACATCGGCTCTGATTTATTAAAGCTCTTCCAGACTGGAGAGCATATACTTTCGTCAGTGAAACTGGGTGATCCAGGAAACCTGGAATAGATCTGGTCCAGAATTGAAAACATTTGCTAACAAGGAGCTAATGACTTATCCTTATACTTATGTCTTATACTTATTACTTATGACTGGCTATACTCTCTAGCCCCGGGGAGCTTTCATAAATCAGGCCCAATGTATCAAGCAGGTGGCTCTCAATGCAATGGTGTTGCATAAAGAGTCAAGCTCTATGCCCATGAGATTACACAAAAACCTTCTGGACCCCGGATGTGGACTGTGAATGAAACTTTGCATGTTTTTTTTATCTATTAGTTTTACCTTGTCATTTATTAGTTTTTGTTTGGGTCTGCCCAAAGTAATTTACAATCTTCTGATATAGACAAGCATATGACCTCACTGACCTGGGTTGCCAAGGCTGGCCAGTATTTGCAGCAATCATTATTCCTGCAGAATGTTTGCAGTCTGGCTGTCGTAGCTTTTGGCCAACCCCTAACCAACATGATACATGCCAAATTCTCTATGGCTGGACACGCATGGGGCTGTTTCAATACGAGTCAAGAATTTGTCACTGTATCCACAAGTCTGTATACTAACTTTCTATATTTACAAGGTGGGTAATGAAAAAAGGGTGAATGTGTAGTTCAATTTTTTTTTTCAACCTTCCTACAAACATGATTTTTTTTATCCATTCCATGCCATCAGGAACCCCCCTAAAAACACCCGACTTCCAATCATCTTTGAAGAAATGTTTACAATTATTCTAAGCTAACAATTTGAATCAAACATATCAACCACTGTTGGAAAATGATAAATTGTTAAAACAGCCACAATTCATCTCCCCCTGAACATAACTGATCTATATCTGACACCTGCCGGGACAACGTATGGTACATTCCCCAGCAAATCCATCACACAATGAAGAGTTCACCTCCTCCATCTGTTGTCACGTTGAAATCACACGATGTCCCTCTACATCGGGACATACTGCAGAATAACACACATCGGTTTTTATCAAGCCTTGGTCTAACAATGAGCTGGCACTAATTGATGCTCAGGGATAGTCATTTAGAGCAAGTTCTTTCTTCCACTAGTGGACCCCATTTATAAGCCATTCAAGGCAATTCATTAAAGTTCTAGGACGGGTCCCCTGTTTGCACTGTAATCCTAAGGCTTTGCAGTTTCACATTTAAAAGAAAAAAATGGTGAGTCCACTGGTAATGTAAAAACCATTACAAATATCCAGCAATATTCCGGGTCCATGCAAACATTGGTGTGTATTTTACTTTCTGTTGTATGTTACAATAGGGTGGTTCCTTCATTTTAATCGGTCCTAATAAGCCTCATACAAAAAAAAAAAAAATACACCTGTTCTATTTTTGGTCAATGCAGTATACCATGACGCACACAGCAATAACATTTATGCGTTGTGATGTACTGAAGAGCAAAGGGCAGGTGCGTGGCATAATGCTGTATTATATGTACCTTGGGGTGCCATTTAGAATTCAATGTATATACAACAAATACATAGTGAAGAAACATACAATGACACAAAAGAAAGCATTTGATACAATGAAACAAAAGAAAACATTTGATGATAAGTACCTTTTATTCTTCATAGATACACTTTTATTTTTCTGTCCTGTAAATGGCTTTGATTGAGGTCCCTGAGTGGTCTGCAACACATAAGCCACTTATGTCTCTGCTAGCTTGGCTTCAATAATAAAGAAGTTAAACTGGATAAAGCTTTATCAAGAGCTGGCACCTTGGCATTGACGCTTGATATTCCTTCACTAAATAGAAGGGACTGCTGTGCAGCTGCTGCAGTTGAGTGTGATAGCTGCGGTGAACCATCTCTCTAATGCCTATTCCACCCTGTGGCTTTTACTTGTAGCTCCATCACAAGCAATGATTACACATTTACCACTTAATATACCAGGTGACAATCAGAATGTGTAGGGGTCAGGATGAGGATCAGAACAAATGCTACTGAGTTAGAGCGAAAAAGAAACACTTACTACAACGGTAGCCACCAGTGAAATAGTAGGTGGAGTAAAAAAGAAAATTTTTCATCTGGTTCATGGTCCAGCGACGACTCAAAATTTAGATTTTCAATGGTCACAAAGAGAGGAGTTAATCGTACAAACAGGGACACTGATAGCAAAAATAAACCTGACATGACCCCTAACCACTCTATCCTATTCTAGTTACAATGGAACACAGTTAGGAAAGTCGTGTGGGTTTGGTTCCACTATAAAATCTTGGACCTGTATTTTTGTGATCCACACATATCCACATCAATTCAATGCCGCTAAAGCATGTTCTAACTTTCTGATCAATTTAGCTTCCTGCATCAACCTCTACAACCCCACTATGTCCATCATTATCTATATCTCTGTCCAATTAACAGTTGATCTATGAAGCAGCAAAGCTGTACCAAGAATAAGCAGAGGGGCAAATGTGTGTATCACAAGACTGGACGATTTGTAGAGTAAAATATTACACATATATATGTCTCAATTGCATATTTCACGGTTTATCTGATATTTAAAATTAATGAAGAGAAAATTGGTCAGTTAAAGAAAAGAGGCCTAACACTGAGAATAAACGAAGGACAAAGGCAAGGAATCTCTGTAGAGAAGCATGGGGGAACCACAGCTGGGCAATGCTGAGAGAGGCTCCCTCCACATTTAAATAAATGAGTAGAATTCATTTTATCATACTCTGTACATTACACTTATTTCTAGTAAGCCTCTCTGATCTTCAGTTGGGTTTTCCATCCCCTTCTGATCCTCTATGAATGATCAAAGCTGCCTCAGTGCCCTAGAAGCTCAGTGACAGGACAATAGTTCTCTTAGAGCTCTTCTCCTTCTTGTAGGCTAAGGCGAGACTTGCAAAGCCAGGTTCTGACTGGCAGCTGTCAAAGGCAAATCTGCATATTTCAGAACATGGCTCTGCAAAGAGCTGAATACCATGAGCCTTTCATTGTCCTGTGTATTATGGGATGAGGAAATGAGCAGTCAGAAGAAAGTTCCACACACAAAAACAGTTTTTTAGGTATCAGTTATCAATGGAACTGTAACCAAGAAACTAGAGAATGAGCAAAGATTTACTTGATTTGGGCGGCACCAGTGGCATCAGTACTAAAACGGGCATTCGTGAACCTTTAGAATCATAGCATGGCCATACATGAGCAAATCTACACTATGGTCTGGAAGCAGTGTGATTGCAGCGCTATAGATACTTTCTTCCCTTATTCACCTTCATGAAAATGTTTTTGCAGCAAAAATTGGATTTTAAAGAGTTGACTCATTTTTACCATTTTGCAAATTTATCTTAGAAAAATCAACTTTATGAGTTAACTGCCAATGCAGTGAACATTGTATTGTCATCAAAACTGAAGGGTGGGTGGGATTTGGGAAGGACCTGAGTTAAAGGGACCCAAAGTTAAAATATAGTCAGAAAAACACAGCAAGTAGGGATTACATTGTTATATTTTTTGCTTAAAGATATGTTCTCGCTCATCCTAGACACTTCCAGGAATTTTCATGACCATGTTCAGGGACTTTGTAACTGACTTAAAAAGTTTGTAGGCGTCTTTAAAAATACATTATTTTTTTCTCTTTGGATATGTTCATCATAAATTTTGGTGACATCAAGTTCAAGAGCTTTGCAATTAACTTTTTGCAATTACCTTTGCAAAAATAACTTTACCTTAACTTTTGCAATTAACTTTGCAATTAACTATTAACAGTATTTCACAAAATTGGATTAAAAACACATTTTCAGAATTTTTTAAACCAATTTTACCCTCTTTTTTAAAAAAAGTGTTGTAAATGTCAAACTTAGGTATAAGGTATTAAACTCTGTATTCCACAGGCAGATAAGGAATGCCTGGAAAAGAATAAATGTAGCCTAGAGCTCCACCTGTTGGAAAAATAGAAATATACATTGATATATATGTATCAACTAATTATTTAAAACATTAATTTTAAAGCATGTTTTTTGCAGATGCCATAAAGAAAATTTATCTAAACTTACTATGGATTCCCTTTAAGATTATAGGAACAAAGCCCTGAAGAGGTCTTTGAAAAGCTAGTTTTTCTTTAGAGGGAATACTAACCTTAAACTACAGCAATGAGGATGTATTCTATGGATTACGGTTACAGAACTATGACCTTCAGTAACCATGTCCCTGCTATAGATAATGACTTCATACCAGACATCTCTAACCTCGACTGCCATTAGCTTTGGTCTGTACCTGAAACTGAATCTTACATGAAAAAGTGCATCTAGCGTTCAAACGCCTAACATCTAATACTCTGTTGCGCTCAATAAGTCAATGGATGTCTTTGTTTTTTTGTGCAGTAAGTGTTTTGAGGGCTTAAATAACAAGACGTACTATTTGTTTTAAAGGGAATCTGTAGTCCTGCATTTTGTAAGATACCTATACAAATGTGATCAGCTCAACAAAATGTCTAACCGATGAGCGTAAAGTATTTGTAAATCAAATATTATTTTATTTTTAGGTAGAGTAGAAAACTGATTTTTGTGTGATTTTTTTTTGTGTTTCTTTTCGGACATGTGCATTTTAGTGTTGTGACAATTTCCTTTCCAAGAGAAACTTGGTTGTCTACAAAAGACTCACCCATTACCTGAGCACCAACTCTCTCCTTGACCCTCTCCAGTCTGGTTTTAGAGCTGCCCACTCCACTGAAACAGCCCTTACTAAAGTGCAAAAGGGGGGAGACTACAGCAGCAGAAGAGGAAGGCAGCGAAAGAGGGGAGACGACGGCAGCGGAAGTGGGGAGATGATGGCAGAGGAAGAAGGAAGACGACGACAGCGGAAGAGGGGAGACGACAGCAGCAGAAGAGGAAGACAGCGAAAGAGGGGAGACGACGGCAGCGGAAGTGAGGAGACGACGGCAGCGGAAGAGGACTATAGAAATAGGGAAGACTAAGTCAGCAAAATAGGAAGAAAGTGGCAGCAGAAGAGGGTGAGTATGGCAGTTGGGGAGTGATGATGAGCAGCAGAATACGTTAGATGAAGGCAGCAGAGTAAAGAAGACTAAAGACTAAAGAGGGAAGAGAACAACAGCAGAACAGAGAAAAACATGGCAGAAGTAATATCAGGCAAAAAAGCAACAACTTATGTGGACTAGGCTGTCTGTTTTCTTTTAGTTACTATGTTCCTGCCTTATAGAAAAATATTTTATACCGAATATCTATGACCTCTACTGCCATCAGCCTTGGCCTGTGTCTGACATTGATCTTGCAAGCAATTTTGCATCTTACTTCCACACTAATCCAGTTAGCAGCACATTCAAAATATAAATAAATTACCTTTTATGGTACAGTACATGCTTTAAAGACCTGAGGAACAAAGAGAGTGTGTTTTTATCAGTAGGGTAAATTTTAAACCAACCACTTTTAAAAGGGTTAAAAACAGTACAGAAGATTTCACCAGAAACTGTATCTCGGCTATGAAGAGCACAGAGCAGGCAACCCTGAAATGCTCCAGAATTAGATGTAGGCTTGCTTTAAGTATGCCTTTTATACATTTTGTACAACACTGCAAATACTCCCACTGCAACCTCTTTAAATATCTACTAAAGTGCATTATGTTATGGACACATTTTGAATACTTGTTATATTTATTATTAGTATCATATTCCTAAAGAAAGAGGCAAGATGTTGCTGATTTTTCCCATCTAAAAATACTAGTTTCTAGCCTGCCATGCTAATCCATTGGTACCCACTTTTGCACCTTTCTCTCTCTTTATCAATCACATGGTGACTGTAAGTAAGACTTATGATAATATCATCTAATATTATCATTATTTAATAGTTGTTTATTTCCTTATGAAGCTTTCCATTGATATGCCTAGAAGATTACTAAAAGTACAATAAGAATGTGAAATATAGAGCAGCTGGTCTTGTTATACATGAATGCACCCACCAGCTTATCTCAGCACATAGATGTCCCTGCCACCACCCGTTGTGAGCAGTTCACACATGTGTAGATTTAAGGGAAACCTGTCAAGAGTGATGGCTGTTACCTGACATTTAAGACTACAATCCAGCATAGAAGGATGCCATTGCCTGACTGCCAATATGTATGCCTATTTATAAACAAGTCACCTTTCATTCAAGGAAAGTGCTTCCTTATGCGTTCTGTAATAATTCATATGGTTGAATTTACTCAAAAGGTAACTAGTGATGGGCAAATGTAGATTTATTTACATGAAAGGTATAAGGACATAGGCAAATGTGTACTTCATATTTATTTTGTGTAAATGGTTAAGTTTTGCAATGTGCTTTAGCTTTGTATTATTATGTGTTTGTTGTTGCAGCAAAGGACAAAGCAGCAGGTAAAAGAATACACAAAGAATGCCTAATACCACCAGCCAGTAGAAGAACACCCACCTTGTACCTTAGTAACTGACAAAAGCTAGTGTGTACACTAGTTACCATTTAATACTTACCTATCACTGGCCTATATATTAAACTTTTCATGCTCGTTTTATCTGCGCCTTTGTCCCTCATTGCAAAAAGAGAATCAACTGTATGTTGCCATTTATTGTTATCTACACCCCAAATACACCTTAGGAAAGCACTGCATAACCATGGAGAGAACAAACCCATAAAATATTCATCCATGTCATGTTTTTATTCATGACTGCTTTTTTTATTGTACACCATTTTTTTCTTTCTTATTTCAATGTTGGAATTTAGCACTCCTTAATTATAACCACCTCCACATTTTCCTAATATACAATGAACTATATGTATATTAAACTCTCTCTCTCCAATGCACAAGTCTAAGGTCAAAGTAACATCATTGAGCTTGTGGTCATGGTATTCAGTCCACTTGATTGCACACAGATGATTCATCTGCTGATCTTCATTAAAGTAATATATAAGCCAGTCGGAGTACTGAATGTGTATGATCTGAATAAAGTCATTTTTTACTTTGGTTGGCCAGTGTTAGTGTTTGTGTTAGTGTGTACTTTGTAAGACTGTGTGGCGTCTGTCCGATCGGGGTATATTGTGTCTGTAACATGAAATCCTGCAGAGTATGTGAAAGTCCTAATAAACTCTGCCAAAAGGCTGTGTAGGGGCTGTGGATAATTTGTCTGAATTATACCTTTTATGAGTCTGCAGATCTATCTACATTCATCCATAAGCATGCACTCCTACACAAGGTAAATGCTGCAATTTATACTTTCAAATTAAAAGTACATCCAAATAATGCATACAGAATTTTCATGTAAACTGATGCAATGCATTTCTAATGCTGATATTCATCTGTGCTAGCTTAACCGTTATAGATGCAGCTATCCTTCCTTTAAATGGTGCTGAATCTTAATCCAAGCAACTGCAGGAAAGTAAGTTCCTTGGTTCTACCATTGCCGTTTCTTTGACCCCACTATAGCCTTGTCCTCAAAGTAGGATATAGATAGGCTAGTGTCTTGAAAAGACCATCTCAAACCCTTTTCACTGTTAAATAGTGAGAAGTTATCAAAAACTTGCACACCAAGTTGTAAGATCTGTGTGCCTCATCCTGTGGATGGAAAAGCTAAAAGAACCCTACTAGCATAAAATGTCAATGTCATTCAAATGGCCTGAAATAACTAACCCCACTCCTGAAAAGCAGAGTATATACTTACTTTTCCAGCCATCTTTGCCTTAAAACTTACTGATACCAAGTCACTGTGATATCGAACTGTTCTGGATTTGTCAAATACTTGTTCTTACTGCCACAAGCTGCGTATACTTTTATGGACTTGTACTCACTACAATATATACATGATGCCGGAATGGACCACAGATATTCAACAAAACCAAAAGTACCAGATGTCTGCAGCAGTAATAAGTATGCATGTTCTTTTACAGCATGGGCCATAGTTCATTCAGACCCTTAGGAAAGTCAGTTTAAGAAGCACTTGATCTTCACTTATCATATTATCTCACTTGATACTTTAATCAGACCTACTAATTCCAATAACAGGAAAATGTATGGGCACCATTTTCTTCTAAATCAAAAGAGAGCACTTGTAACTGTGACATTCATTGCATTATGTTAAAACGGGAACTAAACTCATTGGTAGATGGTGAGCTACTGCCATATTCATATATATATATGCCTAGGGTTCAGGTTAATTACATGTGAAGTGTACATATAAATCAGGAACAAACCTAAATTATGTAAAAACACTCACACACAAGCAATAATTAGCGTCATTGAATAATCATATTACAAATGAGTTGTTTGCAATTGCCGCTGCATGGAACTGGATATATGCATGGGTTACAAAGGGGAAAGCTGCGCAGATAATAAAGTTGTTTAGTGATAACAATATTACTGTGTACAGATCCCAATCAGACAGATACCGCTGCGTGCAGCATAATCACTGAGGCTGATTGACTCGATAAACACAGAACAGATTGAGAGGCAGAAAGAGAAGGCTCTTGTCTTATTTCATGTGCACACAGGAGGATCTGGGTGTCATAAATAAACTTCAAATATTATTGTGTTTACAGCAGAGTAATTGATCTCCCGGGATACACAGATATTTTATCGCTGGAGCTTTGATGCCAAAAACAGATTTTAACGTCTTTGTCAAGTTTAATAATGTAATGTAGAGATATTTTCAGAGATGTAGCCATTAGTTGAGCAATGTGATAACATAGTAAGTGATTTAATAAAAAAAAAATCAGCACTACAGTACTTGTCCAAGCTAAAATTTCCTCTTTCTCTCGAACACACCACAGATCCTTCATACTAAAGTGAGGGCTACAATATTGAGACCCATTTGTCCCGATTTTCAAAAGTTTTGTGGCTACAGGTTTTCTTGGACCACAAAGCCAACTAGGCATTTATTTGATTTTTTTTAACACTGGATAGGTGACTTCAAAAGTTGCCTGTTTAAACAAGAACTTTGCACTCCTGGCTCTGGATTGCCAAGAAATCATAAAGTTAGCAAAGAGGTATATAGGTAAAAAATAGCTTTCAATGTAGAAGGTATTTAGGACAGCCAAAATGACAAAAGACTGTTGTGTCTATGGGTTTGGGAGCACTTTGCCAAAATACCACACATACAACTACATAAATCCTAACCTAAAGTATAACATAGTTAAGTTGTGAAGTCCTGAGCCTGCCACTAACTGCTGTCTTAGCCTTTTCTAATGTCCAACCTAAGGCCCAGAATGCAGTGATACCCGTATACTGTGCTTTAACACTTCCTAACACCCAGTCTAACACCCACATCCAATATCTGTACTTATTTATTACATTACAATATTAAATTTATCCCATTTGAAATCTTAAACTATAATAAAATTACATTTTGGTAAACATTTTTAACAATAAACAATTTTGTAAATAAAATCCTGTTTTTTTTATACTTTTTTTTATCATCTGTTGCATTTTGGGGCTGTTGATTTCCTGCAGTCTCTTGTATTTGGTACATAAATGTTCTATTTCCCTGGATGGTTTTCCTGATGGTACTGTTTGTTGAAATTGCCACTCCATCGGAATTCTTGTGATGGTGAAAATGCGGAGCCAAATTTGGAATACAGGCACAGAGGATCCTCATGAAGTAAGAGGAGGTTCTTAAATATGGGCATTTATGACAATGTCCCCAATTATTATATTATTGAAAGCTGCAGATTAAGTACAATAAAAAGGTCTTTTAAAGGCAGGTTTACATGCTACAGTTACGTAAGGTAAATTCAGTCCAATCAAATTAAGCATGTGTCAGGTTTGCTTTAATGTATAATCTACTATGTTCACATACAGAGTAATTACCCCACATAGTAAGCACATGACTTCTAGGGAAATTACCCTACTTCTTTCCCCTATCCAAGGTTTATCATACCAGTACAAACTTGTGCTAGTACTTTCCAAATCAAGTCTACCATATTTTGACTATTCCCTGATGATTTACTTTCTATCTGTATGTAATTATTTAATGTTGCTTGATGCATTCTCTACTTCTTTCAAGTTTTTTTCTTATTTACAAAACCTATAATTTTCTGATACCCATTCTAATGTTATTCTGTATCCACTAATCGTTCCTAGCCAACATGTCTCTAATATTTGAATTTGCTTTTCCCTGCCCAATTTATTAAACCCTTAAATTACTCCTCTTTGACTTTTTACCTCTGAAGAACACCTAAAATAATTTCTAATAATGTCTTGGGGAACCCAATTTATTGGGGGTCAGTGGGAAAATGGCCTCTTGAATGACCCCTACAATGATGGCTAGAAAGTCACCTTAATAGACAACAGCATCTGACTCTACCAAGTTATGTTGCTATGAAAGAATATCAAATGGGTGGTCAGTCAGCCACATCTTGGGACCCCTAGCACCCCCAGAACTGGGGTCCCACAGAAACCTTTTTGAGAATGGCTACCCTAAATTACCATTTTGCTACTTCTCTAATCCTTGTTGCTGTTTTGTTTACCCGTTAAAATGGCTTTTAGACTATGGACATTAAAATATTTACATGTTATAAACAAGCAGTAAATGAGCTTTAAAATAAGTCAACCCTGCCCTCGCTAGATCTCTAGTGTGAATTTATTCAAAAAGATCTTCAAGGAAAAAGAATAACTTTACAGTGCAAACAGCTAGAGAATTCAGGGTTCAGTTATTTTAAAGTTCTTTACTGTTTGTTAAGAATATGTAATAATTAGGAGTAAGTGTTACATAGTCTAGGAAAAAGTTCCCTTTACAAATGTCCAATATTGTGTGCACTGTTCAAACAAAGATCAGTAGGACACATATCACAAAAACTTCAGATACAGTAAAGTAAAGCAAACATGTAACAAATAAATTCCACTTAGAACTAAAATAAAATGTGTGGTGTGTACATGCTTGTAGAAAATTCTACATAGCTAACTAATCAACCCAATATTCTATTTTATGTTCTTTTGCTTTGCTTAACCGTACCTTTGATTAACTCTCCTTACTACTTGCAGAGAGGACTGATTAAGCCACATCTCCACTTCAGAATGAATTTCCACCTTAGTGAAATGATCTGAGTAAATCCAGATATTTGCTGAATTGCACTAAAGCCGCTGATCAAAGACATTTGGAACTTTTGAAGATTCTTCCAACGACAAACTCAGTTTGGTTTCCTTGCTTTAAAGTGTTCACCTTAACACTTCATCTTCAAATTAGTATTTAAACAATGTTCACAAAGCTTGGAGCCAGCCTAAGGGATCTGAATTTCATGAAAATGTGTTTATGTCCTGACCAGGGCTAAGAGAGGAGAACGTCACAACCCTGGCACTTTAATTTTAAATTAAGTGCTACTTCTCTTTTTTGTAGTCACTAAGAATATATATGTAAATATGGGACTTCTGATTTTTATTTAAAGAGGTTTATCCTCTTTTACTGTTTCGGTTACATATTCACTGGACAGCAAGTGAGGGGAAATATAAAAAGGGGATAAAGGCAGCAATAAACATCTCCTAGATACAAACGGGGCTTCCCTGCTGCTCGTTCGTGCTTGATGGGGGCATGACTTTCAGAAGTCTTTTGCTGATCTGTAACATCTTGTAACTCTTTAATGACCAAGACAAACTCTACAGCTGTTTCTTTTTGCAAATCAAAGCACAGCTTGCTCCAGAAGTTATTAAATGTCTAGTCTTTATAAAGCTTTGCTTTGTTTGAGATTAGCTCACAGTGAGGATTTTATACAGTAACTGACACCACGTTGCCTAATAATATGTTGAGACAAACATCTGTCCTAATTGCATTTATTAAAATAATGTACCTGTTCCAATTTACATAGAAATTCGATACAACAAACCTACAGCCCCTATCTCGTATGTAAACTGGGGACTACCTGTATTTAAAAGGTATCCTGTAACGTAAAAGCACGGAAATATCCTTAACTTAACTTTTTTGCACTTCCAGAGTGCCTTCAAACTTCCATAAAAATTTGACACATCCAAGATGAGTCAATTCCTCATCATCTTTTGCTGAATTAGTGGTTAGAACAGATGCTGTTAAAAAAGATCGATGACCACTTATACAACTTTATGAGTCATCCGTGTCAAATATACTTCCCCTGCCGTAGCCTTTGGAGATCTTGACATTGTTGTATATATCTAGTGATACTTAACAATTATCATACATGCTTCTGAATCTCCTTCAGTTGTAAAACAGTTTGAGAATTCCATGGTCTTAGTTTCTCAGACTATTTATTCTTATTGGTATCATAAGAGAAATATTGCCTTGGGATTGGTTAAACGATTATGTGGCAGTTGGATAAAGGGGTGGCTGTTAAAGCATACGAAGCACGGCTGAAATTAATAAAAATTTGCATCAAGTCATGAATATTTAATGTTTTATATTAATGTTTAATGATTATGGATATCTGGTAACAAGTTGAGTTGCTTTAATTATTTTGTTCTTATAGGGTAATATGTGCAACTTGGTTGTTGCATTTTATAAAATGCCTTCAAAATACCATATGGTTTTATCAAAATAATCCTTTGCCTCGATTCCCCATGACAGTGCCTATCCTCCTTACACATCATTCTCTTTCCTCCACTGGGAGAGTTTAATTACTACCTGTGCTGGGCTAACTCTTTCTTCCCCTCATCCCTCTTCCAATCTTTCTACATCATCTTTTATGTAGCTGACAAGGGAGGAAGAGAAGGGAAGAGGGAAGAGGGACAAAGAGGGAAGAGAAATACTATAGCAGCCATTTCCCAACCAGAGTTCGGTGGAAACCTAGGGTTCTTCCAGAAGTTTCCTAGAACTATGGTTGTTTGCTCTTCAATTTGATGATGCCTGCATATTTGGGGGATATTATTACTTGGCAAAACTAGCAGCATAGCTGGGTGAAAGGGTCACATTCCGATAACCATTATAAGTGTATCATTCATCTTACTGACCGCTAATTTACATTTTACCTATTGACCACAGAATTGATTTTAGTAAGGGTTTCCCAGGAACCTTAAAATTATTTTAGAGGGGTTATCCAAAGTTTATTGTAAGCCTACCGATATATGGCTTAAGAATAATATATTCTGTAATGGAACTGCTTTGTAATATATTGCTTTGATTTTCTTATGTACATTAAGCTTACAGTTGTAGAAGATGTCATTTACTGTTGCTGTCATCGTTTCTCTTTTGTTACCTTAATCTCCTCTCTTGTTGGTTTTCATTTTTTGTTTTCTCTTCTCTCTTTTTTATTGTTACTCTGTTACTCTGTAACATTTGATGGAAAAAAATTTAAAATAATCATACAATTAAAAAAAAATATTTTAGGGGGAGTAAATTTTGGGTAAAGAGTTTAAGAAACTATAGAACTCAAGGAAGGATGTTACATGACATAATGTATGTCACCGGCACACAGAATCTTTTAGGAACACTTTTGTTAAAATGAATGATCTAGTGCCAGATTTTTTTTAACCTTCCAGGAGAGGATGCTTTTTTTCCTCAGCAAAAGTTTAAAACTCAACATTCAAATTCCAACACAAGCCCAGTCATGACTGCCTCTCTTCAAAGCCTACAACCCAATCTTCAGAGTAATCTATAAAATAATTTTTACATCTCCCTAGAAAATTGTCCTGTTCTTTTCTCTAAACATTTTTGATATCATTATTTTCTCCTGCTGTTGGAATCTGTTACAGTAGCTGCTTCTCACTTCTGCAATACCAGCTGTGTTTTCTGTCTGGCACTACTTATGACACAAATTCATTGACAAATCATTGTGCCATCAGCTGCCAGTTTTAGGCTTTTTTTTCTACCTTTCATTCCACCATGCCTGTATTTAACTGAGAAACCTGTCAAATCTTTCAGAGATGGGACCATATTGTTCTCCCGACTGAAGCAAACAATGCATACATAATAGTTAGGCCTACTCAATCAGAAACATCTGGAATAGAAGGAAATTATCCATGGTTCCATTACCAAACATACACGTGCTCGTGAACAGCGGCAAAGGAGATGCACTGTTAATAATTATTACCGCTGCAAGATTTCCAGCTGAATTCTCTCCTGTGGACACTAGAAAGCTACTCTGAGCCCCGCAATGCATCAGCCAATTTAGCCGGCTCTATGTTCCATTTATCAGCAGGAGGATGTCTAGAGAGAGAAACCATCTCTCAAATGCTTCTCACCAGCCTTTTATTCCCCACAGAGCCTTATTGTTGAAGTATGTTAAGGAAAAGAACAGTGAGTACAAATCAAACAGGAGAATTTTTCTTCTGTTCTAGAATGATACAGCAGAGCCATCCCTGTATCCAGGACCAGAAACTGATTTGTTTTGCAGTTTTCTTTTAAGATGCTAAAAACATTTTATGCATGTAATGTCAACCATCTTGCCTTTAACTGTAGTTCAATGGCCACCAAGGAAAGTTCGGGAATATAAATTTCTCCTAAACCTCATCTATAGGTTTGCACTCCCCCCACATCATCTCTTCACATACAATAATATAATTCCTGTGTACCCTGTTTCCTGCTGTGTAAAGTAATATAATAATGGCTTGTTATATCTTCAGTAAGGACCTAATGGTCTGCCCTGTGCAACTGCGAAGAGGAGAGCTTTGCAGTGAGAAGAGATGACAATTATTTTCATTATATGGTGCATGAGGTGTAGATGTCATTACTATTTCCAGAACTGAATCTAACCATGGCATTGAGAAGACCAGCCATCACACCACTAGTCTTCTTAACTGTAAGTGCCAAATACTACTGTGTGCAAATTCCAGGGGAATTTCTGCAAGCTTACATCACTCTCTACATATAATACATTTCTATAAACTGCTACTTAATGTCCAGAGATTTAAAGAACACTTGTGGTTAGAAATACCATAAACAAGCCAACAATCTAAACCAGAGGAGTATCTTAGCTTTTTCTCTCCCACAACCTACTTTTTTGGATAGCAATCTATTGGATAAATGGAGGGTGGTTAGGGTCTAACTGGTCAGAATTATGCCTCTGTTAGGTCCATGAAGGGTTCAACAAACATTTCCAAAATTCACTGAACCTGATGTTCAAGTTGAGCCCGCTGACTACAGTGGACAAATTTTCCAATTAAAAGAACAAATGTATCAACTCAAGCAAAGAAGTCTGAATTTTTACCTTTATTAGAATTTCCTGCACACATTCCTCCACACTGCGGTGCCAAGACTAGAACTGGGCTGTTCCACAAACAAATGCAGAAATTTAAGCAAACAATGGATTTTTAAAGAACGTATTTTATTTTTTTATTAATTATTAATTTTATTTCATTAATTTATTTCTTAGACTATAGTATGTTTTTATTAGAAGTACTGAATGATTTTATATATATAAATATAGCCTAAAAGAAATCACTCAACAGAAAAACAGCCTAAAAATATTTTGTCCTATAGCTATATATCGTAAAGAACATCCTTTAGTTTGTCCGGACTGCCCTTCTTCCTTTCTCTCTTTGTCGCGTAAAATATATGACAGAAGGAGGAAGGAGAAGTTGTCTTAATTCCCAGGAGGATACTCCTCTGAGAAGGAGGTGCGAAATGTAATTAGGTTGGGGAAAGGGGGTGACAACTTAGCCATAGACTTCCACTCTTCCCTTCATAGCTCCATTGCCTTCCTCATCCCACTGACACAGATGCCAAGGCAGTCCTCCCTATTCTGACATCATTATAGCTGCAGCAGTTTTCATCCACTGAGACTGTTGCAGCTGCTTTTTTTCCTTTGAACGACATCACCAATGCAAGCTCATATTTATCCTTCTAGTGCCACCATTAACAGCAAGGGCATTTTTTCTTTCAGTGACACTATCAATAAAAAGGTTTTTCTTATTTACAGTGACACCAATAACACAAGGGCATTTTTTTAAATTACGGCTACAACCAGCAACGCAGGAACATTTTTGTTTCACATCAATGCCACCACACTTCTTCATTCTTCACTTTAAGCCCCATAACTTTGGTAAACTCCTTAAATCTCTGCAATCTGCATAGAGGACAAGGTTAAAACTCCAAAATCTAATCTCTAAACCTACATTCTCCCCATTAAAGCCCTCTTCAACTCTCCTTCCTCCCCAAGAGCAATCAGGGGCCCTTTAGTTCTGATGCTGTCAGACCCCTGTCCTATCCTAATTTTAAGGACTACAATTTTACAAAAGCTCACAAGTTTGCTGATTGGTTCCAATTTTTGTTCTTTCTACCCTATAAGGCAAAGGATAAAACCAGGGGCTGATTTAGCTCACCAGATTACCAAGTTGTTACTTATTACTAAATAGCTATTCCAGATTAGGTTAATGTACATAAGCACATACCTGTTTTCAGAAGCGGCATTATGTTAATGATTTTAAAGATTGTTTTAAAATGTTTTGAGCTTAAAATGTTCCCAGTCTAGGCTGTTAGACTCGTCTTTTGTGTTTCTGATGGTGCTAAAAATAATTTCCAGTTTACGTTGGTAACTGACCACTATTTATATGATAGGTTTATCTCTTAAAGTCTGATATCTCTATGAATTCAATAGCTTTTCTGCACATATTGTGAATGGTTCCCACAGGCAACTCAGGTCAGAACAGGTCAAGGATAATCTTTGTTTGCCCGTTCACGTAGGAGGAAAAACTAATCAATGACATGATTGAGAGACGAAGACTAAAGAATTCATCTTCTCCGGGGATTCTGGGGAAAAATATACAGACTCGTGTTTCTCTTTTCCTTTGAAAAGAAGAGAGGTTGAGACAGCAATAGGAAGACATGACCCTCGGATTGCTATGAAACTAAATGGCTAGAATTAAGAAAGTCATGGGCAAACTGCTTGACGATAACTATGGAGATAGATATCTTTACTGTCATCCTTCTATTCTGTCTGGTAGCGACCTTTATCAAGGTCATAACTTTGAGCCAAGTTTCAAAAACCAAAAGTTGAATCCTGATTCATGCTCAAATATTTTTAAAGCAAAAGACAGTATGGGAAAGAGATATGAACCTCTTCCTTGTATTTATTGTTTTACGTAACATTGTGGAGGTTTTATGTCATTTCCTGTGCCAGTGTAATATTAGAAAACCTTTCCAGAGAAGGTAATAACTACAACTGAGTTGGGTTAGTGACAATAAAGCATAATTGGCTAGGCATGAGGGATGCGATACACTACATGGCAAAAAGTTGGTGGAAACCATATCTGAACCAGACACCACAAAAATATGAGCTGGTTGGACAATCCATTCTAAAAGCATCCAAATTATGAAGTTATCTCCCACTACCTCATCTAGGAACATATAAATGTTTAAACTCTACATTCAAGGCTGTATAGTAAAAGAAATGTAAAATGCAGCCTGTGTTTCTCTAGGAGATCTCCAAAAACTTCCTGATTTGGTAACCAGTAAAAATGAATTAAGGGAAAATCTCCCCGAGGAGGGAATATACACCAACACAAATGTGTGCAATTATGTGATTTGATATTTTTATTACTATTACTTTGTTTTGAGTTACACCAGCACCACTGGATACAACATGCTAATCAACTTCCCACAGCTTAGGGTAATTCTCTGACTGTTGCTTCAGAAGGGTTTACTGCTGGATTGAATTTCATTATATGCAGCAGCCATTCACCTTTGTGAATAGCCAGTGCTAGTAGTTTGGCAGGGCTAGCATGTTATCAATTTATCATATTATGCTTGTTTGGTTTAAGCAAACCTCTGGGAGGTTTTAGGCAATAAACCATCAGTCACATAGCTGGCCACATATGTTGTTCAAACATACCACTTACTTTTACAATCAACCTCCCGGGGCTGCTTAGAGCACTGCTAAATTTAATATATTCATTTTTCCTATGAAGACCATAATCTGACAATTGCAGAGTCTCCAATATTTTTAAAGGAACCCGTTGCTGGGCGTATTATTGAAGCTGCCTTTGTGGATTTCCTTCTACCCACATGACTGTCTCTGTTTTAAATAGTACTTGAGTACTGATCTTATAGAAACTTTCAGCTAGCAATGTCAGAGTGACCACAGAACCTCTGATATGTAAACTTACTTTGGATTAGTGACTTTAAGTACTAGTGTCACTTGCGCACATGTGGTTATAACACTTACTCTTAACTCTTAAGAGCAGGTTTTTCACAAACTTTTAGAAAGTGAGGCCTGTAGCCGCAAACCATTAGGTGCAGGGCCTGCAGGACAGGGTGTGAGGCCCCAGCACAGGGTAAGAAGGGGTTCAGTGGTCCAAGTAGTGTAGGGAGGGGCATTGTTAGCCGGAGAGTGGAGGAGGAGGAGGTGACTAGGAAGAGGGGGGTTTAAAAGGGGGAAGTCGGATATGGGAGGCCCTCTGTTTGGAAGAAAGCAGATTTTGGTAAGTGGTTTGATGTGTTTAAGTATGGCGGTTGGGGTCTTGGAAGGCAGGGATCCTGGGCATGGAAAATGGAGATTTGTGCTTGGCGGCTGGGGGCCAAGGTGGTGTTTTCAGATTTAAATTCTGGAGGAGTACGGATTATGCCTTCTGAGACCTGCAGCCTGAATGTTGAGGTTTAAAACAGAGATTTTGCAATGTTAATATAAAGGGGACTTCATTTTGGTTATGGTTAATACGCTTGTAATTTTTTTTGATCTGTTAATTTGTTTGGTATGTATTGTTTATTTATTATTTATATAATTATTTATTTGACTAAATAAACGGCTGCTTGCCAGCCAATTTAAGTGCAACTTGGTGTCTGTGTATTTTCGGTGGATTTTGGTTGATAAGCAGGTTGGGTGGGAGTGGGGAGGTATACATGTTTGGGTAATAGTAGGAATAATAATTGTAGGAATTTCAACATTTGAGCAATAATAAGATTTGGTATTAATGTTGGAAAAGAAAGTGTCTTTCAGCGCCTGTTTCCATTCATTTCAACGCTGTTCAGTAGGGTGGAAGTCAGAGTTCTGTGCAGGCCTCCCTTGCCAACATAATGAAACTGCGTCTTCGTGGAGCTGGTTTTGTGTGCCGGGTACAGTCATAATGGACAATAAAAATGTCTTCATTGGCAAAGTTGAGGTAACACGTGTGAGCAAATTCCAGTGCCAAAACTGTACAGTATACCAGTAGTATAACAGTATACCTTGGCAGAGCTGACTGCTAACAGACAGGAAGGAAAGATTTTTGACAGGACAGAATAATACTTTCATCTTTTCTTTTCCTTGTTTCCTCTTTTTTTAAAAGACTTTAAGGACTTTGTGAAACCTTTTTTTGGATCATATTTATACCTGTACTTAATTATAACTGCTCCATATCAGTTCCTTTGTCCTTGTCTAGATTTAGGAAAACATTTTTTAAGTGCTTGGTTTCTAGTGATAGACTTTTCAGTTCACTACATAATATAAAATGTCCACATGCTGTGGGAGGAAGTTACAGTTATAAGACTGCATCCAAGTACACAGCGGCACACAACTCACGGCATGCTCCTGATGGTAATTAGAGAAACCAAATTCCCTTAAGGTTAATTGCAGTTGTAGAGATGCCGCGTACATGGGCTGTATTACTAGGAGGTGTCCTGTAGAACAGTATACTTTTCAGCATTAAGAATTATAAGCGCTTCCTATCTCCTGCTGTGCTTCTCTTCAGACATGTAGACAGTCTGTAGCAGCTGCTCTTTGTACTCAGTATATTTTTAGCATCAGAGTTTGAAGCAGACTCTTCAGATCATACAGCTAATAGCAGAAAGATAAAAGATCCAAGCAGTAGCACTGAGTGTGTGTGTGTGGGAGCTGAAAGATTGCAGGAATATTTATAGGGTCAGCTTTGGACTTTCAAGAACAGCATCTGACCACCTACGGAGCCGTCAGATTGAGGTGCCATGCAACAACCACAATATCAAAATCCACAGCTTGAAATGGAGCCCAGTAGGTATAGGCTAAGGAGAACATAAAGCAGAGCTAACTGCCTGGACTCGTCATACAGAAAGGAGGTAGAAATGCTGCTAAGAATCAGCCATAGCCAATTAACCTGTGGCGGGAAGTGACAGCCACTGATCCCGACAGTTTAAGCTTGCATGGCTATATTTCGTTTGGGAACACAATACAACCCTGGTTTACTAATCACAGGGGATGAAGATCAAACAAACATGTTTAAAAACCTTGTACATTAAATAAACTTGACTCCGACATGTTGGCAGAGAAGTAGCTACTTCTCCCTATTACATAAGCATAAATTGTTTAGTTGGCGAGCCATGTATGTTCATGGGATGGTTCATTGGGAAATAAGTCTTAGGGCTGTCAAATCATCTCTACACATTCAACCCCTTCCTAGATCTATGGAAGCCAAAGACCTAGGGTGCCCAAGTTTAGCAAAAGAAACAAAGTTTGCCTATTTTGACTTCTTATCCAGACATTTGTTTGCTTGTTTATTTTTCCTTTCTTCCATCTTTCCCATAAGTATTCTGTAATGCCTGTCTCTAACAGGAGTAATAGTAAGAGTATGAAGCAAGAAGTACTTAGTTCACCAATTTAAGTCACAAGAACCAGCCTTTCCTAAATATGCAACTTTTACATTCCAAATAAGTCACAGGATTACTCGAGAGGGAGGCTGTGCTTTAAGCCGTGATAAGATGTTCTTATTTATCATACTGAATGTTCCCATCTATGCTGGTAAAAAAATACACCAGCATCAGCATATTCAGGGCCTGCATAACCCACAGCTGATTGAAGACGTCTGAATGCTGCTACAAGAGCACACTGACAAATCGCTTGCAGCGTCCTTGCATAGATAATTAAAACATTAAAAATACATCAGGGTTTCTTTGGAAATCTGTGGAGTGGATTCTTCCACATCATCAGAACAACAGACTCATAGACAGGGAATGGGGGCTCGTGAAATATGCAGTTTTATGGGCGAACTGAAGGCTTGGTTTTGTTAAGAAAATGTACAGTGAATTTTTAGCAAGCACATATGTGATTCTGTATGATTATTGTTGTGTTTTTTTTTTTGTGAAGGTGTAATAAATTCTGTGATTTGTAGATTACTAGATATGAAAGCACCTGGTATCCAATCACTCTATCTCCTTTCTTAAAGCACAAGGAAACTCAAAATACAAAAGTCACCAGGTTGAGTTGGAGATTTTTGGCCGATCAGATATGCAAACTCTCTTTTGGGAAAAAAATAAAAAATGTTTTCTCCTGCTCCTGGTGTTTCTTGCACCATACATTCACCACCATCAATGGTTGCCCAAAGGCTGATAAAGCTGATAAGGACTGGGAAAAGCCGGCAGTGAAGATGACGATCCTGGACTTGGCATCGCTGCAGGGTGGAAGAAAAAGGTAGGTGTATGCCATAGTTGGCAGGAATGCTGTGCATGCTTGCCGAATATGGCAAAAGCTCACCCACGCCAAAGAGATTATTTCTGCTTTAACAAATGTTGCAATAGGATATCCGCCAGATAGGAGTATATCTTCGTTTCTGACAACAGAGTCACATTACATTAAAAAATTTTTTTACATCTAGTTGATATCTCATTTGATCTCATGATAAAACAGTTCAGATATATCTAGAAAAACATATTAAAGTGACTTTACATTACCTGAAATTTCAAAATGATGTGGGCAGCCATGGCATAATCCCCCATTGTATTTTTATAAAAAGTCCAAGACATTCTCCAAAAGGTGAGATTTCTCTGTAGAAGGTTTTCACTACACTTTCTTCAAAAGGTGTCACTACCATGAAGCTGAAATACTAATCTGATATATGTGAGAAAGATATCCCATTATCTGGCAGTGTAATGACATTCAGCCACGGGGATATTGGTGGTTTGCTTTTAGGGCCCATATACAACTTTGGTGTAAGTTTTGGTATAAAATAAATGTAAATGCATCAATATACGTGTCAACATACATTGTGATGTACTTTATGATACGTAACAGAAGGCAATGTTGAGTTGAGTCTTAAACTGTCACCAAGGATTTAAAAAAAATTTAAATTACAGGAAAAATAATAGGAAATTCCAGACCTAACTTAAACACACTATACAACAGTCATTGAAATCTTGGACAACATGAAAATAATAAATACATTCTTTAAAGTGATAAATACATGTAGTAGAAAAAAAAATAACTGCGTGTATATAATGTTTTATTCATAAAAAGACAATTTATTACGTATATATATTGTACAGGACTTCAGGGGAGGCTCCTGGATTCTATATTCCCCTGCTTTAGGTTGTGGTTCCTAAAAAGTAAAACAGTTTAGGCAATTTGGAAAGAATCTTGGATATTTTGGCAAACAATGGTTACAGTTTGGTTAGGTATATAGAAGGACCTTCAACTTTGGGATAAAGAAGAATGATCTAGGTGAACCTACCTATCTCACACAATACATGCCAATTTTACAGCAGTCAGAAAGGTATGTCCGGAGCAGAGAGGATCAGGGTGCGGCAGGTAGCAGTACTGGGCAACTCCTGCGTTTTGGTGAAATACTTGTACAGCCGTGCATTTCTAGGTATTTGTGGGAATGGGTTCCCTATCGGAATAACTGCTTAGTACCAAACCCCCCATTATCATTACTATTTATATATTTATATTTGGTCAACAAACATTTTCTTGCCAAACAAATTAAAGTCATTTTAGGTTATGTTTGATGCACAGATTCTAAATTTGGTATTGGTTTTAGATTGGCTTTGATTTTTGAAATAATGACCTCAATATTAACCTCATAGAAAACTAATGAAACATTATAATTAAGCAAAATTAAACTAAATATGCCTACATTTTTGAAATACTTAATGTCAATATATTCTATATTCAGTATATTTACAGAACTAATCACAAAGAAGTCATTGAAAAACTCAGTTTGTATGATTTCCTTTTATTCTGATGATCAGGGCAATCACGTTGAAGGCTCCAGCAGTAGTCTGCCATCATGTGTCTATCCCATCTGCCCTGATGCCTTTCTTCCATCACCTTTATATCTTGATGGAACCTCTCCCCTTGTTCCTCACTGAAATCGCCAAGGTTTTCTGGAAATATTTGCAAATGGCTATGGAGATAGTGTACCTTTATGCTCATAGTAGCACCCAAATTTTTAAAGTTTAAGAGTAAGTTTTGTACCAGTTCTTCTGAATTTTGTGCTTTATGGTTACCCAAGAAGTTCTTGACAACCATGACATAGCTGTGGCAGGCAGAAGCTTCAGTATCAGTCATGTAACTTGTGAAATTTGAATCATTTATCGGTTTCCCAATCTGGGCTCCATCAAAGATTCCTGCTTTTAATTTTTCAGTACTCAATCCAGGGAGAAATCTAAAAATGTATTAGAAGCAATCACTGTCCTTGTTCAGAGCTCTAACAAATTGCTTCATTAATTCCAAATTTTATGTGTAGAGAGAGAATGATTTTTTCTTTGTCAACCATTGGCTCAATAATGATGTTCGCTGCACTTTTTTCATGTTTTCCCTTGGAGGCCATGTCCCTTTTTTCCAGTGATCCTGCTTTATTCTGCTATCCCAAAAGCAGATGAAACATGGGTACTTTGTGTATCCACTTTGTTGTGCAAGTAGGAAGTTCACCATTTTTATATCAACACATATGGACCATTGGTATTCATGATAGCAAAGCTTTTGTAAGACCATTTTGATATTTTCATATTCTTCTTTAGGTTTTGTTGAGTGACCAATTGGAATTGATGCATAGCAGTTGCCATTATGCAGTAAAACAGATTTCAAACTTCGAGATGAACGGTCTATGAAAAGCCGCCAGTCTTCTGCTCGGTATTCTGGTACTCCCATATGGGCTAGTAGTCCAGGGATGATACAACAGTACATGAAGTGTCCATCTTCACTGAAATATGGTAGGACTGTCACCTCTCTTGTTGTTTTTTTAACTTTTGGTCTCAGACAGTTCTTTTCTTTTAGCCTGGATGGTAAAAGTTCAGATGCTTGGTTTGACAGACTTAGGTCACGTATTAAATCATTGAGCTCTTCTTGGAAGAACTGCTGGTTTGATGAAACACTTCCTTCATATTCACTTCCACTGCTAACTCCTGGATTACACTCCAAACCCTGTATATCCTCCATGTCAGATACCGGAATATCAGGGAGTGTACTGAACACTGGTATGGGAACATCAGCACCATGCGGCACGTCATCTTGCTGATTCCAAATCATTGTACTCCCACTTGTTTGTCTTGTAACGAATTAAACATTTTACATTCACAGCACAAAGATAACAATCATTATGATATTTGGGCTCTCGCCATATCATAGTACCAAATGTCAAACTTTTCAGTTTTCCATTTTTACACTGACTTAGACACTCTGCACAAGTTTTGCATACCATATGGGGAGCCCAATACTTATCTCGGTCCCTTAGTTTAATACCAAAATATGCAAGATATGCTTGTTTCACAAATTCTGTAATGTTTCTTCTAGGTTTTGCTGAGAATATTCACCACAAATGTAGCAAAATACATTAGAGTCATTTAAACAACTTCTTGAAGAACTCATATTTCTGTAAAAAAAAGTATGAATAATAAGAAGCAAATGAAAGTTTCAGGAAAATAATGCTATATTTATAATTTAAAATTCAAAACATCGGTGTAAACAAAAATTGATAATAATATGCTGTGTTAACATTGTTGCTGGTAAAGTTGTCTATTCTGATTCCGGTATCACAAAAACTAGAGACAATTTAATGAAACTGATTCATCAGACCTGAAAAACACTAAATATATTGGAAAATCCTTGGCAAGTGAAAACATTTTTTGTTGTTGTTGAGCTGTGTTATCAGCTTGTCAAGCAGAGAATTTGTAGTAAAAATGCAGTTCACCTTTAATCTTGAAACTATGCATTTATAGAGTCTGTTCTAAACAGCATTTAATTCTGATTTCCCTACTTAATTTTTTAATGGAGGTTTGTACATGAAGCGTTAGTAGAAGTAGCCAGGACACAAGAGGGAGGCAGTCAAACAGGACAGCACAGAGAAGACAAATCAAATTAAAAGGACAAGATGGAGTCTGAGTTAAGATGGGCAGCTTATGAAAGAGAATAAAACATGAAGTAAGGGAAAAACTAGGGCAAACATTAAACGCAAATATGATATGGGAGATTAGTGGTGACATTGAACACAAGTACACACATTGTCCATTGACACAGATGCCGGATACCGGCGTATGACGTATTGCCAATATTCCTTTCATCTGCTGACCTATAATGTTTCTCTATCGCACAACCACTTTCCAAGCCTCCAGGGGAATGATTTTACCTCCGAGTCAGCACTTCTACTCAGAGACAGTGATGCTGATAACTAGCGAGTGTTTATGCTGCGTCCCTGCCAAACTAATATCATCTCTTTATTATTATGGTTTCCGTTACCATCCTCCAGAATAGATAGATCCTTTTTATAGCTCTGCACACACACAGTAAAGCCAGCCACTGTGATACATCTTAGCAGGAGCCAAAACATTGCCTAGTTTTTTGTTATTCTTTAGGATTTGTGTTCCTTCTTTGCTTGTTATGGTCAAATAACATTTAATAAATTAAAATCTTTATTTTAGGAAATTAAATATGATGGGTATTTTTATGAAATCCTCTACCCAGCAAAAAGGTTAAAATGGAACCTATATATAAATAATGTGAATAGGAAGTTCCTTTTGCTCTTCCACTAGATTACTGCAGCCTGGCCAATCAAGATGGCTGAAGATCCTGAAGTTGGAAGAAGACCAGATGGGAATGTTGGTATCAGCAGGAGGGAAGGTGAAATAGTTCTGTGCACGCAGTGTGTGTCAAATGAGCTGTAGGTATTATGTTCAATGGACAATTGCAGCATGTTTTCAGATGCATTCATTTTTGAGACCCTTCTCAAGTCCTTACAGTGGCTTGACAGGTGCATTTAACTTCAGTTGACCTCCTACTAAACTGCATTAATCTGATTCAGTTTTCTTTTACATTACCATTGACTTATATGTATAGAAAAGCAGTTCTGACACAACGCCAATGAGTCATCACAGCAGAAACATATTAGTTATCAGATTGTGGGGTCTCTACCAGACAAGCAAACTTATCTGCTGTACTGTCCCTAGCTGTAAATCTGAAATAAATATTTATAGATCGAAAAGGCATCGGAAAGCTTTATGTGCCATAAGTTGGTGTGGCAGATTTAAATCGGTCACATTGATTATTTGCTTTACTCTTTTGCCTCAATTCTTCTATGGTATTGGTGCCATGGCCTGCACGGTGCTTGGAATGAATGAAGCAAACATTTTGTAAATTTTCTATAGACATTGTGAGATTTCTCTGATACAACTGCAGCAAGTGAAATTCCATGTGTAGAGCAGCAGACCTCATAAGGAAGAATGATGTACTATGCATGCTTCAAACCTGCAGTTAGACGTCAACTCCAACAAATTAAGTTCAACTACTAAGAGAGAGCCCCAAAATATCTGGTAACTCCTGAGTTTCATTAGTGACTTGTAAATAGGCATTTATCTCTAAAAGTGGCCCTACAGGCAGCAATTTATAAACATGGATTGTTAATAACAATTTACGTATAGTATAACTTGTCCTCCAAGGAGGTCAGCACAATACGTTTTATCAACATTTGTTACGTGTTAATCATTCAAAATAAATCTGAGAACTATGGTGTGGTGCTGACACTTTTTTCTGAGGGTGGCTACACTTACTTAGACATTTATTAAGCAGCAGCATGGCACATTTACAATATGCACATTTATTAGGCACGTCAACACTGTAGTACAAAAAATGGACCCCTACAGAGCAGAAAGAGCCCAGCTATTGGAGATGAGCCATGTGATTTTGATTGCAATCAGTAAGCTCTTCACACCATTCAGCAAAGACAACTCTGTAGCAGTGCAACACAGATACCCCAATCTTTATTATTGAAACATAAGTGGAGTGCACATAACAGCACAGCTATCCACGGTTCGTTATAAATATCCCAGTTCATCTTCTTGTTCTTACTCTATACAGGATGTAGCCACCTTTCCCTGTCCATTATCAATACTGAGTGGTACAAATACACATAAAGAAAGTAAACATTGGCACTGTGAGCATGAGTAAAGCAGGGTATGTAACCTCAATATAGGTGCACTGCTTCTTCATCTAAACCAGAAGTTTGGGTAAGAAACTTTCAAATGACAGCACACTTTGGAAAGAATATGGAACGTCATTGTTGTAAGAAAAAAAAGAATATAACTACTTAGATTTAACAGGACTAAACTTTTTTTTTAAAGGGAGAAAATAAGAACACTGTAAATGTATAAATATCATGACATCAATAAAAAAATATTATAATATATACAGCATATAAATGGTGTATACATAAAGCAGATATGCCTGGCTGTTTTGGTCTTGTATGAAGTAACAGAAACACCATACAAGATTGCTGAGAAGGCAGTTGAAGAATTTCTTGCATAATTATAGCAGTAAAACAGCATTAGGAAAGCAGCTTTTGAAAATTAACTACTCTGCAACTAAACAGTAAAGGGCAAGTCTATCAAGATAACCTTCCCTACCCTTCCTCCTCTTAATGCAGCACCACTGTGAGCTCTCAGGAGCCAAGCAAAACACAGGTAACCTGTACAAGGAACATGCCTATCAACCAGTCCTTCTGCTGAGAAGTAGGTGGCTCTATGAGAAGAAGGAAGACTAATGTCAGCCTCAAAGGCTTTATTATCACCACTTGGCTAAAATGCATCCTTCCCTCTCTGAAGCACTGACTTCCACTGTGCCATGACCCTAAGACTTCCATGTCCCTAAGAGAGCTCCAAGTGAATGAGAGATTAAAAGAAGCAGTCAGGGGGAAGAACCAAGGAATTTGGGTGACTCCCTGGAAACCTGGGTGAGGTGACCGCTCTATGTCTTTAGCTTTAGCCCATAGTTCTTGGAGAATCCTTGCTTATGTATAAACATTTGCAATACATGACACATGACTATATATTAATAATAATAATAATAATAAAGATAAAAAAGCAACTGTATAAACATCTGCAATACATGACACATGACTATATTATTATTATTATTATTATTATTAATATTAAAAAATATAAAAAAACAAATTAACTTAAAAAAAATGACCACCATTCCATTTCTCTTAGCTTAATTTCACAAAATGCAAGGGACATTAAAGAAAAAAAAAATGATTTGCCTTTAAGAACTGGAATATTATTAGAAGGGCAGAATGTCACATGAAAGTAATGGCTGGCTGCGAGGTCAATTCAACATAACAAAATTATCATTGGGTTGTGAGCAGAGGGCAGAGGAATTAGCAGCCTATCCACAACAAGACTGACTGCTTGATGGATTGCAGTAAAGCTAATTATTAGGTAAATAAAGACGGGAACGAATCTGTGAAATACTAGAAATGGCCATTAGCAGCTTTCTGCATTTTGATTTCAGCCTAATTCCAAAGTTTGCTATGAGCGGCTCAGGTCCAGCCAACCGATGCAGTGTGTGGAAGAGATTACATTGTTACCTGAATAGATGAAGGGAAACCAGGAGGCGCATCAAACTCTGATGATTTACAGAAATTTGTTTGGCCAAGTTTTCAGAATATATTATTTAGCCACTGTGGTGTTCCCAATATGAATAATTAAGATGACAGTCATCCGTCACATACTTATGAGTCATGGGTAATATTAGAATAAGTAGTGAAGACATGAAGTGTCTGGAAGCTGCTGTCTGCCTATGCACAAAAGTGATTGAAACTTGGCTTGACTCACCTAACTTATCAAAGTGCTCCAAGAAAGAACTGTCCCTGTGTGTATTACCCCTAAGCAGCCAATTACATTCTCCTCATCATTTTTTAACAAGTATTTCCCATATCCTTGAATTAAGTTGATGGTTGTAGGACAATGTGGATTGTTTTAGTGAGTTTTCAGCTGTGCTGATTTAAAATAAATTTGATCAAACAGCATACATTTAAAGCTGAACTCGACAGCTATAAAAGAAACAAATAATGAAGCTCTGTAGTTATATATATATATATATATATATATATATATANATATATATATATATATATATATATATATATATATATATCATTATAGTATATAGTCTTCTATATAAGACTTCTCGTATAGTCTTCTGATTGCACAATACATAAAAAACGCAAACATCTTATTGAGTCCAGTTTTTTTTGGTGGAGTGCTGAAAATGAGTTAAATGATTTTTTTCAATACTAACAAAAAATATTCAAAATTCTTCCTTGTTTCAGGACCACCCCAGCCCCATTAGGAATGCTATACTACATGAAAGCCTCTTTGTTGGAGCAGTAAAACCAAGTGGTCTCTCACAAAAAATCCTTACTTTTCCCCCCATGAGACTAATCATTTAACCTACTAAGCATGTCACTACCGTTCAATCAATTGGTCCATACAATATAATGATGAATGCACCCAATAAACAAATAATTATTACCAACATTTAATGGCATTAACTCCACATAGCACATGCAATTTATCTTATACAACATGCCACTGTCATTGGATCTTCCTGTGCATACAGGAGAGTAAAGATTTTTAGAGTTTTAACCCATTAAACATGTCATTATAATTAGGTCTCCTTTGATTCTACACTGGGCAAATCATTATAAGGACCATAAAGTGAAGAATGTGTCACCTTTAAGGTACAAAACCTCCTACACCCTCCATGGTAAATATGTAAAAAGCTCATCGGTAAATTATTTAAATTATTTGATGTTATATTTACATGTACAGAATGTACAATCTATTATGGTGTTATTATTAAAAGGCAGCGGTTACTTCTAAAATCCTTCAATGGAAAAGCTAACAAGAAGTTACCTATGTGCAGAGAATTCTCCTTACGATAAGAATTCTTCAGTATCTTTAGTTCAATTAGGCTTCTAATACTTGGCCATGCTATCTTCATAGCTAGCAAATAGTCTTACTTGGCTCACTATGTTTACAATACTTAGGCCCACATGGTTCTAGACTCAGCAAATACAATTGGAACATTGAACAAAAATGAAACTTGCTATCATATTAGGAACCAAGGTATGGATAGCTACATACACCTGTTACAAATCTGGGATAATGATAATAAAACAATAGGCAGGCATTACTTGTAGGGGAAGCTATATTCTTTAATAAAAAAACAAAAAATTACCAGACTACTGCATTTCTTTACAAATAGTGATTTGTTATGTACCATGACCCTACCCAAAACCTCCCTACTGGTGAATGGGGACTCATTATTACACCACATTACAGTGTTCTCCTTAGGAATCTTTTTACGGCTGTGAATAAAAAAAAAAATTATAGATAGTTGGTAAACTCACGCACACAATATATTAGCCAAGTACCAAATATATGAAAGTTTAAATTGGAGTGCACTCATCTTGTACAATGAAATTGTGTCTCTACCACTGGAGTGAATGGGGGATTACGAATATGTCTCAGTGTTTAAGTATGGCATGTCTTACGTATGGCATGGATGTGTGTGTTTGTGCTGGGGGGTGTTGGGCTATTTGTTTAAAGTGGGAATTCAATAAAAATGTGCAGGCCAAATTTTGAACAGAAACTGTGTGATTCTAAGGTGGTTGGATGAGGCACATTGGGAAGGGTTGTATGCATGCACGTAAGTTTCTTAGTTATATTTCATATGAGCCTGGAAACCACCAGGAGAGCTTGAGAAATGTCTGCGAGGATTTACTACTAGAACCCCCAAGCTGTTCAGAAAAAAACATCTCTGGATACGGGCCAACAGGTAGGCTCATGACCTTGTGCCAGTCTTCAATATTTGCATACATCATATATTTCTAAATCTGTTAATCATTTTGATTTGTGGTGTACACTAAAAATATCCTCCGGTTATGTATTCTTTTCCAATCTCAACTGGAATAGTCCAGGTCAGCTTCAAACACACAAACGTTCATGCACACATTAATCTCCGCATTTTTCCATAGATCAAGCTGTCATCTACCTTTACTGATCCCTTTACTCGTCAAAAAAGGAGAAAAAAAAATCAATTTTTTCCCATCTCTTTGTTTCTGGAATTGGCCCTTTAATCTCTTGGCCATGCAACTGGCTTTGCAATGGACAAGAATACAGGTTTTGAATAGCACATAAAGGTCACCAGCATCTATATAATGTCGCCTGTGCTTATGAATGTGTGCTTCTAGTGCTAGCGACACACCTGTGTCTTCCACAAGGGCTAGTTTGCTTTTAAGGCTGTTCACTGAGTGACAAGAGTGAATGTTATTTTCTAATGACCTTTAAGAAGCTCTGGGAAGGTCACCGCTCCCTCACTGGCTCCTGAAGTCTTTTCATTAGTTTTTCATTTGCTTGTGGACCTCGGCCAATAATGGATTCTCCCGATCACACTCGCGATGCAGCTTTCTACATAGCCGAGCCCGGCCTCCCATCCTGAAAAGAGGAAAAGAGCCAGTTTGAATTGTGAGCCTTTTGTAACTCTTCAGGGCAAACATTTCACCAAGACAAAAAATGATTTTCAGATCAAAAGAAAATTTTAAAATAAAATGTGAGGTTATATTGGAATAGCAGATACCTACTCCAGCAGTCCCAATTATGAAGATTGCAAACATATGCACAAATATAAAAAATATAGGACTAAAATGGGATAATTTGCTAACGGAATTTAGGAATATGCAAAAAAAGGAAAAGTAAATTTTCTTTGCACATGATTGGATGGTTGAAGTCAGTAGAGCTTCATCACATTATCAAGTTGAGTGAAATATCTCTTGCAAGATAACTTTGCTTTTCTTTTAAACAGAAAAATGCCTTTAGTAAATCAACTCCACAAAGTGTTTCTCTAGTTAAATTTTGTTTTTGGAGTGTTAAAACACCTGCAGAGTTCCATTAGTCAGATCACCTTCACTTTATCTCTTGGAAATAGTCCAGTTTATAAAATGATGGCAAATCCCTTCTTAGCAAATGTCACTGGAACAGAATTTCCCAATAAAATATTTCTTTCTCCCCCTTCTCTTCCTGTGACAACCATTTATAGGAAAACTATATTTTTTTTTAAATCCCATCTCTAGGGCACCTATGAAGCACTCTGCTAAAAGGGGAATTTAGATGTTTTTTTCTATGCCAGAAATTTTTAGAGATAAAAAGAGATAAGTGAGAATGGAGAAGTCCGGCATTAAAGTCATATTTTTTAACCCTGGGGAGTTTAGTGACTAAACTTGGAAAATGCCAATCTCATACTCACAGCAAAGCAGTTTATATTTTTTTTTCCAGAAATAAACTCATTTGCAGGGAAATGAAACCATAGTGATGTATATGAAATAATTACTAACAACTTAGTAGTATGTACAGTCCTAAAGGCAGCCTTGAATAAGCGTTGTCAGTGATCTGATCGATTTAAACCCCACTTGTGGCAATCAGGCTGTTAAGGAGTTAAATATATAATATTATTCCTATTATACCATATAAAATTTTCCAATTGGGAATTGTTTAGCAATCTTTTCTTTTACTCACCAGAGAAGCAAACAAGCCTTTTACTGCTTAAAGCTGGCCAAGCTGCAGGTAAAAGCCACGATGGTGTGAAAGTACATATGGACCACTTGTGATGTTAATGTATGGCCACTATTATGTAGAATGGATCCTAAATCAAAAAAAATCTGTATCTGGGGAAAAAAAGAAACCTAGTTTTTTTTAGCAATGATAGCATACCTACAGCAAAGGTGGCATATTCTACTTTAGTATTTTACTTAGCTCTGAGCAGACACGGTGTGGACAATGTACAGCATTGCTACTGGTAAATACAGCTCAAAAGCCAGATTTGGCACTGAATCCAGCGGTCTTCATTACAGTTTTGAAACACATCCAAGTCTACAAAAAACATTAACTGTGGGCAAGTGCAGTAATGCACAACAACTACATTTCAGTTTATTGTAGTTAAATCACTAAAAAAATGAGTTCTGAATGGTTACTACAAGTTGGTGATCTCAGCACAGCATCCTTATTCCTTGCAGATCCAGCCATTTTTTTTTTTGATGGATTGGGGAACAGGTGGAACCCTTGTCAGGCTTTTTATGGTAGTTAACACAGACTCTCTAACAATTACCCAGACTGGAAAATGCTTATTTTAGTAAAGTAGAGAAAGTCCAGAACCTCAGCTAGACTTCATTTCAATAGGTTTCCCTGTTGCAGATCTTCTTGGTAAAAAGAGGTGCTATTCTCTGCCCACTCTATTAAAAACTAAAAACACGTTTTGTGATTGTCATATATGTTAAACTCAAAGGTACACAACAAATCCTTAAAGCACCTGTTACAGTAAATCTGAGGATTATGTCGCTGTGTAGACATTGCTCAGTGTTATTTTATCTGTTTTCCTTTTGGTGCACTTTACAAATACATGAAAAACAGAAGAACCACCATGTTTCAATCTGAAAGCTGTGCTCCCCTCGTTCTTCAATATAGCAGTGTACCCAACCAGAAAATATACTTGTCCCTTTTTGTTCTAATGTTCATTTGTATGGTAAAGGGGGAAATTATCATAAAGGTGACACTATGTGCAGACACAGAGCTCTCATACACATATCACACCAATGCTGGATCAGCCACAGGTTCTACTTAGGAATTAGAATATTGGATGTGTGTTATGAGTAACATATTGCTCCCCTGCTATATGTTATAGCACTTACATACAAATTACATGCATACAGTGCTGGACTGCTAGGCAACACAGAGACTACTAAATTACTGTTATTTAAATGATGTATCTCCAACCATTACAGCAAGTGCCATATCAGTAATACTGAAGATTGTGAGAGTAATATCGCCTATTTATTGGTCTTACAAAGCAATAGCCATTTCATGATAAAAAAAGAAGGAAAAAGGAATATGGATAAAATGAAATAGCAGATGCATTCATACTTGCCAAAGGAAGCCCAGTTCTACTCAACTCAGCCAATAAAAGCTATCAATATTACATTTTTCAGACTTGACTGATTCCTAACAAAAAAGAACACTGCTGCTGAACATATACATTACAGCAGAAATACTCTTATAGCATAGAAGATTAGAGCATGAACAATATGATAATCCACATAGAGAAAAATGGCTGGAACACTCTGCTATCAAATACATAAATTAGAGCTGAAACAATATGCTACTCAGTATATAGATCACAGCTGGAATACTGTGCTACTCAGTATATAGATCACAGCTGGAACACTATGTATCGTACATATAGAATAAAGCTGGTAAACTCCGAATACACTAGATATCAAATATTACCAATATTATTGAACATATGAATCAGAGCTGGAATACTATGCTACTCAGTATATAGATCAGAGCTGGAACACTCTGCTACCATACATACAGATTAAAGCTGGTACACTGTGATTAAACCAAATATCAAATATTGCCAATACTAACAAATATATACATCAGAGACAGAACATTTTACTACCAAATGTATAGATCAGTGCTGGAACACTACTTTCCTTTTTATAGATTAGAGCAGGAACACTTTGTTATTCGGTATATAGATCAGAACTGGAATACTATGAAACATACATATAGAATAAAGCTGGTACACCTTGTATATTCCAAATACTACTCAGTATATAGATCAGAGCCGTAACACCATACTACTCAGTATATCGATCAGAGCCGTAACACCATACTACTCAGTATATAGATCAGAGACGTAACACCATACTACTCAGTATAGAGATCAGAGACGTAACACCATACTACACAGTATATAGATCAGAGCTGGAACACCATACTACTCAGTATATAGATCAGAGCTGGAACACCATACTACTCAGTATATAGATCAGAGCCGTAACACCATAATACTCAGTATATAGATCAGAGACGTAACACCATACTATACAGTATATAGATCAGAGACGTAACACCATACTACTCAGTATATAGATTAGAGACGTAACACCATACTACACAGTATATAGATCAGAGACATAAAACCATACTACACAGTATATAGATCGGAGCCGTAACACCATACTACTGAGTATATAGATCAGAGACGTAACACCATACTACTCAGTATAGAGATCAGAGACGTAACACCATACTACTCAGTATATAGATCAGAGCAGTGCTGGTTTACTCTCCTAGCACACATATAGATCAGCACAGGGACACTGCTATCCAACACACAGATCAGATCTGCGAGAGGTTCAGCACCATGGACAGCACATAAACTGATTTATTCCCTGTGTCCACCCTGTCCAGGGTGCTGAAGTAATTTATGACAAGATAGCCTGCTGAGATAGTATTGATCTGTCCTGCTTCCAGCATTTATGTGATGGAAGACTCCAGCTGTATCCTGCACCCATTTCCCCATTCTCATGCTATGTATTCATGTCTGTGCATTGCAGTAAGAAGGCAAACGAAGAACAGAAAGTACGCCTGTGATGGACAGCTTTAAATCATAGAAATGGGAATATACTGATTGATTAATACAAGATAATATGGTTTTTCAGATGAACTTATATTCTGATGGGAGGTTTAAACAGAAGCAGGCATGTTTGCCTATAATGGCCTGAAACATACTATAAAATACTTTTTTTCTTTACATTTTCTTTTTCTAACATTCTTTTCATATTTTGTACTTTATAAACCAGCTGTGACTTTTTTGTGATGTCACACAAAATCTTTGTTGTTTGGCCACACCACTGAATTATTGTATTATGAAAACCAGCAGAGCACCAGAAGATTAAAGGATTATTGGTAGAAGATAAAAAGTAACGGCTTTGCATATAAAGTTGAGCTGTGAAAGCAGTCCTACACCTTCGTTAAAAAAATATCTATATGTTTCCTAGTTAAATACAGGAGGGACAATTCTAATGTGATTTCTCTTCCATTGTAACAGAACAGCAGTTAAGAATAAAATACATTGACGGCTAAGCTTTCATATCATTTAGGGGTTTTCCTTAAAGGTTCTGCACATTGTATTATTGAAAAACCGGCACAATAGCCTGGTATATTATTTCCAAGGAAACTCCTGGTTAAGCTGGGTAGCTAGTTCTAAAGGGTGGACGCTGCATGGGGTTGAAAGACTTTGGGGGTGTCAAGGGGTGAGGAAAAATTGTCAGATTGTAGGAGATCCAATCTAGATAGATATAATAAAACCAGTATGTATTTAGATTTTGATTAGTTGCAATTGAAGTAACTTGAAATAAATAAAGTTATAAACAGTACCATATTATAAGTTAAAAAATACTATATTATATTACCAAGTTATATTTCAATTTTAAAATTTTTATTTTATAATTGGTGAAACCTAATTTTATTTACACTTTCAGATTCTAGGGATTGATGTAGTTACTTTAAGACAACTAGCCGAGTCTCTGCACATCCTCGGATACTGTAACATCAGTACTGACACATGATGTAAAGGAACGAAAGCTCCTATTAGATCACATAGGAAGAGTTTGTTTGGGCTGATTAAAATCTTCTCTGTGATGATAAGGAGGAATGATCACACACTCCGTATTTATTCCATACACCTTGTTTTATAGTTTGTATATTGACAACTGCGTAAGAATACATATAGACAGTCAAGGGTTAGAACCCCTGTTATGTTTTGCTTTTACCTGTGCTCCATTAGGCAGATTCCCTAACACAATGACAATGGGACAAGTAGAAGACAGTGGGCCTGATTTATTAAAGCTCACCAAGACTGGATAAGGTAGACTATCATGGGAGAGTGATCAAGCAAAGCTAGAATGGATTTTCATTTGCTAATCCTATAAGTTGGCAAATAGTTGCAATACAAGACCAAATCCATTTCAGGTTTGCTGGATCACCCAGGTTCTCCTATGATAGTCTATCTTTTCCAGCCTTGGAGAGCTTTCATAAATTAGAAAGCAGTACAAAACAAAGGGATTTATTCCTTCTCTACTTTGTCCAAGACAAACAAAAAAGTTTTGCATGGGCCATAAAGTTATTCTATGAACATTTTATAACTGTCATTCTTTTGTGCTTGCTATAGATATGAACAATGTCATTCTACTTCAAATAACCAGAAGAGCCTCAGATCATTTTTCTGCTTTGTAACACAGGGAGCAACTCCAGTTTATTGTAATGGATGGCACAAAACTCTATTCTCAATCAATTTTGTGGTCCTTAACATCAGCCAGCAGAGTAAGAGAGATGAATGGCACAACTACTAATTGATCAATAACGCAGGCAGTATTAATAGTGTTTGTTACTTGCCAGGATAATAACAGTGTACAAAGTGCAAACAAAGCACCAGAGCAGAGCATCTGTCATTATCCTCTAATTGTCACTGCCGAGTCCTGGAACCTTGTGACTTTCTCCCCAGATCAGACAGGTCATGACAAGCAGTCAAAGGACAGATGCTCTCATATATCTACATGATATGAAGAAGACAGCTTCATTACTCACACAGCTCTCCAATACCAAAATTATATTTTATTATAAAGAAGAGAAAGGATTTAACCTAATGTCCTCCATGTAACAAGTCCTTGAACTGATGAATATGGAATGGCATTGCACACATTCAGTATATTGCTAAACCATTTTTATGTGTCATGGGTGAGAATTTATCTAAAGGTTTATGGCTGGAAATGGAGAGAAGTCTATAGTAATATAAAGCTATGAATCACAGCAACCAATCATAAATTTGTTTGGCGATTCCACCAATATCCACCAAGATCTGATCAACCTTGTATCACCATCATAATTTTTGTTATATTTCAGTATCACCTGTGATCCCGCAGCTCATAAATCATAATGTGGTTTTGATGAGTGTTTGTACCATCTACATAGATTATGACACAGACTATGACAGCTATATCATTTTACATCTCCTGAAACTTTCAAGACAGTCAGAAAAAAATAAGATATAACCTATGCTATCTCACATGAAAGCTGTACAGACATGCTTATCTCTGCCATAGGAGCAGACATAGAACAGCACAGAACAGTCTTCTCAGAATAAAAAAGTGTATTTACATGTCTAGCTCCATTATGAATCCCAATATTCAGTATTCCATATTTCACTTTGAAAGAAGAAGCCATACAAATAACTTTTGTTTATCCCACTGGCTAGTTCTGACTATAAACTATGCAATATTTTAGCAGAGAAGAAAACATTAAATAATAAATTGATCAGGCAAGGCGTTTTTTAAAATTGTTTTTTGATTAACAGTTGCATTGTCATCAAAAAATATTTTTTGCAACAATCAACATTGAAATTAGGTTGACATTAAAAATGACTAATACTGACTTCATATTCAATGGTGAATGGTACGATGAATGCTTGTATGTGATTGAAAGGACTGATTTAAGGTGATCATAATTACAATGTTAATATTGATTATAAATTGCCTGGCATAAGTGTACATCTAGAATTGCTAGAATGGAGCACCGATACAACCTTATATCGTACAGCCATTTATTCCAAACTGCATAGAGTGGTTGTAGGCTTGTCGGCCATAATCAGTGCAGTGGAATGGAAACAATGACTTCTATGCAGCAAAGCTTGGGGGGTACAAGAAAATAACCTTCTTGAATTTAATTTATTTTCTCAAGCTCACAAAAAAGGAAAAAAGAAAATAAGAGCAAAAATGTTGCCACCAACAACCAGAGGTGTTATCTGTCATTTTTAGAAGCCATTTAGTAAGGATTCCCAATAGCTACTATGGACAATGATAAACCCTCTCTTCTTTAATAAAAAAAAATAAATATACACAGATACACTGAAAAAAAGACGTCCCCAAGCCTGTAGGAGCAGTGTTATGATCTGGGGTTGTTTTAGTTGGTCAGGTCTAGGTTCAGCAACATTATATGGCCAAAAATTAGGTCAATTTACCACCTGAATATACTGAATTCCCAAATTTTTACATTATTATTGCCTACCTGATGGCACAGTCATAGCCAAACCTAAGATTAATTGGGCGTAAATTGTAAAAGAGTGGTTCAGGGAGCATGGGACATCATTATCATACATGGATTGTCCACCAAAGAGTCCAGACTCTAAACCCATTGAAAATCTTTGGGATGTGCTGGAGAAGACATCACACAGTGGCCTAACTCTCCTAATATCAAGAAAGATCCTGGCAAAAAAAAAAAAAATGAATGCACCACTAAAGGGAAATACATGTTGTTCCATAAAATAAGCATGAAAAAGATACTATGGCAAATGAATGCCAAATCGAAAGTGTGTAACTTTTTTTGACTAGACAGTGTATATAGATGCACAACATTTACATATTTAGAAAATGCAAAAGTTGTACTTAAAAATTTTGAAGTGATAGATATTGGAAACTATAATATACCAAGGTCAACAATCAATAAACCTCAGGCCTAATGTACATTCTTAAGTTAAGGCATGGTAATGTACTACACATATAACAGAATTGCACACAGTATGGAGGAGCATAAACACAGTCAATGACTTGTTTGTATGCATTTGGTAGATGTTATTTTCCCAGAAAGGAACAAACACCGCTAATACTGCCAGAATTATTGATCAATTAGTAATCGTGCCATTCATCTCTCTTACTCTCTGCTGAGAGATATTAAGGAAGTCACTGGTTTCTGCCACTCAATTAGTTAGGCCAGCTGGGTTTTAATGCACCTTCGGGGACACAATAACTTGGCAGATCCCATTATATGCCGGTTTCATTATTAACCCATCCCATGGACCCAGGGGGCAGATCCTCGGTGTGGCAGGAACATTTTACATGGTGCAGTCAAAGTCAATGAGTGAAAATGAGATGCTGCGTTTAAAGAGAGCATCTGTTTAAAGGGGACATCCAAATAAAATCAAATTTCCCTGTAGGACTGGAGACTTTTTTGCAGCCTTATCTCAAATAACAGAGGAACAATTTATTTAAACTATATATAAAAATGGAATAAAAATAATTGTTTATAGCAGAATCATTATTTTTATAATAAGTGCAGATTTAAAGATATTAAAAATGCCTTTAACATTCTAACTATAAGATTTTAGTAACTGGGGTTACATTTACATTTTAAGGAAGAGGTTTCCCAGAACTGGTTACTCCCACAAAGGAGCAGTAATTATATTTTCTACAGTCATTGTATGAAATGTGATAGCTTCATTATTTTAATTTAAGCGTTTGTTGCAATGGCATTCTAATAAGTGCACTTCATGTATTCCTTTTAACAAATAATACAGTTAATAATCTGTGTGTGGGATGCAGTGACTCATTTTTAACTCATATTTCCTCTTAGGTAAGGGCTAAGCATTTGAGCCATGCTTTGAACAGCTCATCCTAAATTCTTTGTGTACAGTCAGCCTTAAAAAAGCATAGGTGTAATCAGGGTAAGAAAGGACTGATCACACTTCCTATGAATCAACAGGGCCTACGACAGTGACATCAAATCACATTATTAGTATTTCGTTCTTCATTTGGAAAACACTTCTGCTTTATGTGCACCACAGCTTAGACTTAGGCTACATTCACACCTCTTTTAAGTGGAGTTAAAAAAAAATCCTGATGAATTCGTCTTTGGAGGGGCTTCCAGCAAAACAGACTTTCCACAGGGATGCATAATAGCAGTGCAAAATGTGCTTCTAAAGCCTTATTCATACGGGCTCCGGCTTGTATAAGATCAGGAACTACAGCACACTCTTGTAAAGCTTTTGGCAAGGTCTGAGTATCTTTTTTGAAGCCTTTAAAGAAAGCTTTACTTTCAATAAGGGGATCATAGACCTAGATCTTTAAAGCAAAAATAAACCCCTTTAAAGTGGAAGTCTGGTTTAACACATAATAAAAACTTTGACATCTAGATCAGAGGTCCCCAACTGCCGTCTGACAAGTGGGCTGCCACCTGGCCGATGCACCCACCAGTGGGGTCAGGAGAAGAACTCCCCTTGGGGGGCGCACCGGCCAGAGCAGCTCACCATGTCTCCTGGAGATATCACAGGCTCAGGGCGGTGGGTGGGTTGTCTCTGGACAAAACCCGCCACATGTCCCATCGCAGGCTCAGACCTGCGATGGGAGAGTGGGCGGTTTCTGGCATCATGAGGTCATTCTAGGGGAAGTTTCTTCCCCTTTAAGTTGGACATAGCTCCCCGCGCATGCGCGATTAAGAGTCCGTGCATTTAGTGGACCGCGACCTGCAAAAGAATGGGGTCCACTGATCTAGATGATTCTCAGTTGGCACTAAAAGGCCTAAAGCGTGGCGATAAAATCTTTCTCACACTATTACACCTCCAGCCTTAACCATTAATACAAGACAGAATGGATCAATGCTTTACATTGTTAACCCCAAATTCTGACCCTATGATTCAAGGTCATAATAAAAATTAAAAACTTATTAGATCAGATAAAGTTCTTTCAATACTTTCAGATTTTGGTGAGCTGTGCTAATTGTGGCTTCAGGTGCCTGGTTTAAGCTGAAAGGATTGGCCCACCTTCTTCAGGGTTCGAAGTTTTGTCTATTTAGAGACGCTCTTCCATATACCTCAGTTGTAACAAGTAAATGGATTACTGTTGTCTTCCTATGCGCTTTAATCAGTCTAGCCATTCTCCTCTGACATCAACATGGAATTTTTGCTCAGAGAATTGCCACTCACTGGAAATTATGCCATTTCTGAACCATTCTCACCAAACTGTAGAGATGGTCATGCAGATCAGTGGTTTCTGAAATACTCAGACCAGTCCACTTGGCATCAACAACCATGGTAAATTTCAAATCTCTTAGGTCACCTTTCTTCAATATTCCAATACTTAGCTTGAACTTCAGTAGGTCATCTTGACGATGTCCATATGCCTAAATGTATTGAGATGCTGCTATGTGATTGTGCTATGTGCTATGTGCAACCTACCCTTGTCCCAAAAAATAGTTATCTGTATGAAAAAAAACAATTCTCCCTATTTCCCAGTATATTACTGTTGTACTGTTGTAAGCATTTATAGAGTAGTAGACTCTATAAATGCTTACGTCATATCATGTTTAGAAGAAAAAACTTAGAGGTCCGATCAGGTGTTACCCAGCTTCCCACCAAAGTTTCCTACATTGTGTACATAGCTTATTTTTTCTCCCTGCATCAAACACAAATTATTCTCAGCAGTTAGAATTCAAGTAAAAGTCAAGTAAAAGTAACTAAGTTTAAGTAGTTCAGGTACTTATTTTTAAACACAATTCTGTTCTTAACAGAAATAATGGTGTGGCAAATCTATAAAGGGCGGAATTCTGAACATAATTCTGTGTTAATTCCTTACTCTAATGAAGTCTGGTAGCATCTTTCATGATAACCTAGGTAACACAGGGTTTTTTACCCTTTGCTTCAGGACACTGCTAATAAAAAAGTAAAAAAAAAAATGACTGATGTATACCTCTGACTTCAATACAGTAATACATTAAGAGGATTCACTTAGGCTTTAATGGGCTACTAGCAGTCTTTCAAAAAGCTTCACAGATGTGCTATGGACTACTACCAGCTTCTTTAAATTGATACACTCCCATTAAGATCTGTGTCTAACCTACCCGAAATGGAGATGAAGGGTGCTTTAATGGCTTCAACGAAGCTTTATGAAACTTTCTAAATGCCTTTGTAAAAACTCAGAGGGTTTTTTTTGTGTCATTAGAGAATGCAGTCTAGTCTTTTGCAATAAAAAAGACCATCACATTTTAAGTTACAAAGCCCCTATTTGTAATGAGCAAATATGTTGGACCTTTTGTCCATATACTAGTTCAAGCAGTTCACAGAGATGTGAAAATCTATAAAAAAAATTTGTAAAATATGAACGGCTCTGCAGCATTTTAGGAACAAAAACAATAACCCATGACAAATGCAATAGGAAATATCTGTAAAAAAGATTATCCCCCTTGTTGAAAAATCACTCTCTGCAGAAAATCATTTTCAAGAAATTGTATCAGCACAAACGATCGTTTAGCACACAGGGCAGTCAGAGTCTAAAAGATATCTGCAGCTGTTTAAAGTGCAAACAATTGGAAATAAATACCCTAAAATTGTACAGCTCAGATAAAACAATGATAAAATGAGCTCCTGTTTGTTAAGTAATGACCATTATGATAAAGGATATTGATTGAACCGTCTTTGAATGTTTAGAGAATACCTCTTATCAGATCTTCCCAGTAAATCATTTTATTTGCAGCTGGTCTCCCTCACATGCATATCAAATCATATCGTGCTATAACTGGTTTACTTTAAACTTCTGATATTTGGCCTCCTTTTCTAGCCCTCAAGTTGAATTTTTTTAAAGTTAAATAAAATACTCCAAATTCTTACCATGAATCTGCATTCAGGTAACAAGTTGGTCCTAATTCCTCTTTCCTTACCACTAAAGAATCGGAAGACTGGTCTATTTATATAACAATGTCACAGGTGGCAGCAAGGCAAGTCAACTGCAGGTTCAGCCTGCAGCAATAAATCACTGTACCCAATCACAAAAGAGTTGCCACGTGATGGGAAGATCGGGTCAGTAAAGTGGTTCTGTTAATTCTGAATGGGATCAATGGGGTGGGAGCTGTATTTGTTCAGATATGGGCTTTAAAATGAAGTTGTGCATTTAATTTCCACCCCCCTGCCCATATTTATACACCCCTTCTGTTCGCTCCTTTGCCAATGTAATGGAAACTTACAAAAGGGTCTATGTTTCCCTCTGCTACTAACGTAACAGTACTTTACCTGATAGATGCATCATGTAAGAAGACGACAAAGTCACATATTTCTTCAAATACAGAGGACTTGTCCAGGGTGAGCTGAGCTGCTGAGTGAACAATTTTTGACATTATTACTTAAGAATGAATGACTCCAAGGTACATACAGCTAGAGAGACAGGTGAGGGCTTGTCTTAAAGCCCATTTACTGCATGTTAACAAAATATAAATATTTATAGGACATAACCTTGCCACAGGCTTTTTTAAAAATCACAGAGAAATGACAATGAGATCTGGTTTATGATCACAGCTGCAATTTTTAGCAAAAGATCTCCTCTATAATACTTGCTGAATAGGAGAAGTAACAAAATCAATTATCTGAACCGGCCCTAATGATCCAAATCCAATAAAAGGGACAAAAGCAGAAGAGCAGCGCTAGATAAAGAAAGAATGGGTTGTCCGATCCGCCTGACATGTACCTACATCCTGTTCAGCTGGAAAATGGTCATTTAAATATCTGAGCAATGCAGAAAGTTGTAATATTGTATACTCTTCACCTTTTTTCTGCCAAGTACTAATTGAACAAAATGGATGATGATGGCACTGTGACAGCTGGCCTCTCCTTCCAAACCTTATCATTATGAAAGCAGAACTTCCCACTATGCAGCTCTCCATTGTAGTCTCATTCTGTGACCTTGCAGCCTAATAAAGGTAATTAGCACGATGCTTCGCTGTTAACTACTTGCACAAAACGGCAAACTGGGTTGTTAGAAACGAATAAAGGATTAATAGTATTATATCTGCCAGGGATAGAGAACTACAGCCAGGACCAAGCTCGCAAAGTACACGTACAGAACTCCAGATCAGGTTTCTTTGTAAAAATAGGGGCAGTCCATTCCAAAATGATATTTCTACCCTGTTTCCCCGATTATAAGGCACTCTCTTATATTTTTTGAAATGCCAAAATATGCCCTAGGTCCTATTTTCAGGGGGATGTCCTATTTTTCCATGAAGAAGACTACAGTACACATTTATTGTTGAAAATCACTCATGTGCCATTGATTGTCCCCTTCTGATCACTCTGTGCCATTCTTTTTCCCTTTCTGATCACTCATGTGCCATTGATTGTCCCCTTTCTGATCACTCATGTACCATTGTTTGTCCCCTTCTGATCATTCACGTGCCATTGATTGTCCCGTTCTGACTCACTTTTTTTTGGCTTCTACGGCCGGGTAACAGACTCCGTTAGGGCAGGGATCAGCAGCTTGCTTGTCCTTTGAAGTTACTTTCAGTTTCACTCTGCACTGCAGCCAGCATTGAGGAGTCACACAGAGGCACACAGTATCAGGTATCGGAGGATGTCTTATTTGCGGGGGTGCTTTATTTTAATTGTTTGAGCAAAAATCGGGGGTGGCTTATTTGATGGGGATGCCTTATCATCGGGGAAACACGGTATTTATGGTGGGATCCTGGGGAGTTAAGTTGGTTGAAATAGTTTCTCATCGGGGTCAAGATATATTTTTGCACTTAAATACCCAAATTTACACAACTGTTAAGATAATATTGAGTAAAGAGGAATCTGTATGGTTGTAATGAGTGAATGCAGTGACTGTATAGGTTCTGGTGTGCACCTCAACTTCCAGACACTAAGTGAAAAGCATTAGCTGGCAATGCATGGGCAAGTCACCTCAGCCATGCCACAGTCCAACAGTTAACCATTGTTTGACGTAGTAGCATTGGGATAGCTTGGTCTGACTAGACTAAATAATTATTACATTTCATATAAAAGTACAGGTTAAAAAGGAAACCAAAAAAAATGTTCTGCTGACATGGCACCAATGTAGACAAAATATTAAAGCTACAATTGCTTACCTCCTAAGAATAACCTGTCGTTAATAAGGTCTTTGTCACTAACCTGGAACCAAAATGCAGAATAGGAGCTATTGATCTGCATAGTCATAGTATTCCTGTGCCATAAAAAATATTGAAGCCATTGGAGTTAATTAGCAGAAATCAAAAAGCTTATATTTGCCATCTTAAAGCGGACCTATCACCACAAGTTAGTTTATATAAAAAGGTGGATAACCCAGTGCTTCTGGGTATACCTACAACACGTATCCCAAGAGGCTTCAGGCTGAGATTGGGCATGGGCAGAAGGGGCTTTTCCCTGCAAAGAAATACAAAGTGACAATCTTAGGTATGTGCAGTTAGATCGGCAATCTTTTTTTTACATTTACTGGAGGATTTACAGGAGGATAACTCACCCAATCTACGCCTATGCGGTGCAAGATCCAGTGATGTAGGCAGAAGAAAGAAGAGGTCGGAAAAAGATGGCGGCCAAAGGAATCCTAAATATGAATTGCAGCTGGCCCGCCCCTGCATTGGAATAGCGGCGCTACTACAATTCCTGTCATCACTTGCCTATGCGTGGCCCCGCATTGGACGGTTTTATAGTCACAAATAATGCCGGAATTTTAGTAGCGGCGCTATTTCAATAAAGAGAGGGTTTCAGCAGCAGCCTACTGATAAGATTTAGCTCCGCATTGGCCGTGTCTGGCATTTCCAGCACTCCCCCCTCAGCTGTACTTTTCCTTGCTACTCCAAGGCATGGACTTGAATGGTTGGATTTTCATAGAAGAATATTGTTATTATTATTGTTAGCCTGTGCAAAAGAGATTACCATTGAAATTTAACTCAACTTCAAATAGAGAAAGAGGCATAAGAGTTTTTCTTAAATAAAATTAAGAATTTTTATTATAAAAAAAATAGTTATAAAAAAAAATGTTATGCCTCTTTCTCTATTATAAGCTTGTTCCAGATTGAATGTGAAGCAAAACCTCTTTGTTTCCATATAAAAAGGGTTTATATCTAACGAGAAGGAATCATTTCCTCAATTTTTTCAATAAATTTCAAGGTTGGCCCGTGACTTTGTCTAAGTTTTTAATTTCGGCCCTCTGTGTATTTGGGTTTGACACCCCAGGTCTAAGGTGTTGCTGCCTCTGACTACTTGTCTCACAAAATCTCAAGTTGGATTTGGTGGCATACTATTGTGTTGCTCACTGTTCTCCTTGCCTAAATCTAATCTATGGATGAAAAGCTCCCTGCTTTGGCTTTATGCATTCTGTGGATCTGTGGTTCCTATACCTCTCCTGCTGCTTCTTAATCACATCCACCTGAAGGTTCTGAAACAAGTTGCACACACCTAATAGTAGTTTGAATGAGCATGTTTGATAATGTTTTTATAGCTTCCTTAAGTTCAGTTTTTAAAATCAGGCAGAATTCAGCACTCTTACTGCAAGGGTAAAAACAAACTAATTTTTATTCTGCATCCTGCAGTTTATTAGGACTAAATTCTATGCCACAAATACTTTGTTTTGTAGTTTGGTGATGAAAAGAACTAAGTGAGACTGCACACTGCTGTAGAGCACCCTGGAAAGCTTTTAAATACAAATAACAACCTACCGACCGACGGCCGACTGCAGACCACCCCTTCTGTCTGTATAATAATTAGTTTGGCTGCTCATTGTACAAATAAGCCAGGAAGAGATAGGTAGACTGAAGCATAGGACACTGTGCAGAAGACAGACACATTTGCTCTGCCCTGCCTTCTGCTGTGTTACTTTTAAATTTTATGGGGACATAACTGCAATTTCCTATAAAAATGTGTGTTAGTATCCTGACTGCTGCTGTCTGTGATCTGTGCTGTAATGACATACTCCAGACCGTGGTGTATAAAGACTCAAAAATAACTGGTTGCTATGTGGTACCCAACTATTTTAATTAAGTTCTTTTTTTAAGGTAGCCTCAGACAAAAGTTAGCTCTGATAATATTTTGTGCACAATGTTTAATTAAAGTTTCCCTTTGTGTTGGTAGACATGTACTATATGTCTGTAAGACTTCTATTTATAGCAATGCAATTAAGAAGTATTTTGTTAATGCTCGAAAAGCAGAATACTTGTGAGGAGTACACTGTAAACTCACACTCTATTAAAATTAAAATTTAGCTAAGCCCATTTTTTACTGGGTCCTCATCTCCCTCTTTCGCAGGTTATGGGTGCTATGCTAAAGTACAACTACTGCCAGGCTATTAGTAAATACTTTTTTTTACTAAGAAGTAATTAAACAAAGAAAAAAGCTGTCACTGATCTCTGTAGCTGCAATTATATTGAGCAATTCACCTTCAACGTTTACAGTAATGCTTCTCAGTTTTAGATTCACTTTATCCTCATAGATCAGTGCCCCTCTGCCAGGCTTCTGCCAGGCTTCATCTCTAATAAGAGAGACACACAGAGGAGGTATACATCCAAAGGAGAGAGAAATACAACTTGGATTACTTTAGAACTTCTGTATTTAATTTGGATGAATTAGTCCACAGTAGCTTTACCTATATGTCAGTGGAACTTTATTTTTTTTGTAGTTACTGCTTCTGAAGAGAATGTAAATATTTCAATGTCCATAGCCTGGACACAGATCTATGTCAAAGATTGGTGCTGTATGATGGATCAGGGGCAATGTCTAGGTACATGGATGTGCCTGCTACCCAGTGTATACAAGTTATACTTTTTGCCACACATGTTGTTTTTCATGGTGAACGAAATTGTAATGCTGAGGGTTACTGTATTTAATATATCATCGTCTTTTGCTCTGTGTTAGCAAATTACCCAATATTTCAAAAATGGATGCTTAAAATCCCTTTGCAATGACAGTAAAAGTCATAGATTACATCTAAACACATCACAAATAGCTTTCACAGGAATAATTTAAACCAACTAAAACCTGAGGGAACACAGGTATAATAGACAAATCCCAAAGTTAGGGCATCTAATGACTTTACAATTCCCACAAGAAAAACAATTCAGTGAGGATCCCAAACAGAAAATGTTCACACACACGCAAAGATATTGGAAGTGAAAAGTGTAAGAAGTGCTAATAGCACCTAGATGACATTGTCAATCCTAATATTAATAAACTACAAACAGGAAATTATTATGATAAAACCTTATTGCCTGGATGTCCTTGATGGCCTTCATTCTGTCTAAATTACTGACACATAAGCAAATCGGTTCTGACTTCTTCCACCTGTTGTAAACATGTTCCAGGAAGCGCTGTAGTCATTGAATGAGCACTAGATCAAGGCAACTTGCATTTTTTAGTAGTCTGTGTTTCTGTAATGTAATGTTTAAGGAGGTACTGTACTGTTAAGTAAAATGTGAAATGTTATTGCTGCCTTGTTTTTGAAATTATATATTTTAATATGTTTGATTTTTTTTAATAGAAAAAGTATAACATACAACAAAACATCAAAACCAATGGTAATGGTATTAACCATTTTTTAAACATTAATCTTACTGGTAATAAACATAGGAATAGAATAGGGATGAGTGAGCGAGATTTTTAAATTCGATCTCGCTGTGAATCGGGTCGTTCTTGCTTACTGAACATGTAAGCGAGCCGTCGAGATCAAATTTTTTGGGACCTGCAAGAGCAGTCAGAAAAGCAGAGCTGAAAGCTCCGCTCCCCTGATTCCTCATGCAGCCTTGTAGTTTGTGTTCTTGGATAGAGATTCTTTATCCAAGAACACAGGAGTACTGTCACTGTGCTCATCATGAATGAGGACATCTTCAAGGAAATTTGAGGAAATTTTTGGGAGAATGTCAGAGGCATTCTTGCTCATCCCTAGAATAGAAACAATACAAAACATAAACCAAAATCTATCCCACACCAAGAGAACAAATACAGTAGGTGCCACCCATAAGTCAAAATCTAGAATTAGGAAATCCAATGATGGGTATAGTGAATACAGGTAGTCCCTGGATTACATACGAGATAGGAACTGCAAGTTTGTTCTTAAGTTGAATTTGTATGTCGGAACAGGTACATTATTTTAATAAATGCAATTAGAAGGACAGATGTTTGTCTCAGCATAATATTAGGCAACGTGGTGTCTGTTAGTGTAAAAAATCCTTACTGTGAGTTATTCACAAAGCAAAAAAACAAAAAAAAACATTTTATGGACCCAAGACATTCATTAACTTCTGGAGCAAGCTGTGCTTTAATATGCAAAAACAAACAACTGCAGAGTTTGTCTTGGTCATTAAAGACTTACAAGAGGTTGCAGAGCAGCTTAGCCCTTAAGATCACCCACAAACTCAGTTGTGTTTACCAAAAGCCTTCTTCTGCAAGTCATGTGAACTGCCCCCTCTCTGCCCCATCAAGCCTCCGTCCTGCACACGAGCAAGCAGGGAAGCCCTGTTCTTATCTAGGAGTTCTCCGTACGTTGGATGTCCTTAACTCAGGGACTACCTGTATGCTACAAAACTTGACATAGACTGACCCACACATTTATCCATATAGTTATGAGACAAATATAGAAAGTAGACTGCCAGGAGAGTCATGAGGGAAAAGCTTGAAACTGGGGAGAAATTCGAAAATTGTCCGAGTAAACCGTACGCACAATTTCTTTGTCTGGTTGTCATCATCTGCTACTAGTTGTTCCATATGTTGTATGTGTTCCAGTTCCATTTGCCAGAAAGTATATATTTTGAGTCTCTCATGGCCTTTTCCACAACTTGGTGAATCTCTGACTTCAATCAAGCATGAACCTTTTCACATGGCAGGACACCAACTATTCACTAGTCAGCAATTCAATGTACTGAAAGAACTGTGATTGCACTTTCCTGATGTCAAGAATTCTTATATCTCTATGCTGGAGGGAACCCTTTAAAGGTCAGTATTCACTTTAGAACAGCTTCTTTCCCAATATAAGTATACAAATATATAAAAGCAGGTAAGGCAAGCCAAATTAAGGTCTACTGAACGTTAACAGCACCTGTAATTAATTTTGGATGGTTTCAGAAGACTTTATACTGATGTCAGAAGCATGCTGCATTTACTGAGGCCATCAACACCTCTAAGTGTAAGCACATAAGTACCTAACACCTACACTCACAATGTCCCAGATTTCCTCTGGCAGCCCTTATTTTTCACAAAAGGGTCCTATTGGACCGTAGTGTAGACTATAGCTGAATAAATACAATCAAAACCATCAATGTATGTTATGTGAATGCTAAACAGAAGGACTGCTGTAGTAATTTCCTCCAACTATGCAAGGGCTAAATCAATAAAGTAAAATCTTTATCACCATATACAGTAGAAAATGGTTTGATTTCAAGGATCAGAATCCAGGCTAGCTAGTGCTAAAAGCTTATAATGCTTGCTTGTCATGGATCATGGAAGAGCAGCTGTACACAATTTAAAGAGAACCAGTCAGGATTGGATCACCAATCTGTTGGTGAACAGAAGAACATGCCCTGCAAAAGAACACAATTTAAACTTTCTGGTCATGCCAGTTATTCAGTGGCCGATGGGTATCTGAAACACCCAGACAAGTGTCAGGCGCTAAAGGTTCTTCCTGCTGTAGGATAGATGAGCAATAGGACAGACAAGTAAAACTGCATTCTATTTTGTGCTTTATTTATTTTCTGACAACACTGCTTTAAAATGTAATCTTTGGTAATCCCTGAGGGGTCAAGCTGCACTAATTTTAGATTGTTACAAATGAGCATTAGTGACTTTATCCAATTCTATTGCATTGTTTTATTGTAACACCAGTAAAACAGTACCTGAAACTGTTTCTCTACCAGTATGGCCACTACTTCTGATGATGTAAAAGCTGAGCAATCACACTCCAGAAAAAGAGAAATGTAGACTCCATGATGCGTTGTCAGCCTCATTTGTTCTTCTACTGTAAAATGAGTTGCCAACCAATTTTTTAACTTTATAATCCTCTCAAGCAACCTAACAAAAGGAATATTACTCCAAAACTGCAAAAACTGTTCAAATTATAGATGATCTCTGATGATGGTTTGAGTTAAAAATGAGGCTCTAAATTTAAAACAAAATAAACTCAATGAGGATAGATTTATCCTTCAATGCTTCACCTCTGCCATAAAGCACGTATTATGAACACCTATTATCCATCACATCAAATTTAATTAACTTCCACGTTCACTTTGCTCAAGCCAGCAACCAAAACCTTGATATGTTCCATCCAATCCATCTCAGAAGCGAGACTTTTAGTCTTGTGAAAATATCAATACAGAGAGTGATCAGCCATAAGACTGGGGCCATTTACAAGCTCTCCTGTCCAGAGACTAAGCACAAGTGTGTCACAACCTCATTCTGTCTGATTTTCTGCAATATTGCTGGCAACCCTGTTTTAAGGACAAGGTGTGCAGTAATTACAATGCTGACAGAGAGAGAAATGAGACACTTGGTTCAAAGGAACAGCCTCCAGTCTCTTGTTGATTCATTAGCAACATCCCGCAGTGTTCTGCTGCGGTGATAGATACCGTATATAACACACCGCGGGGACACAGAAATGGTCAGCACGTTCTGCAGCATTACACAATACACCAAAATGCTAAATCAAACCATTTACCAAAATGTCCTAACTATAGGAACACATTTAAAGGTTTAAAGGATAAAAACTGGTTAAGGTCAATGGTATCTAAATCTATATATGATCTATTCAAAGGGATATGTTCTTTGGATTTTTGGATCAGTTTTGTGTAGAGACAAGTACTACTCCCATCCAGCACTTACCTGGGCATTGGTGTCTAATCTGTGGCTGAAATCTCAAATCTGAGATTGAAAGTGACCAAGAAGCTGCCAAAGGGCTTGGTACGCTTTAACCCTAACCAAAGTACCAGCCGCGGGGAGCCTCGTGGCATCACTCTCAAAGTAGGTCTGAACTTGTCTTTATTATGCCTGTAAAATTATTTTCTTCCTATGTATTCCATTTGAAAGATTTGTTCTCTCATGTCCTTTTCCACGGATGAAAAATGAAAGAATTTTCTTTAGTTGTCACCGAAACTTGTATTCAAAAGATTGATGCTCAGTTTTTTGGTGAAAACTCTAAAACAGAGTCTTCCCCATCAATATCTGTTTTAGTTTAAAAAAAAAAAAAAAAAAAAAAAAAAAAAAAATTTTGTTTAGCATTAACAGCTCCATAGGCCTGCACATGTTTAGTATATTCATTTTTGGAGTTTCCAGGACACCACACCACGTAACTCCACTAAATGCCTTGAGGGGCTACACTGATGAATCTTGTTACTTTAATTACAGCTCCATAGGCCTGCACATGTTTAGTATATTCATTTTTGGAGTTTCCAGGACACCACACTACGTAACTCCACTAAATGCCTTGAGGGGCTACACTGAGTAGAATAAGAATAGAAATCTCTTTTGGGGACCCTTGCTAGCATAATCTGTTTTGTTGGAAAGCTGTCACTTTGCATAAACCCCCCTCATGTATTAAAATAAAAAAAAGTTAGTATATTATAGTGTGGTGATCTCAACCAGGTGAGTTAATGATGAATGATTATTTTTTTTTTTTTATTTATTCACTTTTTCAGCAATTACCTGACTGCCAAAACACCAAATTGTCCCTGCAATATAAGAGGGGGTAATGTATGCAGAACCCCTCACACAATGCTCATAATCTCAGCTCCAAAACAGAATAGTAAAGTGTGGAGTAAATGAAAAAGATCACATGACTGCCACAAACAACAATAAATAATGACATATGCTATGATGTGCACCTCTAAGTTTAATTATTCCTTAGATCTGCTTCCTGTGCTAATTAAAGTAATCACTTTACATGTACTTTAAATTGCAAAATATCATTAGCACTTTTGTACATGCGAGTTATAAGCTAACTTGTGTTTTCAACCAATTTTGCTTTATGATTTGGAAACTGTTTTACCGTGATCATCATAATTAACCCACACTGGATCAAGCACTCCATGCCCACTTTACATGTCACTTTGATCCTGGATTTAACTTGTTATAAAGATTTCACTCTATGGGGCTACGCCCTGGCCTCATAGCGGAGTTCTGCAAACCCATAATGCCACTGTCCAATGACAGCACCTCGATAGCCAACGGTGTGATCTCACTGAACATGTGGGTGGCTATTTAGAGTTAAAGCAAGTTAGCATTAAAAGGCCATTATTAAAGGATTACCCGGGGGGGGGGGGGGTATTTCTGGCTATTGAAACTAAAATAAGTACACTGCTCTTCCCATTTCTAAAAGGATTTAATTTTAGTTTAGGTATAGGAGTCTGTAAAGCAGCCATTGTCAACCACGGTTCCATTGAACCCTAGGATTCCGCTAGGGTTATTAGGTGTTCCTTGAATTGTGGAATGACCTCCCATTTGTCTCTATAGTTTTTGAACAAAGCCACTTTCCCGAGCCAACAACATGACACCTGAGATCATTTTGTATGTTTTGAGGGTGGCATTCACATCACTACTTTAAAGGTTTATTTTAATAAAATTTATTTTAATAAAAAGCCTCTACTGTAGTAATAAAAAGCAAAGAAAGGTATTAATAGGAAAATTTAATGAGAATCTGCCCACCAAAATTTTAATATATAAACCGCAAACAATGTGATATCCATTATTCCTTCTTAGTTGAAATTCTGTACTTCTGTACTGCCCTTTGTCTTGACTCCTGAAAATTCTATTTGATTTGCTCTCCTGAATAAGCAGTGCTACCACTGCTAAGAACGCTTTTAGGAGTCTTTTGTTGCTTTTTTTCGCTGACTGGTGTTTGGATAGTTTCAAGGTAATGCTGCGCCCATGGGAGGACAAATCCTGAACTGCTGGCAGAATAAATACTGACCTTGTGCTAAGAGCAGTGAGCATGGCATGTTTTGTATGAATTCCCCACCAACACAAGTGAACGCCTTCTGTTTCTATGTGGATATACAGGGAGAAATCCAACAATCAAGGCAAAAAGGGAGGAGAAGACAGAAAACATGAATTTCTGTGTAACTGTAGCTGTTTGTATGCTTTATGAGATGCATGCATTTATTTTGTAAAGTGATCTGAAATTCCAAAGAAACCAAGGTTACACAACAATAACACTAATATTTTAGTTACAGGTACATGCTGGTGAACGTAATGGTTCCTAAAGTGAACCAGTAATGTCCAAATGAATATAATCATGCAGGCATACTTTACAAGATTGATTTTATCTCATTGATTGGCTAATTTTATATGGCATGGATACTTTACGGCATGGACACTTTACGGCATGGACACTTTAGCTTTAGAGCAAAGGTCAGAGATCACCTGAAGGTTGACATTTGTGACCAAACAATTTGCTGTTCTATATACCAATAGCAGGGAATCTGCAGGCAAGAGGAATGTAAACTACCACGGGGCTCTGGTATGAAACTCCTCAATGAGGAGTTGGGTGGACAGCATGGAGTGTGAATGCCAGGTTTTGAATGACTAGCAACTGTCTGACAACAGAGGGTTTAGTAAGTAAAGCTAAAAAAATGGGAGGTTTAGGTATATTTTTTCCCAAAGTAAGGCAGCACAACAATAACTGAAGGCTGACTCCGCAATACTTTCAAGGAATACATTATTATTATAATACCATGTTAAACAATTGGCAACCCACAGTTTTCTTTTCCTTGTGGCTAATAAATTCCCCTAATTGTATTAGTAGACATGAATTATTTTGTCTGTTGCATTTAGTGAACATTCTTGAGCTAATAATTGATTTGGAGATATATTTAATTGGCTTATTGTAATTAATTTCTTGTTTTAATGATTTCCTATTACATAGTAATTGATGGTACAATATGCAAGTCATGACAGTACTGCCTTTTTTTTCCCTCTGCATGTTATTATGGCAATACCTATAATTTTTTAGCTGTTGTATTCTTCAATTGTAATGCCTACTGCTTTGTGGATTTGTGCTTTTTATTCTGTTGGATCAATTTAGTCCCATAACAGCTAGTATTCTCAGAATGTGATGTTTCTCTTTTAGGAAAGGTTTCTTCTACAAAGGAGATTTGGAGGGCAGGAATGCTGGTGCTCTGAGCAAGCTGGCAGGTTACAAACTAAGACAAACTCCAACCTGGTATTTTGTTTTGAACGTTTTTAAAAATGGCTACCCAACCCAAACATTGGTTCCTTAATTTCCCTTCCCCAATTCAGTTGTCAAATAAATCCTGGAACCGGTGTCATTCATTTCTAACACAGCTACAGTGTGCATTGCAGTGCCTCATGCTAAACATGCCTTGCGGTTTGCTGAATTACAAAAACAAGGGTGATTATTGAATTTTTAGGTTACTACCCAGGTGTTGGCAGCATATTATAGTGAATGGGTTCCCTTAACACAGTGCACATTACATCTGACATAATGTTTAGTGCTAAAAAATGAAAACGTGTCCTATTAACAAACCTGTAAGAACAGAATGTTTGAACCCCCAAGCTTTCATACTCATTCAATGTTGATGAGACAATGGATAGCAAAATCTGGATCATGGTAAGACCTGAAGCCTGCACCTTTAAAAACAAATCTGCAAATGACAACTCTATTATTGCTATCCATACATGATTCATGTAAAAAGTCATCATTGAAGATCTTTGATTGATACTCATCAAGACCATATGAAAACTATGCTGGCTAGCTTCCTCCTTCCTCCCACATTTTCCCTCGGGCCCATCACTTACTCACCAATAGGTATATGCACAAGGTGGTAAGGGTCAGGCCAGCTTCAACAAGGGAACACAAGGGCTTTTCTATGGTTAGCATTTGGGTGTAATGGAAAAGACATTGAGGCAGGTATTTACAAGATAAACTTTAAGTGTCCGGATATTATTCATGATATCAATTTCCCTGCTTAACAGAGTGACAAAGCTGCTTTAATTCATGTGATTGTTTCAGTAACATAACAGCCAGGAGAGCTTAGAATACATTTTATGTGCTATGCCTCCAACCACCTTGTTAAATGTTTACAGCTTAAGGAAGATTTATAGGACACATGACAGATTTCATCACACCTTCTATTTGTCAGGCATCCGTTATTATTGCTTTTGCAGCATCTGACATACATGCAGTTGACCTTCCCAGGGGTGGCTGAAACACGACACACCTGCAGTACACTGTGTTAAATAACGTCAGCCTTGAAACCGTCTCGGAGCAGGGGAGTACGAAGATGAAGGCCTGTTTATTAGATAGAGAGGGACAGCAAAAAAATCATCTACAAGAAAAACTAATCCTTCCAAAACAATATATTTCTTGTGGCCTAGAGTTCTAAAATATCAAGAGATAGAACGCCAGCACGAAAGGGACAAAGCGGAGGCATGCTTAGCACACTACAGGATATAGGGAGTGTGGCCAAAACCCGGGTAATGCCATTGATGATCAAGCAACATTATATATTAAGCAAGAATAAGTATAACCCCTAAAAAGCATCATAACATCTTTTAGCAGCATAATATCCCGGTGTAGCCGATAGTATGAATCCTACATTATTACCCCTTTCCTTCTTGCAAGCTTAAAAAATGCAGGAACATATCATAACTATTGGTATAGATATCAGGAGGCCTTTTTATTATGATTGTACAATAAATAAAGGTTGAAGATGGCAAACTTGCACAGTTGAGGAGTACAAACAATGACACAAGAGAAGATGATCCTGCCCAATATAGACTACAATCTAAAAGGTGTGGGTGCAGCATTCAATAGGAGGGCCTTTTTTTCTCTTAGATTAAGTATAGATGGTCATCAGCCCTAAAATCAAGGCAATTAGAAACACAAGAAAACATGCATTTAGATGCTTAAAGGGGCAACGAGTTGCTTCCAACCTGCATTTTCAATGGTTTCTCACTTGTTAAGATGAAATTGCCATTAGATTGTAAAGACTATTAGAAGAATTTTAAAGAACATGATGCATTTACCATGAAAAGAAAAAGCCATGACAAATTTCATTGTAAAATAGTACACTATGAACACTGCATGTTATGGTGGTAAAACAATACTCAATGTGCAAAAACCCTGAAAGTAGGACCAGATTTTGGAGCAATTAATCTTCACAAATCACCTCACAAAATCTAATATCTGGGTTTTGGTCTATTTGTTTAGCCTACAGCACCTGCTGTTTGTTTACATCAGGCTTGTCCAACATATAGCTTGTGGGCCAGATTTTGTTTTACTTACAAATGATTTATTTTATGTACCACAGCAGTGTACACTATATCATACAATTTATATTATGGGATATTTAATACCATATATGTCTGCTTTTTTTTTGCTCTTTGGGTGTTTTTTTGCTCTTCGGAGTGATCTGCAGTCTGACCCCCTAGACCGAAAAGGTTGGACAGGTCTAGTTTACACTAAAAGGACTTCAGGCTGCAAGACTTTGCTTCCTGAAAAAAATAAGGGAATAGGAACTGTGATTTCAGTGCATCAGTTGTGGATAAGTATTCACTAATCTCCTGGAATAACCTTGTATGGCCTGGGACTGGGGAGTGGAAGCAGTCAGTGCTGTGCAGCCATTACTCACGCTAACAAATTCAGATTTTCCTTCCAAGATGGCGAATTCGGGGTGTCCTTATATTCGACCCGAATAGGGCCGCTCGAATTTGGATAGACCCAACCCGAAAAACACAAAATTCGACAGCGCAAATTCGGCACTCAGAATTCCGGAAGCCCCCTTTAACAAGGTGACTCCCAAATGCCCAGCCATGGGGAATAAGTACAGGGGTACATAATACCCCCTACTGGTTCTCTGAAAAGTTAAAATGTAAGTGCAAATAATTAGTCCAGACTTTAATGTGAAATGTATTCTTTAATAAATGTATGTGATTTGCATGTACTTGCTTATTGCTTACCTTTTTTCACAGTAAATCACCTGAAATGAGGTTGCTACAGTCCCTGAGCTGTACTTATCATTGACGGTGGGAACCTGGACAGTGGGAACCTGCGGTCACAGTTGATTGGAGGCACGTGGGTGCAGGGCACGTGTCTCCAATCAGCTGTGACCGCAGGTGTACTGAACTCATATGACCTCTCAATGGAGATTCTCCATTGAGAGGTCAAGTGAGTTCAGAACGCCATCCTGATTTTTTGTTGCCTTGTACAGTGTTGTGCAGAGCTGTGGGAGTCTTGGCACATCTTTTTAAATGTATTTGGAGGCTGTAGAAGCTCTACACAGTCCCAAAAAAAAGTCCCCCCATTGACTTTAATGGTGTTCGAATTCGACGTCCGATTGCCCGAACGATATCGGCCTATTCGATCGAATAGCCGTTGAATCGAATAGTGAGATATTCGACCAACACTAGCATCTGCCTCACTCATGTAAACACGGATTTCAGCGCAGTTCACAGATCCAGATCTACCTCTGAGCTTGTGACTTTACAATTTACAAATACAATGTTGCAATCTGTTGCACCTCCTGCTTGGAGCACACCAAGGACATCATCTTAGCCTAAGCAAAGTCATTAGCTAGGACTCATGGAGAAGCACAGAAACCGATTGATACTGTCACTGGATCCAAAATAGGGTACATATTAAATAATAATACCAAATACCTTTTTTGTTCAGTAATTTGTGTGTAGGTAATTGGGGAAAGATGAATCAGTGAAGGGTAAACATAAGCAAACGAAGGTTTAGTTTTAAAAGGTTAGTGGTATTAATCTTAAACCTCTAAATAATACAGAAAGGAAATATATACAAACTTCTGACACTGGAGGAGACTATCCACAAAAACCTATACATCAATCTTCAAATTGGGACAGTCTAAAACAAAATTAGAGACTAGAGGGGATTGAGGCTGAAAGTCGGACAGATGGAAGGTATGCTGATCCATATGGCAAGATACCTGCTTAATGCTAGATGACATATTTCCACTGCAATTATCTGCATTTTATCCACATTTTATACATCCCTGATGTGAAAAAGTGGCAGAAATAAAGTAATCCCCATTGTTTACAGGAAACATTGTCGCCAGTATCACACAATGTATACATTCACAATCTGTATTTTTCTCAAGGACATGCAAAGGGCAGCATTATTCTTTATGTACAGTCTAGCTACTGCTTCTATTTAAACTGTTGTGTTTTTAAACTTGAAATACATATAAAAGAACTAGGTGGGAAAAAAAGGAATAAAAGATGAAATGGTTGAAAATATCAGAAAGGTGAAGTTGGGCGTATGATTAAAAACTTTTCAGAGTACATGTGCAGGACACAATATCCAAGGAAGTTCCTATGGAACATTTTTACCTGGACAAATAAAGCCCATTAGACAACATACCAGCAACAAACAACAACAATCCACAAATCTAAATTCCCACTGTGTGTTTATACCCAAGCTGTACTGCAGTGCAGAACCAAGTTGAGGAGCAGGCTGCAATGTATGATATAGAGGAATGCATTATAATACATATAATTATATATATATATATATATATATATATATATATATATCTTATATAGCTAAATGTGATTTCCGTTTAATTTAAGCTAGTGATGCTTGTTTTTTTACCTGTGCTCTTGTATTAGATTTGCTTGCAGGCCTGCACACATCATCCCTTCCTCAGTGTTTTAGTATTCCAAAGTCCACCATATATTTATGTACTCCATTCCCTCTCACTATAAGCCCTGATGAAGGGAGACTGGGGAGCCCCAGAAATGTGTTGGTTATGGTTTTTGTGATATTTTGCGTGGCAAAGAAATAAAACTTCTGAACTGGTAAGGATTTGGACTATATGGTAATATAATTATATTTATATGGCAGTATATGGTTACATATGGTAATATTTGACATGTTTTTATGTTTTCAGTAACTATGAAAAATTATTAGCTTTATCTAAACAAATAAAAAGTGGTTAAAAAAGAAGGTATGGAACTATGACTGTTTTATTTTTGTAAATTGCTTATTTATTCTAACAAGTTTTTCACAATAGCTGTATTCCAAGCTGTGCTATTTGTACACTAGAAGACTTGGCTCCACTGCTTACATGCGGTGCACGGAATTAGCACAATCGCCTCCATAAAACTTTATTATCTAAAACGATCTTTTCTGTTCCTGCCATTTTATTGACAAATACTGTGAAATCTGTTTGATGTTAAGTGCAGCATGTTAAGACTTGTAACTCACTTTATGTTAGTAAACAAAATGAGAGAGCCTTCTACTACCTTTCTTTCCAGGCAGGGCAGTTATGTTGCCCATGCTTGGCCTCGGCCCGAAGGTTATACCAATCTTTTATCTAATGTTGGGAGACTGTGCTCCCCACATTCTTCAATAGATGGTCTATGGCCTAGCGAACTTTACATACGCAGTACTCTCCAAGAATACCCAAATACCTTGGCAACTACTGTATAGGTCATTCAGAACAAGTACTATTTTTCTCTTTGGAGCTACCGAAGAATAGGAAGGCATCAGTACCTCCCGGATTGTATGAACCATCAGCATAGCTAATTGGACAAACTATTAGAAATCCTTTGAGGGGGTCACAGCTTGTTCATAGCATGTCCTCTTCCTGCACAGCAGCTACTGAAGTGTCAATTGGACACCTACTGTAGGATGGCAACCTAGTCTCCTGCTCACATGTTATGTTATTACTGCATTGAACTAGCAGCCTTAGTTGCTGTAAGCTTTGGTCAAATAGGTTCTGACTACTGGTTTCCTTGTGAGCTTTAAATATTTTTGAACTTCCCTCCCTGTGTGTGCTAGTTATTTCCTGTTGTGAGCCGTCGGATAAAAGCGAAATTACCTAACGCAATTTTCCATTCCTAATAAGCTCCATGTCAGCATATATATACCCACCCTGACTTTTTTGAGGAGGGTTAGTTACAGAACACTAGGCACTGCCTTGACTTTATCTAGTTAGGTCCTAAGAGTGGGAGTGGAAAAAGATAATCCCGTCGTATGCTGCCATGGAGTTTATGAGGAACGGAAAATTGCGGTAAGTAATACATTTCCTTTTTCTATACTACCAATCTAAATAGATAGATGATTGGCTGTTAAGGTTGGAGGTACATTGTCTATTATGTTTAGCTTTATTATCAGATGTTTTGCCTCTCCCCTCACTCTCAGTAATCATACCATTTGTAGGTGCATCAGTTCCAATCAATGCCCATTTCTGCTAGGAGATTCCCAGCTCAAAGTCTTCTAGAAACTGCTAAAACAGTAACTGTGGGGAGGGGATAGGAAGATAGAGCCTAGTCTCAATTTATAAACTGCTGGTGGATATACACAAGGCTAGTGACCATCCTCAATGCTCCTAGGTATTAAAATTGTAAATCTTTCTAATTGGACTAATTCATTCACTAGTATATTGTATGTACACTTTCTTTTAGTATTTCATTTTGATTGCCATGCTGTGTCACCTGCTAAGATGAGGGAGCAAAAACAGCCTATGAAAAAATCTGAATCCCCCTAATATAATGAGAAAAAAATTTCCAGCCTTAAATGCAAAATATTATCATAGTCCACAGAGAACTATATACCAAATTATGACAGTTCATGGACTCAGCCCATCATTCACATTTTAACTGTTAGTAGTAAATAAACTTTAAAAGTTAATTTGCTGGGGTACACGAATGGCTCGCCAGATTCGGTAGCTTTGTTTTTGTATATATAATTTTTTCATTGACATTTGTTAATGTTTACCATTGTCCTTCTTTTATTATTTACAAAATATGATTTGCAGAATTGTGTGAAGGTAATGCCTTTGGGTAACCTATATGCCGGCTGCATCTAGCCCTGTCCTGTCTTTGCAATATCCCTTTACTCATGCATCCATGCCATAACTTGATGTTCAAAAAGTGGAAAATAAAAATAAAGACTTTTTGGGGGAAAGAAAGTTAACATGGTACAGTTAGTCAGCAGTGAAAGTCAAACTCTTTCACAGACAAAAACACCCAAAGGCAAATCTGCAGAATTCTCTGCTTAGGGCTGTCCTTGGAAATTCACGACCGCATGTCTCTTTCTGAAGGCCAGCTTCGAATACTAAAAACAGTACAAAATAGGAAAATGCTACAAAATAATGTGCCTGTTTTATAAGCATCATTACTGAAATCATTTACTTAGACAATAGACATTATAATATCATTATAACATACCTATGCTAGCAAATGTGTTTTTCAGTGGCCCTGTAACCCTGCAAAGCCATTAATATGGCTCATTATGAAAAAAAAAGTCTGCTATATTATCCACACTCATTTCAAGTGCGTGACTATACTATTTAATAATGTGTGTTGGTATTTAATTGTGCAGCATACAAATAACTGAATAAAAACATTTACATTTTTTATTCCCCACAGTTGGGTATGTAAAAAAAAAAGTCCTGGCACCTTTGCACAGATAAGGGGCCTAATTTAATAAAGCTCTCCAAGGCTGGAGAGAATACACTTTCATAAGTGAAGCTGGGTGATCCAGCAAACATGGAACACATCTTGTTCAGGATTGAAAACATTTGCTAACGTATAGCAAATGACTTGTAAGAAACACATTCCAGGTTTGCTGGATCACCCAGCTTCACTGATGAAAGTGTATCCTCTCTAGCCTTAGAGAGCTTTATTAAATCAAACCCAAAGCCTCCAAGAGACAGGTTACATGGAAGCTGTAGAGCTAGACCTATAGGAGTCCTTTTAGATTTCAATGGACCATTCAAACACAACTAATTTATGATCACTGTTAAACATAAATAATAAAAAAAAGTTTACAATTTTCTTTCAATTGGCTTATGGGGCTATGAGTTGATGGATCTCGAGAATTATGAATATGGTACGACTGTTGGTCACGATGTGAACACAAAAAGCATCTCTAAGATGCCGTAACCTGTACATACTAGCCTAAAAACTTTATTAACCTAACCCTAACCACATGCAGTCACCACAATATAGGTCCAGTAAGCTGCAATATGTTAAATATTGGTTTTTGGGTTCCGATGTGCTTTAAAGATAATCAGTACATGTTTAGCTAAATAAAGACCAGTGATGCATGTATAGGTCTGCTATCAAGTATGGCAGAAGATTTCGGGGAAATGTTCTTTTTTATATGGCCAATACCATACTGTACAATAGTCCTGTAAGGCCCTGGTCAGCACCAGTATTCTCCAGATACTAGCCGCAGTCTTCACCTATAGCAGCCCGCGTTCAGCCTCGGGAGACTAGTTGCGTCTCCCAGCTGGTATGGGCCAGCAGCAGACCAGGAGCCCACAGATAGCAGTACAGGAATTAGCAGGAAATCCAGAAAACGAGCCAAAGTCAAACACAGAAGATCAGTCCACCAAACGAGGTACAAAGGGAAGGGCCCAAGCAGAGTCGTGGTCACAAGCAAAGGTCAGCCCAGGCTGAGTTCAAGCAAAAGGTCAGGGAACAGGCAAATGTCAGCAACAGAAAAACACATAAGAATCTCTCCAGCACAGATAAGACCAGCTAAAGCTATAACAGACACAGAAGACTGGAAGCATAGAGGTTATAAAGTCCCAGCAGCCAACAACAGCATGGCATTACTCGGGAACCATTCTGCTAATCAGCTGCAGCACATCTCCAAATTCCAATTTGAACATCTAGATGGAAACAGGGATGCTGCAACCTGCAGAGCACTAATCCTAAAACCCCTGTGCTACTGCGAGCGCAGCCGCCGGAGGGAATAGGTCGAGCGCGACCTTCTGAGGTGGGGCACTGCCTGGGATTGTAGGCCCAAAAAGCGCCTCCTAACAAATCCTTTTAAGCCCAGCTGCACCAACAAAGATTTCTGCTGTACAACAGTACCTATTAACAAACATTATAATGAATTGACCTCCTTTTAAAAACGTTTATTGTGGATAAATTAGAGAATTGCTACAAGCCAAGTTCCATCAATAAGATGTAAAAAATGAAAAAAAAAAATGAGTGGGATTTTGCTAACACCATTGTCTGCCATCAAGTGTCTCTGTTGGTAGATTTCCCCTCATTTCTGATATAGTGATAAATGATAACTTTTTGATTTTCTATCACCTATTAATGTTCATGAGAACCAGAGCCTAATCCACCCAAAACCCAACCTTGGCCAAATAGGTGCATCTCCATCAGGGTGAAACTTTTTAACTTCTGCTGTTGTGATCTATTAAAAGCCAAGATAAAAAAGCCAATGACCAACACATTTGTGAAAAGGCACATCTCCATCAGCCTGGAACTTTTTAACTTCCGATGTTTTGGTCTACAAAAAGCAAATATGAATAAACCAACAGGTAACAGTTTGCCACATACTAGAAAAAAAAAAACAAGAATCTCTTTAGTTCTCTGGGTCAAAATATTTCTACATTAATTAAAAATTGCAGTTTTAGATGAAGTTGTCTGCAATGGTCTTCTGTTACTGCAATTACAACCTTAAATAAAGCTTTCCATAGCTTAGCAACTTTAACTTCAAAGACGCCTTTCCCAGACACATGATCCCTCTCTTACTTTTATATGATGGTAAATGTAAGAGAAAGAGTGGAACACCCATGTTGTAGCAGGGGGACCGAGTCTCCAGATGGTAAAAGTCATCACGGTATGGTTGGACTGGCCCTTAAACATCTATTAATTTCTATACAACTCTCAATGAAGAATGATGAACAGAATGGTTGCAACTCTCGCAAAAACCCAGAAACAGTATCGACGAGATAAATACAATGAACTGATTACATCTCATCACTAATTGCTCACCATGGGCTACTGATCATTGTGATTTGTTCTCTTTTATTAAAGACCATTGTCTGTCTGAAATTACTCCTTACTACTGAGTCACTGCTGCGCTATCGAATTCTATAAATGTTCCAACATTGTATTTAATTGAAATATATTATGCTGGTCAGAAATAATTATATTTAACCATCTGTATCATTAATACACTTATGCAGACGGGGCTGAAGGACTGACCTTTGAAACGTGTCCCTGTCATTGAACACTTTGCACCTAGCAAAGATTACACCTTGAGTTATAGAGATTGCATTGCCAAAATAATGTCACTTTAAATGTGTTTTGAGTGACACGATGACCTCAATTTGTGACACGGAAGACAATATGACAGAATCAATTTAATCACAGAGATAAAAAGCAGTGCCTGTGGATATCTTGTGTAACAAGGCTGTACAATGCCATGAGAAGAGAGCCGTCTACGTAGGTCTGGCACACACGGTTCCTGAATCTGCCGCTTAAAGAAATACAGAGGTAGCTGATGTGAAAACTGATGAAAAGCTGATGTGAAAACTGATGAACTGATGATCCATATTTCATATTAATAGAATTAATTCATAAAAGAAAAAGGAGGACCTCCTTGTTTACACAATTGTTCTGGGTTAGTGGCACAGAGTATGAAACTAGCCAGACTAGTAACAGCGGTAGCCCCTTTTCCCCTTTCTATAGGTTCCTTTAAACCTGCAACTGTATCAAAATAAGCAATGGATCTAAAATCATACTTCCTGATATACTTATCATTTTCATCTCCCATTCTTCGGGGGGTTGTCACAGTAAGATCTGTAAAAAATGTGGGACAGATTCCCTCAAGAATTAATTTTAGCATGTGCTATAGATTGTTTTAAGAAAAATCTGGATGCTTTTCTAGAAGTACAGAATATAACTAGGTATTAAATGTTAAAATGAATGACACCTGAGACTGTAGATGCAGGGAAAATCCAATGCTCCCAAATAATCAGGAAGGATTTTTCCCCAGTAGGAGTAAATTGAACCATTGAATAAAGGTTCTTTATTGTTTTTTGTCATACTCTGGGTCATTTGTGCACATATGGTTTTATCTGGAAAATGCAGGTTTCTAGTATTTTTATTTCCCCAGTTGTTGAAGCTGATGGACTTATGTCTTTTTTCAACCTAATTATGTAACTATGTCATAAAACAGTAAGAGTAAAGAGGCTTGTTATTACAGACAGCAGACAGACGATACAACCACTAAACGATCATTCCACAGAGCAATAGTTGATAAAACATGCTCAATCACTTTGGCAGAGAGTTTGATTCTGTTAGAGCTGGATTTAATAGGCCAACTCTAGGCTAATTTTAAATAGTTCCTCAAGTCCTTTAATATACAAAAAAGGAAGTCTGGCTGCAATCTATTTAGATTGTAAGCTCTTTTGGGCAGAATCCTCTTCTCTTCCTTTGTCGTTGTGTGCACCTGTATGTCATTTGTAACCCCTATTTATTGTACATAGCTCTGTAGAATAGATACAGTTTATTATTAATAATATTAATAATTCTTTTCTTCAATCTCACTCATCTCTCTGCAGTACTTAACATTAATTATGCAATATCATCATTGAAACCTAAACATTTAAACAAAGAAGATAAAGGAGCTGAGAATGTTTACTGGAAATTATAAAGGTGTGATTCAATGGTATTCAATGATGTTAAAAGTTTACTGTATAAACTCAAGTGTAAATGGTATTTAATGATGTGAAAAGTGTACTGTATAAACTCAAGTGTAAATCAAAGTCCCCCTTCCTAAATGCTAACAGAAAAAAACTTGGTATATCCTTGGGCCACACCTGTAGATGGCACTGTGTCTTCACATAAATTGTGTAACAAATTTGCTGTCAGAAACAAGAGACAGTTGCATGTTTGTTGCACACCTTACATGAGGACACAAAGCCATCTACTGGTGGTAATCAATAAAGCACAAAAGATAATTTAAAGGGGAAATAAACTAAAAAAAAAAAACAAAAAAAATCACACTTTCCTTTTTACTTTCTCAGAGGTCCTGATCCTCTGGAGCTTTCCTCATATGGGTCCTGCACCGTAATCCGCAATCATACTGGTGCAGATGAAGCGCAGGTCACCACCGTCTTTGTCTATGTGTTGAAGTTTAACAGTGACAGAAATATTTTGTGCCCTAGGTTTATACTCAAGACATCATATTTTTCCTGTTCCTCAGGTAGACATGTTGGTTTATATTTGAGTATATACAGTATATTAAGTGAATTTACTTTTCACATGACTGAATTGAACCATCTTTAGTAAATCAGTCCTAAACGCTCTACTGTACAAGTGCCTGCTATATAGGTTATAATTTTAAGGCTTAATGATACTTTGCAATAGCTCAAAAGTCCTTAAAAGGTAACTGCATATAAATGAGAAAATGGATGATGCACAATATGTCACAGGTAGAAAAAAGTTACAAAAGGAAAACTTGTACTTAAATTGATTTTGTATTACAGACACTCCTTGGTTGCCTCATTTTGTCTTCAAGCTATGGGCTCATCATTATGCTAAAATACATTCCACACTGATCTGTTTGTATGAGAAAGAAAACGAGAAAATAAATGTTCTAAATCTGTTCCATATTTTATTATTAATCTACCAGACTTTTGCAGCTATCATACTGCGCCCTGTACAATTATTTTTCATCTTTGGCAGGACTTTTAGTTAGAATCACACTTTTTTTTTTATCCCGGTGCACCAACCGCAATCTCCAGATGAGTCGGGTGCTCGTTAATGTGTGTCAGCGGGCTGAGTAATACAGAGCTGTTTGTCTTATCTGCTGAGACGTACATTTTACCATGATGCTGCTTCTTGCAGACAGATGCTTGCAATTCTTCAGGGATGTGCTGCTATATTTGTTTCTAGGCTTCATTTTACTAAAAGAAGATGCAAAAAGGATGGTAGTCTGCCCTATATAACAAAGTATTGAATGCAACTGAATGTAGGGAGATCTGCCTAAAAGTAGTTTTTTTTTTTTTTTGATCCCTCTCTCATCAATAGAATCAGTAGCCGTCTTCGGGTAGAATGACAGTTGTCTCATCTGGACCATTTCCTATGACCACAGCCTGGTATTCATATGCCCGCCCAAGTGGGGTATATGATACACAGATTGGGCTCACTGTACTCTAGGACTAACTTTACTCCAAGACAGCCCATACACCTTATTTTTACACTGTAAAGGCATCCATTAAAGAGGTATTTAAAGAGGAAGTAAACCCCAAAACAAAACAAAAAAAAAATACACTTAACTTCAATCCTGCAGAGCAGTCGATCTGTCCAGAGGTTTTTTACATCCGGTCCCGTGTTGCCCCAGCATCCGTCTTTGGGCCAGCGCGCTAGGCGCGGCCATCTTCTCTCTGTTCTTCTGGGTTCTTCTACCTATGTCACTTGACGCAGGTGCAAGATCAGGTGACAGAGATGGGACAAAAACTTGCCGATCTCACTGCGCATGCCTGAGATTGGCAATTTCTTACCCTTCTGGCGAAAGGGCTCCTTCTGTGGAAGGGCATGCGCAGAAGGAGGAGCCAAGAGCCTCCTGGGATGCGTGACGTTAGTATCCCAGGAGGATCTGGGCTCCCATTCGTTCTCCATCGTCTAGGCAATCTAGAATTAGGGGGCGGTGCTGCACCTAAAAAAAAACGCAAACAAATGCATATGGGAAACATATGGACCGGTTTTCCATTTTACAGCGCAGGAAAGCCCTTCTTAACATCATATAAAGGAATTTAGTGTACTTCTTGAAACAAATATATATATATATTGACAACGGGTTCACTGCTAACCGCCACTGGGTGAACAAAGTAGAGGAATCTGCTCACCTCTACTTTGTTCACCCAGTACTTCGTTCAGTGCCAGGAGCCAAAGAAAATAGCCAGTACTTCTAAAGTCTTGTGACAGTGCTGCGCCAATCAACATTATTACATGGGAAATCTAAAGTTCCATGGAATCTACAACTTGGGTGATCTGGCGAAGGCTAAACACAGTGGCAAGAGAGCAAAATGGAAGGTAATGATTGAAAAGCTTGCATAAAAGTGAACCTATTGCTATTAAAAACAACACACGTTTGCTATAAGAGATTCCAGCAGAGTTAAATACATAGCTGAAACCCACAGTAATATTTGCTTGTAAAAGATCTGTAAATTAAAACCCATCATGTGGTCCAGCCCCCTAACCCACTTTATAGAAATATAGTATAAGTCAAGTTATAACACTTATCAGACCCTGTCCTGTTTGATACTGTCTGGCCTTCTAATTGATTCTTGACCACCAAAGAGGTCCACACCAATCACACCGACCATGGCCCTTTACCTTCCTGTACCTCACTCTAGCCAATATCATCACCTTCCACCTATCAGGTATGGAGCAGACCTAAAATTGATATTTTCCTTGAGTGTCCTTCCCAAACAAGAGCCATACCAAGCTTCATTTCCAGGTACAAGCCTGATGGTATGTAATTTATTCTTCTAAAAGCTGACTTGTAATAATGGCTTTCCACTTACATTTTGATTATGTCCTGCCTGCAATTTTCCATTAAACATTGGAGCTGTGGAAATAGTGGTGGGGGTAGTATAACCTTCTGGGGCTCGAAGTCTGGATTCTCTCATTATAATGTAATTTAGTGTATCTCTGAGTGGAACCGAGCATGTAATGATCATAATATTGCTATGTGTCTGGTCTTGCCCAACTTGCCTTAAGAATCTTCACCTCACAGCATCCATTATATTAATTCAGATGCATTCTATACTGGAGGTATAGATTTCATGGTCTTACTGTGCCTTTCATATGACCTTCAGCAGCAGCATCTTCTTGGTGTTTTCTATATCACCTTCAGTCTCATTGCTTTCTTTATCAATTCATCTTTATAGCATCTCCTACATCTCCTCCATATGACCTTCAAATGCACAAATCTCCATCAGCTTCATTTTACAAGAAAGGGCAAAGGGCAGTGATGACGTGCAGTAGACTGCAAACGTAAATGCTCCTCTGTTTTGGGGCAAAGAAAAAAGAATGCGGATTGGGTCCTATGACTTTCAGAATACTCATGCTGTTTTTTGCAAAATTAAACAAAGTTAAAGTAAATCTATTAGACTGGATGAACCACTGGCATATCAGAATATGTATCAACAATATAATTTCTTTAAAAAAAAATGTATTTATAAAAAAGGTCACCCTTAATCAGTGGCCAACAGTGAGCCCCTGATCAGAACTGACGTGGGGCCCCTGTTGGCTAGGTAGGGCTAGGACACCCTGTGCAGTGTCACACGTTGCACCTCCCTATGTCAGCCTCTATCCTTAACCTCCAGGAAAGTGATGTGGTTAGTATAATTACTCAGATAGTGTCATTAGTCTGGTAATGGCAGGGAAATTTCCACATTAAAACATAGCAAGTCACAAAGTCATTTGTGAACACAGAAATGAACTGTACAGGCGCCAGGATTTATATGATTGTTTAATTTATCTGGCAACATTTCAGTCTAGTAAGCAAATGCTGATAATACCAGGAAGGCTAAACCACTGATCAGCTTTGTATTGCGGTCTGTGTTCCTTTAACAAATGTTTCCCTATTTCTGTTATCAGAACAGTATGTGAAGGGAAACTCAGCGCTCCAGATAGCAATCAACACTTGACGGGGTCATCACTCTTCCCCACTTGACCCAAAACTCCATAACTTCGTAAAATAAAAAAATGGATGTCATGTTGTCTTTAAATGTCTTGTTTCTATCCCATTCCCAATGATCACAGAATTTCATTATGGAAAGAGAACCCCGTTCAGAATTCCAACTGTGTCTTGGGGTCTGTTCTTATGATTTGGCATTCCGCTTGGAATCTTTTGGTAAACAAGAACATAAGTTGTATGGTAACTACACATGCAGGGCTCATTATCTCTCACTGAAGCCTCTAGGTACTCAAAGCTTGGTGCTCAAATCAACACCCCGCTGCTAAAATTGCGACTATTGAACAAAACATTTTACTGTTTCATTGGTCCTAAGCTGACTCAGTATATTGGGACACTGTAAATATTCATAAATAGGATGACTGTGTTTCAGGTGAATGTCTGTTCTCATAGTTTACAAACAATAAAGTGTATATCAAGGCACAATAAAAAAACAATACTTTTATGCAATACGTGCACATTCCTTGTATTCTGTCCTATCAAAATTATGCAAGTAACAACAATATCTGTTGATGCAGCAGAAATGCACTTAAGTCGGATGGTAGGCTGACAATATACAGTATTTCTCTAAACTTAGCAGTGCCAGAAGTACCCAATATCTTCTATAAAGCCACTCTCCTTCTACAACATAAATCATTCCATAGTCCATGATAAAAAGCTAGGAGGGTTAAATAAATTTAGGCTAACAACGAAGTGTGCAATGAGCATTCCAAAGGAAAATCTCAGCTTCTGTTCTTCAGCATGAGCAGTGTGTAAAGATAAAGAGAAATGAGGATGCTGACTTGGATTTGAAGGTTGAGGCTGTCATCCTTTTAGGTTGTGCTAATTATAATAAAATTGTATTGATGGTGCTTTGTAATGCCATTGGCTCCCCATTGTAAAACAACATCAAGCTCCTCTGACGTGACTTAATGATTTCTCCAGTGTGACATAATTTCCATTATTTGCTCTTGTCCATTAGATAATTGATAATGATAATTGTTTCTCTTAATTAGGCTTCTCTTCCTTGGGAATATGTGTGTTTGATTTGTAGCCTCTACCATTCATTTCTTGAAATACAGAAGGGTGCAGCCATATGATATCCGCCCGTGTGTGCTAGGTTCACCAACACGGCAGCTTATACTAGTTGAATACAGCACTTTCATTTATAGTCCGTGTGCTCAGGACTGGACCTGGGTGTCATACATCTTCTGAGAGTGTCCTTTGTCAATATGAAATCTTTTATTTCATTTATTTATCTTTCTATTGATTCTAGCAGACTCAAACTAACACAAATGATATAATTCTTCCTGTGAGTAGAAAGTACAATTTGTTTTCCAAAATAATCCCCCTCTAGTGGGAATTTTGTCAGTGCCAAGTTTTCAGAAATACTTTTGGGCAACTCAAATGAGTTCTGTCAATAATTGGGTAGCTCATTCTACCAACAACATGTCAATAGTATTTACTGCTTCACTAAAAGACGAGAGAGGAAGTATGTGGCCCTACTTATACATTTAAGATGGAGGTCTTTCAACCCCAATTAAAGCAGAAAAATTGAAATAATGAGAAAAGATTGGGGTTTTTTTGTGGCAGAAAATCAAACAAGTGTATTCAACATACCGTATGGTATGCAATCTTAACAATACAAGTAATCAGTTACAATATAAACAGTGGGTAATATATGAGTTGATATAACAAACATAGTATTTAGGTATCCCCTCAAGGTAGCTTTTCCTGGGGGGGTTTGCGTCACTAAAAGGTTCATACTTTTAGGGTCTATTGAGTCAACTCTCTTCTTGATATAGGTGTTCTGGTTTGGCACAAGACAAGAGCTAGGCCACATCAGGAGATCTAGGGACCTTGCCTAATATACCTCTCTGGTTAAATCCACACATTTATAGGCTATATGATGGCACTGCACTAAAGGGGCTGAAGGATCTTGACCAAACGTCTGATTTATCCTTAGCCAATCAAAATATTTTCCCAATTTATAATGACTGCTTCTTTACATACCTATTCTGTCAAACAATCCAGGTGCAATTTGAAGACTTGAAAGACTTTTGTAAATAATCCTCCCCAGAAAACAGGGACTTTACCAATTTCTATAATTCAATGGTCCCTTTGAAATGTCTGTGTCAAAAGATATACCCTCATCAACAATTATCAGTGCACAGGACCTTCACTCCCAATCCTTCTTTATCCACCATCGGTAAATAAGTGACTTAGTTACCCTAAAAAACACAAAAAAAACTGTGTAAGGTACGAGGTGAGACTTTTATGTTAGGGCCGTAAAGCACGATTATCCAAGTAATGTATTATGTAATGGCATATATGTAATGTATTGATGAAAATGTTCTAATACAAGCTGTTTGTGCTTGATTGTTTTTAAACATTACATAATAAATTGGTATTTTACTTTTTTAATATTGTAGAATTTTTGTGGCAGGCAGCCGAAAAGTCCTGTTAAAATAATAAATTGGGTTCAGATAAATTTATAATAAAACTGACAATTGGTATTTTCATTTAGTGGTTAGACCCACCTTATAGATCCTTTGTATATACATTTAATGAAAAATTTAAGATATTTTAGCAACTAATGTTTATATATAGAAAACTGCCCTATAAGCTTTGTGACTACTTAATTCTTCCTCTGCAATTTGGGCCCCGTAGCATCTCATAACATTTTTTTTTTTACTTGTTGTTTTGAATTATGGAGAACAGAAAAAGTCAACCCTAATAATCTTCAAACTCTGCGGGCCTCTGCCTGTAATCTTTAATAATATAGCTTCATGTTTTCCTGTGATGTTGACAATAAATCCAATATATTTATATGATCAACCAAGCTCTAGGGTTTGAAACAAAAAATGGGTTTTAATGAAAAACAAACAAAGCAAAGAGATAAGCATGAGAGGAAGCGGAGGACTATTACAAAGTGTGCAGGAAGCTTGAAAAAGAGGTCACATTAAGGCAACCACTTAGTAATGCCATACTGACGATCCCAACACACATCCAATATGACTGTATAATCCATTAATTTAAGTCAAAGGTGTACAAAACACTCTGCATGTGTAAACTATACTTTATAATCAGAAATATGAAATCCTACAAAAGAAGCACTGGATAAATGGTTTAGAATGGTTTGCATGTAGGAATGGAAATCATTATTTAGTCATTGTCTGCAATGTTCACTTTTGTTTTATTAGTAGCAAACAGGAGGGGCCTTAAGATTTGTACAGACACTTAATATATAGTGGTACCTCGGTATAAGTCCGCTTTGGAATAAGTCCAACTTGGTATAAGTCCTGTTTGGACACGAAAAATGTTGCTTGGTATACAACCTTTGTTCTAAAACTTGTATGGGTCAAAATGAGCCATAACACCGCGCACTACCCTTGTCTACCTCTCTCAAGACAAAGCCACGACTGCCCACAAGCGTCAGTACGCCAGTTACCATTCAGTGAACAACCCGCGCTATAACTCTCTGTGAATTACAGAACATCTCCTCCTCCTCCCTTCTCAGAACCATCCTAGTACGCACTCGACTCTTCTCAGCAAGGTAAAGGGAGGTTACATTTTCATTTATTTCATCTAATTGCTTTTGTATTTATGTATTTTAGTATGAAGCAGTGTTTAAATTATTTCATACAGCCCCATCAATGAATAAGATGCCAATAACTATAGGATTTTCTTTTCTTGGGAACGGATTAATCATTTTCCTTTTATTTCTTATGGGAAATGTTGTTTGGTATAAGTCCTGATTGGTATATGTCCAAGGATCTGGAACGGATTCAGGACTTATACCAAGGTACCACTGTATTTCACACGTTAGTTCCTTTTGACAGGTAAAAGATTGATCACTGTACATACAAACTGTTTAACTAATGCTGAATATTTCGTGTGGTAAGCCCAGATAGTTCCCATTAGTGATCCAGTACGATTGATTGCCAAAATATAAAAATGAACCTCTACTACACTACACCTAACAAAACATTCTTTAGAGAACACTGCACATGCTTTTCCCCCACCTGCTCTCCCCTTATGGTCCCCAGGTTAAGAGATGAAGAACATAGTAGTGTTGTACGTGTTCATTGATAATACCAAACAGGAAATGCCAATATGCAACACTCAAAGTAGTATTGGAAGCTGAGGATTCATCCGCAATCTTTGCAGCATAGCTATAGAGGAATTACTGTCCACTAAATGCCCAGCAGAACAACCACCGGAACCAACAGCAGCCAGTCTGAATAGGCCATAAAAGCATACACAAAAGCAAATCCTTAATATATATGTGGAGACTGTAGACTGAAAAGTTACCCCCCTGCTAAGTTTTTATTTTCACCCCTCTATGGGTCCTGGTGACAGAAGGTAAGGGGAAATGCTAAATTGTATGAGAGCAAGAGATGAGGGTAAACCTTCAAATCAAATATTTTGCTAATAACTGTCTAAGATAAAATAAGACTCCTCTTACTTTAGGGAGATTTCTTTTTTTTCCTGTGTGTTTTAGGATAGGAAGTGGAAAATCTTCCCACTAGGAAAAAGACAGCAAATATTGCCTGATAGCGGTTTTAAACCGTTCTTACGATATCAACCTAAAAATATAGTTTGGCTATACGTAGGTTAGTTGCAGCCACAAAATGAATCTACCTAACCTTAAATTATGGAAACTCAATGTTTAGGTAGATTCCTATAATCTGACTGATTGCAAACATTGCAATATGCCTTACTGTAATAAAAGAAAAATAATTTGGCTGCATTAGAAAGGAAAAATACATTTTTCAATGAACAATGGAAGATGAGTCACAAAAGAGCTTCTAACATAATGGAAAATATTATGTGGACTGAGCTCATGCTGTGCATTGGTCTCAGCATAAAAGGTTTTGCTGTTTACCAAATCATCAATCAACCTACTGATAATTTAAAGAACACCACTTTCTGCAGGGTTTTTTTTTTTTTTCTAATCACTTGCCTAAGTGCCTTATTCCTCAATGTTCCACCTCTTCACCCCCAGCAGTTACAGTTTTTAATTACCTTTATTCCTGCTCCCACAAGCAACATGTTGCCAATCTTCAGATCTCTCTGAAATGCTGGCAGCACTATTTTCTAGATAGTGAACCATCATTCATTTATATGAAAATTTGTTGACCTTATCAGTGAGCTGTTTTCCCTTTTTTTGTCCAATCACAAGCTGTGGCAGTGACCAAACCTTCTTGCTTCACAATAATAGAGAAAAGTGAGGTCATGCAGATGGATATTCTATCTTCCAGTGAAGACTGGGCAGCCAAACTAAAAAACAAGGATAATACATTTTTTGCAGGTTAGATAATGCACGAATGCATAAATGAAGTTATCTGCCTGGAGCACGTTTTTATAGAAGTGCTCTTCTCCCACATGGTGGTCTGTCTAGGGGATATAGACACCTAAAAAGAAATTAGAAAACCACCACATTGTACACTATATGTCCTTAAGCAATTAAACTGTAAGAAGATATAAGGTACTGCACACCAGGGACCTATTTCCCATTATCAGCTCTGTCCCTGCATAAGCTATCGTAAATCCATTATAGTCACACATACATACTATCAAGAGCTGAATTATTGGTTGCATGTTGGAGATAACATCCTAATCAGTGAAGCTTTTTTTATTGTTCATTCTCTGCTGGAAAGTAAAGGAATTGCTTTTTATCTTGTTCTGCCTGCCTAAAGCTACATACACACTTCCAATTATTATCGTCGGAAAACGAACGACGAACGTTCCTGCACGATATCTACGAACGATCGTATAGCACCGATCCTGCACATAGAGATAACGACACGATCGTTCGTAGATATTGTACACACAATAGATACGATCGTTTAAGCGATAGAGGAACTATGTGCACGACAGGAAAGTAAACGGACGTTCGTTCATCACGCATGCTCTGACCATGGACGATCAACGAACGACCGTACACACGAACGATGTTCAACGATCGTCGTCCAATCCGATCCGCCGGTCTGGTCGTTCGTTTCCAGCGACTTTCCTCGTTCGTCGGCGTCGTTGGTTACTTTTTTACGAACGATTTTTTGCCCAATCGATCGTTCGTCGTTCGATTGGAACGATAAAAATTGGAAGTGTGTACGCACCTTAATACTCTCATACAGAAAGAATAAAATCCCCCACAATCAGAGTGAAAAAATATGGCATTGCCATGGAATATTTTGCATGGTTTTATTGCTAAACAAATAGTAAATAAAGTAATCATCCCTAAATTGCAATGATAAAACAGGTCTCCATTTAGTTCTAGAGCTGTTGGGTTCAGGCTGAATCCAAACCTGAACACAATAAAACTTAAGAAATTCTTGGATATAGGTATGGTGTTAGAAACATTACTAAAGCAGCCAATGCCCCAACATGGCATGGAAAGGCTAATAAAGGTCTCATGAATATTGTACAAATAAAAAAGGGTTATTATGTACAGCAGTTGAGAGGATGTTATGAGCTTCAGGGAACATGGCAAAGATGTGAATCCTTAAATTTAGCAGGTCTCCAGGGTCCCTAAATTTTGCAACGGTAATGTATGGAAAGGATACCAAGCTAGAAGAATCAATGGCTTTCACCTTGTACCTGTCACTGTAACCAAAAATTAGGGCTTTAGTCTTTAGGATTCACTAGTTAAAGGGTAGCTTGTGGCAACCTATTTGCATGGCATGGCAAAACACAAATGGCTATCTTGGTAACCAAAAATAAAGCATACATGTACGTAAGTATGCACCATCAGGAGTGTGGAAGTCATTAGAGATTGGTTGTGGAAGGGTGGATTGAACATCTTTTCTGATATAACATTTGGAGTAGGACAGACACGCAGCTCTGACATATGCTCCACAAGCTCCATACACATCCTCATCCTATTAGACTGGTTCGTACCTTCTGAGGCTGAAGGTATTAAAGCTTACTTACTGGCCAAGTGTTGCCTCTTTGTGCAGGTTTTGGCTAGTCACTGCTTCCCGAATAAGTTCCCTATTGGTGGTGTCGCTGCTTCCTAAGAAGCTGTGACTGTTTGCAGATAGATCTTTGCTGCCAGATGGGATGTATACAAGCGGATTAAAAGAACTTTCTATGGTGGCACATTTGTTTCCCTCTCCTCTGCCAGAATCAATTCCAGCATTTTGTCCCTCTCATTCTCTACCACTTTCTAGAATGGAGGCATGGAAGAGAAAGAAACAACCCCTGTCCAAAGCTACCTGTTGAGCACTGATCAGCTGGTGTTGACTTTGGTGGAATGGCAAATGTTCCTCCTAATTCTCCTACTCCTCCTGGATTTTCAACTCCTAGAACTTGTTGTGAAACTGCAAAATTGAGCAGGCACAGAATGTATTTTTTTTTTTGAGAGGGGGATGCAGCAGTGACAGAAATGTATTTTTTTCCACACATCATCATCTCCCCCAACTGTACAAACTTTCTTACTTCTAAAATTAAAAACCCACAAAAATGTAATAACATTTTTGGGGGTTCAGAACATTAGGAGTAATTTCTTTTTACAATACATTTTAAAAGAAACTTCCTGTGTACAACTGTAATTTTTTCTAGAATAGTACAATAGTATTTTTTGTCTTGGTACACACAGAGCCAATACCACAGTTTGGTTGGATATTCAAGGGGTGCTCTGCAGATGAATATAGGGATGCAGTCTCAAATTCATAACAGTTAGCTTTATAACATTATTTAATTACAGAATTGTGTGTCCTTGTTTTCCTTTAAAATGATCAGATCCCCCACCCAGATATTTGTGGCAGATTCGGGAGAGATCTATTTTCTCACACACAGGTTCTCAGCTATCAATACAAAGGCGTCCATATGTTCTTCTAGATAGCTTTATTAGGTACTTCAGTTGGTAAACCTAAACCTGAATTAAAGTCTTGACTTCAGCCTTGCAATATTGTACAATTTTCTCTCCTGTATTGAAATTGCTTACTTTTTACTGCACATTGTCAACTTTTTACAATGTTGATTAGAAGATAAAGCATGTCCACCTATTTTCCTGGCTGATGGACATCCAGCATCATTTAGCCCTTGTCTCCAGCTCAACTGTCCCTGGTCCATTCTGTTTATTCAATAAAATGTGATTCCTTTAATATGGGCTATACCACGACTTCCCTTCATCAGGAAACTGTAAAGCAGCCTACCAACAAATCCTACCAGCAGTTGTAAAGAAAAGCACAAAAAACAAAAAAGACTAAAAAAATAAAAATTTGTAATAAAACCTAAAAGGGTTATTTTTTTTAGTATATTATTATTATTAGAAAAGGAGGAACCAGAGAGGGAACAATACCAGCAGCTTAAACTTACAGATTTAAATAAATGAATTATAACAAGAGTCAAGTTAAGTAAATACTTACTAAATTATAAATGAAAGAGATGCAAGCATTTTAAGTATTAAAACAAGCAAGGTATATTTGGCATGTCAGATTTATTTATAATAAGAGGTTGTTAGCAATAAATATACAGATATCACACGCTAACTGAGATAACTCAAATCATCTGTAGTTATCTATTTATTTAAAAAAATCCTTAAAGTAAATGTAAACTTTTTCAGATTTTCAATCATTTTATCCACTGGTTTCACATTTTTGGCATTTCAGTGCTGTTTATTACATCCAGTCTCTGTTAGCCACTTCTATCTTTGTGCACTTTTTTCAACGTCTACTGCACATCATTGCTCTGGACCAGCATTCTGATGAACATATCACCAGTGACAATGGCGGACCATGTCAGTGGAATGTGTGTTGGAACACTACAAAAAAGTACAATGACTCGAACTCAGCTGATTCCACTTAAAACAAAGTCACAGGACAGACCTTAAATATTTATATTATCTCTTGAAATGCTAGGATGGGGTGCAGTTAATGAAAATCATTGGCTCAGATTTATTAAAGCTCTCCAAGGCTGGAGAGGATACACTTCCATTAGAAGCTAGGAGATCCAGCAATGTATTTCTTCAAAGTCATTTACTACTTGGTAGCAAATGTTTTGAATCATGGAGCAGATCCATTCCAGGTTTTCAGCATGACCCAGCTTCACTGATAAAAGTGTATCCTCTCTAGCCTTGGAGAGCTTTAACCTAACTAGCGGTATTCCAGAGTGTGGCTCGGGGTTAAATTTCATTACAAAAAGCAGTAACCCTGAGCCACACTCGGGGTGGAATTGAGGGCTTACCTAGTCCCCACGAGCCCGCAGCATCTTCAGGCGACGTCCGGCATCTGTCTCCCCTGGCCTCGCATCTCTGGCGTGTGATTGTTGGGGATACGAGGCCATGGGATGCAGATGCCAGGCTGGCAGGTGGCCTGTGCTGGGGGGCGGGAAATTTAAAATAACAAATATTTTTCAATGTCAAATGTACTGCTTCGACATTTAAAAATACTCAAATAATCATACCGGCAGGGAGGTTATTAAATCAGATTCATTGTGTATAGCAGGTTTAGGACACAGAGGAGACTGACTTTGGTCAATGGAAAATGCATTGTGGGTAATGGCATGCAGAGGAACCTGTCTCTTGTAGTTGAATAGCTGTACATGACACAGGCAAGTGGTTGCGAGTGGAAGGCAGGAATGAGAGATTCAGAGCCAAGCAACGGATGAATTGGATCTGTCACATATAATAGGGTGTCGGATGCTGGGCGAGTGAGCCGAGAATGTTTATTTAACCACTGGATGTGAAGCCGTGTCCTCAACTGCTGGATGTGTGCCTTGTTTATTTCTTCTAGCTAAAGAGCACTGCTCAAATAAATAGCCAGGTATCTGGCCCAGTGTTTAACCTCGTCTATGACGGGAGGCTTGTTCTACTTGGATAACAGAGTTGCTGTGTAATGTGCAGTCTGCATTCCAATAGCCTAATACATACGGCTTACATCCCAACTTAAGTCCTGCTATTTAGAATACATTTACTTTCCAGAAGAAAATAAATCAGAATGGAAATTCATTCTACAACTGGTAAAATCTGTCTGCACATTTAAAGCTGAACTTCAAGCACACATAAAATGAAGTGAAAACACCAATTAATGTATAAATAATGAAACTATTATTGTTCTGTTTTTACATATCAATGACACATTTTGCAGCACTTTAAAGAGTCTATAGTCATGTTACTAATTGTCCTTTAGAAGAGGTCACAATCTAATGTCTCTATCATAGTCACAGTCTAATGCCAACTGGGTAAACAAAAGGAGAATTTACAAACTCCAACTCCCGACCGAGATTTAATGATAACAGGGGGTGTAAACTGAACAATACACTTACCTTCAAGAGCACTATGGATTACAACTTAATAGTTCTTTAGGTTCATGCCATACCATGTGAAGCATGACGTGACCCAATGATTGAGACAACACTGGCATTACGTATAACATCTGGCACAAGACAGAGCACATGAAAAAATATAAACTTCTATAATTGGAAAAATAACATCTGAACACCTTTAGGGTGAAGAAAATTTAGCAGAACATACATTGGCTAATGCAATCACCAAATGTCCACCTATCTGCCAAAAAGCCGGATTAGCTGGGTTACTTGGAGCCTATATATCATTTTATATTGAATAAGGACCCAGACTGATCTAAATGTCATCAAAGTATATGAATATCCTTGCAATAAAATTCTTTTATTTGTTCCCCTTTGGACTGCTAAATATTCCATTGAAAGTGTTTTGGTAAATCTGTTTGATAAACACAATTATTGTTAATTTTGCCAAAAATCTTGTAAATTGATAACTTACAGTGCATGTACAAGAAGGTTTTTGGAAATGAGGAAGGGAAAGAAAGGAGATGAGAATTAGAATGTGGTCTTTAAAATCCATTAGAAATGAAGTAGGCAGGGCTACATTGTCAGGTTAAAACAAGGAAGGAAGAAGCCATGTTTCTGGCACAGGTATTTATCTGTATTTGCCGTGTGTTTAAAATGGATAAAACATGGGAAAATGTGCATTTATCTCAGAAATAGGTTTATTTATTTCTTACTTTTGACTTGACATACACATTGAACCCATGTTTTCTCACACTACATTTCAGAAAATGTTATATGCCAAACTGCACTTAGCAAAATAGAAGTTGTTAATATTCATTTAAAAATAGTTTTGCTTATTTACCAAAAGTAAAATCGTGCCAGCTGCAATAATGTGATACAGAAAATCTATACATGACAGTTAGCTTTAAATAACTTGCCAATTAACAAGTCAATTCAGAAAGTGTAGTAGCAATATTTAGTACCATAGGCCGTATGCACAGCTATCCAAACACCAAATTTAGTTCCTTACAGAGTTCATCTTTGGGTTTCAGTCCTTTTTGATTTCCTCATGCATGCTCTGTAGCCTTGGTCACTTACAGTAATTACTTTAGCCGGGCATTGCAGAGGTTAAGAAACAGGGGATGAAAACCAGCAGAGCCGGTCATGAAAATACAGCCAACCATCTGTTCAGAAAAACTACTTTAGCACTGAGTGAACTTTAAAAAATTCAGTTTGGATATTAAAATGTCATGGGACATCACACAAACAAAATTGACATTGCTTGCATCATGTAAGCTGTAGTATTATATAAGGAGAAAAAAAACGAAAAATAGGTCACATATACCACAAGTAATCATTTCAGATAAAAATAATAAATATTTTAATGATTTGGAGCTTAACCTTTGCTAAAAACGCAACCACTGACACTAATCAAATCTGAATTAAGCCTTTGCAGCCCGCGGTCTGTGCCAAATTTGCACCTCACTAAGCTTTAGCATTTTAGCTGTGTCAGTTTGCTACCCAAAACAATTTTCATCCCTCAAGACAGGTACAGATGCTTTCTTTTGGCACCATTAAGATGCTTATTTCATTTGTTGGCATAATACGAGGGACAACTTGAAGGAAAATACATTTCTCAAGGGTTTTGTCTGAGCTACTTTTTTAAAATGAACTAAGCCTCATCTAAGTTTATCCACAGATTTTGCTACTTATGGAGATAACAAGTAGTAATTCAAAACTAACATAATAAAGAGAAACATGCGGGCAAAAAATTAACAGCTAATGATAAAATCCAGAAAATTCAGATAACTCCAGATAATTGTTTTTCGAGTCTTGTATACAGTTGAGTTGGCTAATGGGGCATTAGATCTGAAGTCTCTTATTTCTTGCAGCAACTCTGGTTAGAAAGCTCTTCTACATGAACTGATGTCTGGAACAACCTTTCTCAATTAAAAACAATTTATTGGGGGTAATGGTAAAAGAAGCCCTTTAAATTTGTGTCCAGTTGACAGAATGCTCCCTTTAGAGTGGTGGTTTAAATACCACTAAAAAATTATTAAAGTTATGCAGAATTCTCACGTGGCATTGGCACCAGAACTAGGCAAGCTCTACAACAGTTTTCAAAAAGGTGTAAACAAGAACAAAATATCAAAAATCACATACAAATGATCATAACACAAATGAGAGGCCACAGGGGCAGCAGGGTGGCTCAGTGGTTAGCACTCTGGCCTTTGCAACGCTAGGTCCCAGGTTCGAATCTCTGCCAGGACACTATCTGCATGGAGTTTTCAGGTTCTTCCTGTGTTTGCATGGGTTTCCTCCCACATTCCAAAAACATGCTGTTAGGTTAATTGGCTTCCCCCCCAAAACCAACCTAAGACTGTATTAAAGACAAATGACTAAGGTAGGGACATTAGATTGTGAGCCCCTTTGAGCGCTATTTAGTGACATGACTATGGACTTTGTACAGCACTGTGTAATATGATGGCGCTATATAAATACTGTGTAATAATATAAAAAATAATAATATTAATAATGATAAAATTAGCCTTAACAACCTCAGGAGAAAACCTGGCTTTTCTTGAAGGAGCTTAATTTAAAAATCAGAAGGTTAAGGAAAGAAAAACAAACCACACCAATAGTTGAGAATCAATATATGTCTATTTCATCATAAAAAACTGAAGATACAAGCCAATGTATTCCAAATGTGTTGGCTTGTATCTCTGTTTTTTTGTGACAGAATATATCGTACAAACACTGGTATTGCATGTATCTGCTAATGTTCTTTTGATTGATGTTTGTGTCCCCATTTGGGAGATTTATTGGCTCTGTCCTGGTCTAAATTGTCTCCATTACAGAAAGTGGGGGGATCCAAAAGTAATCAGAGCAGGACACGCATCCTCTGATGGATTCCAATGAAAACTGTCAATGCTGGGATTTCCCTCACTTTGGAGAGATGTCCATATGTAGTGTCCCTGGGAGAGATGGAAGTGAGAACCTGGCAAAGGTTTCCACTCTCCACTCCAACCAGAATGAATAAATCCATTTTCAAAAGAATACAACAGCAATGCCTACAGGCAATCAACATCAAGACTTTCATTCATGCACACGAGAGACCCAAGACTGGCAAAAATGCAATTGCTCCCATAAGGAACAATTGTGTTTTATACTGTAATGCAATGATGGGTTTTACCAGCAGGAATAGGCATAATGAGACACAGAACTGACAGAATATACCATTCAAAGAGCAACTCAATGCAACAATCAGTGCCATTCTGATCCTAGCCCACTCAATTCACCAATTTAATAACTCTGCAAATTACTGCAGCCATATTGTTCCGCTTCTAACACATGGGATGAGATTTCAATAAAGTGAACCTGTGCGCAGCCTATGCACACTATGGTATTTACATATTCCCCACAAGCAGTAAACACTCATTTGCCATTTCTTTAAGTATTGTCCAAATTTTTCAAAATTCACAACACAGTTATTAAAATCTAAGCTTGATGGAGAACAAATCTTGGAAGGTTTCCAGATGTAGAGAACCAACAACTTTTTTTCAGCAGTTAGAAATTAACTTTAAAGTCTGCGTTACTAACTTTGAATGGTTTTTGAAAAGGAATAACTTCACAAAAAACAGGGGGGTCAAGGATAGCTTGTTTGCTGCTTGATAACAAAATATAAATAGCTTAATGTCTATAAGCTGAGCAGTTACACGTTAAAAAAAGCAAGTTTTGCACACCATCTTCCCTCTGCTTACTGTGTCATCAAGAAAATAATGACAGGTATAAAACCGATTGGTGACTGTAACAGAAAGTACTTCAGTCTTAATATATGCAAAAAAGGAAATAGCATACTAAATTATTATTACTATTAATAAACAGCATATATATAGCGCCTACATTTTACACAGCGCTGTACATTAAATAGGGGCTGCAAATGACAGCTACAGACAGTGACACAGGAGGATAGGGCGCTGCCCTGAAGAGCTTACAATCTAATAGGTGGGGGAAGTATGTCACAATAGGAGGGGAGATATGTAGTGGCTGGAAGTAGTGACAGTTTCAAAAGACAGAAGAATACGGGTAGGCAAGTTTGAAAAAACGGGTTTTGAGTGCTCCTTTAATGGAGCAGAAAGTAGGAGAAAGCTGAATAGGACGAAGAAGACCATTCCAGAGATTTGGGGCAGCTCTAGAAAAGTCTTGGAGCAGTGCGTGTGATGAGGTTATGAGTGAGGAAGTCATTAGTGGGTCATTGGAGGAGTGGAAGGAGAGGCTAGGGGAGTATTTTTTTACCAGGTCAGAAAGGTAAGTGGGACAATAACTGTGTAGGGATTTGAAGGTAAAGCACAGAAGATTGAATTTGATTCTAAAGTGAAAAGGAAGCCAATGAAGAGAACTACAAAGAGATGCAGCAGAAGAGGAGCGGTGAGAATGATGGATAAGTCTGGCTGCAGCATTAATAATAGATTGTAGAGGAGAGAGTCGGGTTAGTGGAATACCAGAGAGGAGGAGGTTACAGTAGTCCAGACGAGAGATGATAGGAATGTGTACTACATGGATATGTTAAGTTGTGTTAAACTTTAATGCATTACAGGCAGGTTAGTACAAGAGGTTCCCAGGTCACTGGGTGGACAAGTTCACTAATAACTGGACAGAATAGGCTGATTGAATTTACATTGGACTGTTGAATGGAGGAGGAAAGGCTTCTAGGGTAGGTGGCCCTTCTATTCATGTTGAAGTCCATTAGGTATTAAAAACTTGGCATTTTTAGGCTTCTAAAGCCAAAGCCAAACTATTGAAGATTATTGGCAGAATGACCAAGGGAATAGAAAGTATGCCCAAACAATGGAAACTAATGAAATTTGTTTTTAAATGCCTGTGCACTTGCCTGGATCCCCTTTGAATATCTAACAGGTTCACTTTAAGCACTAATAGTCCTTGATAAAATTATATAAGATAAAAAGGAGGAAATCTGCTCCTGATACTTCTTTTTAAGAGAAACAGCTGCCTGACAGATAATTAGATTCAGATGAAACAGCTTGTCCTACTGACCACTAATTTTCACACTTTGCTTTACCAGATAGATTTGCACATAAAATAAAGTTAGCTTTAATACATATTGTTAAGTGCAATGTCGTTTTGATATTACACTCTTTCAAAAGGATAATGAGATGAAGTGTTCATTTGTCTCTTGTTTCAGTATAACAACACTAAAATAAAAAGGAAAAATTATACATTAAAGTGGAATGTCTCATGAACCTGTGCTCATCTTTGCCTTCACAGTAAATGATAGCATTGTGACATGATGCAGAAACAAAATCAAATACCCATTTGAGGATGTGGGTTTTAAAGGGATTGTGCAAGCAGAATACCAAACACATGTGCACTTGAGAAATTGTAGTGTATGTAAAGAAGTGTATGGAAAGGCAATTTTGTTTTCTTTTCGGAAATGGCTCAAAAGGGTTAGACCCTCAGTCAAAGTGCTATCTACTGGTGCAGCGGTCGCCAACCGGTGGTCCATGAGACAATTTTGGTGATCCGTGGCTCTAGCTGGTGCGCCCCGAGCAGGGTCAGGAGAAGAAGGGGGCACACTAGCCAGAGCCACGGACCATGCCCCGTGTACGTTTTGCAGGTTCAGGGAAGTGGGCCCACCCACTCTCCCATCACAGGCTCAGATTCATAATGGAAGAGTAGGCTGGTTCTGGCATCATGACGTCACTCTGGGGAAAGTTTCTTCCCCTTTTGAGTGACAACCGGCTCCCCGTGCATTCACGGTCCAGAGATGGGTAAATTTGGTGGTCTGTGGGTCCAAAAATGTTGGTGACCACTGTACTGGTGACCATTGTCGCCAACACAGAATGCAGTGGGAAATCCTAAAAAATGACAGCCACTATAACAAGATAAGACTTTAAATCTTTCAGTGGGGGAGTTTTAAGGACCCGGTTCAATGTCAATTGTTAACAAGATGCCAGCCCCAGTCCAGCAGCTGTAGGTGGCTCATAGGCCATTTGGTCATGAAGGGGCAGATCCTTCCACGTGTATGTGTGTGCCCGCCACATCCTACAATTAGCATGGTGGTGCTTAAAAAAGTTAAAGCGTGAAGAAATGTTGGAAGATATGCCAGCTGCCCGTTAACTACCAGGACCGGGTTAAGTTTGCACTTACAGGCATATGTCTTGATGACAAGGGTCTAGGAAAGAAATCCCCTTCACTTTCCCTAAATTTCCTCTAGCTGTTCTTTAGAACCTGTTGTGTCTAGTGATAGAAATCTCCTTAATGGAGCACGGAATAACTTCACATGCCTATACATACATGACTATCTCTTAAAAGATTTATTTTTTGCAAAACTACAACTATTTTTATTTAGGAACAGCATAAACAATTTTTATTTTATGTTAGTTCCCATACATTCCATATTCACGCCTGGCACAATCCAAATACACAAAATTTATTGTGGTGAGGGATTTACAGTACAAAGGTAACCTTACAGGCCAAAATAATCACAATATGGCTAGATACAGTTGTATAAATATTTATAGCATCTTGATTTTCTATATGTTGTTATGCTTATTTCTATTTGCTATCTAGTGGAAGTGTATTTTACCTTACTCTATATGAATGTTGTTACTGTGGAATGATTCCTGATGTGTCCCATGTGTCTTCTGGTGAGAATCATACTGTCCAAGGGTCTAATCACTGATACACAGACAGTGGAGATTCTCATTATAGAATGTATGGATGGAAGTAATTACTGGGCTGAGCTGGCATTACAAGACACTTTTTCATAAAAAAAGTCCATAAGCTTTATTAACAAACTTCGGAGCTAATACATTGCAGCAATATAGCGCCTCTAGCACAACATACAGTTTGCAATATAATGTTCTGGATCATATCAGATCTTTTAATAAAGCAGCAGTATCAAAAATATTGCATTGTAAACCATATGTGGTACTAGAGGAGATATTGTGTTGCCAATATATTTAAAGATGACCTTTAAAAAAGTATACAATAATAATAAATAATATAACATTTCTAATTCCTCACAATATGCTGCAACAGTACAATAAAAAACAAAAAACAAAGAAAAAGACTGAAGAAACCAATTTGTGTCAGACATTTATGGACATAGCCAAGAATTGCATAGACACAAGAATCTATGTGAGCGTGTTATCTCTGTGCCAGATTCTCAGTTCAGGAAGAAAATGCTGACTTTTAACGATGTCTGGCAATGAAAAGTTGGCAGGTAGTTTTAAAATCATGTAATTCTGAACTATATATTTCTGTAAATCTAAAAATACTATATAATTTGATTTTTTTTATAACTTTCTTCATACAAGCATTTTTGTTTATTTTTATAACATTATTTATTACTATTATTTTTATTATTATTATACAGTATTTATATAGTGCATTATATTACGCAGCGCTGTACAAAGTCGATAGTCGTGTCACTAACTGTCTCTCAAAGGAGCTCACAATCTAACGTCCCTACCATAGTCATATGTAATTAATGTTGTCTAATGTCAATTTTTCTTGAGGGGAAGCCAATTAACCTTACTGCATGTTTTTTTTTTTTTTGGAATGTGGGAGGAAACCGGAGTACCCGGAGGAAACTCACGCAGACACGGGGAGAACCTGCAAATCTATGCAGATAGTGTCCTGGCCGAGATTTGAACCTGGGACATAGCGCTGCAATGGAAAGAGTGCTGCCGCTGAGCCACCGTGCTGCCCCATTATGTAAGCTTTTTTATTTATTTATTTTTTATAACATTATTTATGCAAGTTTTTTTATTTATTTTTATAACATTCTTAATGCAAGCTTTATTATTTATTTATTATTATAACATTATTTATGCAAGTTTTTTTATTTGTTTTTATAACATTCTTCATGCAAGCTTTATTATTTATTTTCTATTATAACATTATTTATGCAAGTTTTTGTATTTATTTATTTTTTATAACATTCTTCATACAAACTTTTTATTTATTTTTTGTAACATAATTTACACAGGCAAAAGAAAATAATCTCAAAACTGCCCCACCATTGATCTTGATGACAAAACTATATTCAAGGGATTTGTAATTAGCTCAAAGCAAGTAACTTGAATTTGCATAATGACCAAAATTCTCTAATTTGCCAAGAAATATTGTTTGTGGAAAAAACAATTTTAACAAAAATTTACTAATTCTCCCTAATTAATTAGCTAAAAAATACATGAAAATGTAACTCTTACATAGCATAACCATTTATACCATTTTAATGAAGGCCACGTATCTACTACCAGCTGTTATCATATTTAATGTTTCCTCCATGGTGCGGGGATGGATGGGTGTGCTTCGTGGTGATTTCATTTAGTTTAATTTTACTTTATTTAGCTACAGAGTTTTAGGATCTCCAATGATTTAATGTTTTCCTTTTCCAGCTATAAAGCCAATTTTGTAAAATATGGAACATGGTGCAGTGCATGACTAACCCATGGATAAACCTCACAATGCAAAGTATGAAGAACATGATAAGAACAAACCCAGAAGGAAGGGTTAAAATGTGGCAGTGCATTTGTGGAATGTAGTATGTTTGGAGGATATTGCAAAGAGATGGAGAGTCACCTCTTGTATGGCCATGACCGATGACAGTGACAAACGAGAAGTGTATAGCTATACACTGCAGCCATTCAATTACACCCATAAGTTATGTTCATTTCAACACACGTCCTTTGAGGAGCTCAAATTACAATTCGCCCGACAAGAGGGACATAGAAACCTCTTAGAGGCTGAGATAAGCCAACATATAGCACAGTACTCAAAATCCTCTCAATCCATGAGGAGCATCCGGATACATGCAAAATTGACCAGTAAATAGCCAGTGTGCAAACAGAAATGTAGGAGATAGCATTGAATAACATTAATTCTTTACATTACATTGGATACATCAAACACCAGGCAGGGTTATAAAAAATACTTTTAAATCATTTATCCCAATACCTCCATTGCTGCCTACCACTATTTTTCACCTACAACTTTGCACCTTTGTAAATGTAATATATATATATATATATATATATATATATATATATATATATATATATATAAAATAGCATAATATGTTAGCACTTTATAAATACTTTGATACTTTGGTTTGAAAATTATAATAAAAAACATATAGTAATTGCTATATTTTTTTTCATACCCCTCTCACCATAGGGCCTCACGTTCCCTCTTTGACACTTTAAACGGCCGGACCTTTTTATTGTTTTTACTTTGCCAGAAATAAATCTTATTGAAGAAATGATGTCTCTTTCACCAGAATTGGAACTGTAAGCTTCTTTGAAACCTTCTGACTGCCATGATGAGTAGCACGTGTCATTCCTTGGCTAGAAGGACATCCATGGCATGCATTACATTTCCTAGGCAGGTTTTATATAGATGAATGTATTTATGTTTGTAAATGATATGCTGTGCTTTAGCAAACTAAACAACATCTACTTAGGGTTGAGATCTACTTTAAGTTAGAAAAGATTAGTGTTCAGGTTTCATGAGGGGTTAGAATAGGGAATATTAGCCTTGGAATTTCATTGCATTACCCATTATGATATCAGATAAAAAACTGGTGGAGTTGTCTATAGCTGCCAATACATTGGGGTTCTAATTATTTCAGATCAGGCTAGGTAATTAAAGGTAACAACCAACTATTTACTACAGGCAAAAAAACATTTTTCACTGCACCCCTATATAACTAAGCAGTACAATTAAGAGTTATTCTATTTACTCTTTGCTGAAATAGGAAATTGAAATTGCTTCTATTTTGTGGGAGGGAACAGTAATTGCCCACTGTATAAAAACATGTGCAAATGTAATAAAACTCTATTACGCCCTTGGAATGCTCACAGAATAATAACACAATAGTGAGTTTTAATTTTTATCCTTACAATTTTATTCTGCTGATTAATTAAGGTTTGTAATTCTCATAATGCTGCATGATATACAGATTGCTGGTCTTGAAAACATTTAAGAGCAGTTTCGTCTGAGGATTTTGCAGTGAACAAGCAGCACTTTGTGATTAGAGTTTTCAGCACAATGATAATGATTGCCTTGCAGATTCTAAAGGATAGTTAAAGGTAAATTTAACAGTATAAAAAATGGTTAATGTGTTATTCAAAATCCACTCTAGATACTGTGAACAACCTTTAAAGCATAACTAAACACAGAAAACTAAATTTAATAAATCATAGCTTACCAATCTTTAGATGTGATGGTTGCACTTGCTTTTTATTGTATTGGAAAAACGCGGAAGCCTCTCCCCTTCTATCTTTACCGCCGTGGCTGAATGGGAGTGCAGAGCCTCATGACATACCTATGTCATGTACCCAAGAAGTGCTGATGTTACGCATGCGCAGTGATATAGCCAAAGAAGAAGATAATAACGCTCGACGCAACAAAGGGGGGCTCCAGGGTGACACGGGACATGATCAAGGCTAGTTATGGTGGGATTGGTGGCTCTGCGGAAGTAAAGGTAAGTGGTGTTTATTTATTTTTAGAATAGTTCCGCTTTAGGTATAAACCAATATTTTGTTCCCTCAAAATTCAATTGATTAAATAATCTTAGTTTATACTCAGGTAACAACTGTAGATGGCGCTGTGCTCTTAAATAAAGTGCGTAACAAACTCTGGAGAAGAGTTTATTTTTTTAAGTTTATTTATTTAAAAGCAATATTTATTAAATACTTCTCCAGGTGAGGATGCAAGTGCTGTAGTTTTAACACCATCATTGATGGTAAACATGGCCCAAAGAAAGGCCTTTTGGCAATAGTTACCTTTACATCAACTGTTCCCCCTAAGGCTCTGAGTTATATGATGCATTAAAGAGCAAAAAGCAGACAATCCCTTTAAACATGGCTTCTACCAGCTCCCCCTTCCATTAAATACCCTTCCCCAAGCACTTTAATTAAACATTCCCTTGTGTCTCATTATATAGATAATCTCCTGTAGCCCGAGATTGACTGCAAAGTGCTAACACTTATATAGGCTTTCAATGAGCAGATCATTATCAAATATAATTAAAAAAACCGGCAGCAGAATATTTGCATGAAACAAACCTTCAAATGAAATACAGTCAAACTCATTTGAGTCACAAAAGTATCAGTGACATTTTGTACAGTGTTAATTATCGTTTACATGACATAAATGTGCCAGGGGCAGATGTAATATTTACTTGGACATGTGATCACGGCTACTGACCAAGCGGCAGCGCTCAAATGACTTTAGTTACAGCACCAGAATATGTAATGTAAAAGAGAACCTGTCAGGATACAACTTTGGGAGCTTGTAACCATATATTCAATTATTTGCCTGAAGTTTATGTCAAACTACATTATCGCATTATCTGAATATGAAAGAAAAGTATGCATTTATTTGTGATTGTCTTTAAGAACTAAATTATTACCATATTAGAATAAGCTCTGTAGGAAAAAAATCAATGGTTCAGTTAGCTCCTGGGTTTGGTTCCTATATCTACTGATAGCCCTCCTACTGTTAAACACATCATCTCTCCACACACAATAAATCAGCTAAATATTTATTTTAATGCTATTCAGATTAATGGCAGATTTCACAGCTTCGACATTCACACTTCAGCCTTTTAAATTCTTAAACTGAGAAATGCTTCATAATCAGCCTTGAAAGACGCCACCAATTCTGTGCACATTTTAAAAGCCCATTTTAGTAATCATGAAAAATGTTTCTACTTCTGTCGTCGCTCCTGAAAATTTGCAGTGTCCTGTAAATTACTATATGTGCTGTCTACATTGACATCGTAGTTATTCAGTCAAACCGATTTGCAAGATTATTTGTATTATAAATGAAATTTGTACAAAGTTATTGCCAGATTTATGTGAAGGAAGAGTCTGTTTAAACCACACAAAGATGGCTTGCTAAATCCAATTTATACATGTATAATTGAAAATATTCTCAAATGAAATCCAGGGGCCAAATTAGCTTCACATCCTACACTTCATAACCACATTCCAATTTGCTTTCACCCCTAACAGATTCATTCTTATTGGCTTTCAATACCGAATCTCCATCTAATTTAGAACAAAGCCCCACCCTTGTATATGCTGAAACAAAAAAACCTTCAGAAACGTGGGCTGTATGATATCCATACACATAAAACTAAATTAAAAGGTAGTTTAACAGTCATGTAAAATGCTTACACACTCTCAAGGAGAGCACAATAACATAAAAAGAGTTGTCAAATACCTTCCTGCTGTGGTTCGGGAACAAATCGAGGCCAAGGCACTGGTCTCTGCCGAAGGGACTTGAAGACTAATGTTCAGAACGCTGATCCTCTTTGACAATGGTTGTATGACCAGGACCAGAGGGGTTCCAATACAAGAGAATTATGGAGGAATTGTATTTGACACATTTTTAGTTTTATGTATTTTTTTGTGATATTTAAAGCACTGTAACAGAGATCTAACTCAAAATGGTGTGTAATATGATAAGTCTAGATATTGGTCCTACATTCCGCAGGATATGTTAAATAAATTAATCTTGACCTTCTGAGTTCAGTAAGGTTTCTTCCTTAGCTTGTGGCTCCAAAATACACTACAAGGACTAAAATCTTGTGATCTAGTAGGTCCCATGGTAAGTTAAACTGTCAATGTGCAATGGATTCTTACATTGACCTTGTGACTGTGATGGACTGTTATAATGGAAAGAGTCATACAAGTTTACATTTTCTAATCACAGATCAAGAGGAAGCTGAATTGTAACACACATACAAGAAATGTATATGATTTTGAATTTTACACTGTGAACATGGAGGATGCTGGCATTATATGTAGAAGGTAATGGCCGAGGAGGAGGTAATCTGCTCATCCTGTAGCTAATACCTCCTTGGAGGTAACTTTAAACCAGGCTTCTTTGACTTTTCCTACTTAGGAAATAATCGGGTAATTACTAATATTATAAGTATCTATAATTACTATATCCACTGCTCAAAGTATATTAGCGTAGGGATTAGTGGGAAAACTTTCTCTAATATTATTAGCTAATGGGAAGAATGTCACCCTACAGATAGTCAAAGGGTTTTTGGTGTCGCCTAAACTGACCTGAGAGGGACAAATTACTCGTAGCTAATGGAACCCCCTTGGGAACCATTGGAGGAACACTAGCTGAGACAGACCTGTGCTGAACATTGGTTTCTACAAAAGGTGAATATGTGAGCACCTCTACCACCTAAAACCTTAAAAAGAGGGCGGATTTAGAAAATGAAAAAAAAGGTCAAGAGATGCTTATTGTTGAAAGCTAAACAAAATTACTGTTAACAAAACCAATACAGCAAAAGATGAGACACTGTTTAGACCTTAGGGAAAAAAAGCTTCTCTATTCTTCAGTGGATTCAGGAACTATGGATGCAAAAGAGAATGTAGAAAACAAAAAAACCTAACAGCTGTAATAAACAATGGTGTACAATTAAACTATGAAAAGTACAATAACTCATTTTGAATGATACTGCTTTCTGTACAAAAATGCTGAACCTCCAGGCTTAAAACATCATTAATTCAACTCAAACACAAAACTTTTTTCCTTTCTGACAGAAATGTAATGAGCAGAAATGCTATTTTCACCCTATGTGCATCGAGTCTGCTTCTGAATAGATCAGCTTCTTACATAACAACAAAACATTTCCAAAGGCTAAGGAAACTCTTCTTCGAAGCCAGCCTGAGTCTTCTCTGTTGGAGAGATCTCTTTAAATCGACTTTCTCCTCCATAGATTCCACCTATCCATGCTGAAGTTTCAGTTTAGTGCAGCTAAATTGCCCTTTGCAAATGATAATGGCCAAATTTCCTGGTGAGCGTAAAATTACAGAAGAGGAAGTTGACAATGGAAATAAAAATGTCAATGTGTCTAGGTGGTGTGATTGACAGAAATATGTAAAAACCTCAAAGCTCCGCTGCGTATTCTTCCCTAACAATCCTGCAGAAATGATCTATCTCTTCCCACGTTGATACAGCAAGTTGGGGGAAAAGGTGGGTGGTTACCATTTTGTCCAATTTGAACATATCAGGAATCGGATTATAAAACAAATAGAACCAGGTGCATCATATAACCACAATGAAACTTATTTTATTGGAAGTAATGAAATCAGGAGATGTGGTGATGCGTGAAAAAGATTCACTCAAACCGGGAAGCCAAGCAATAAGAATCCGCTTTCGGAGATGTCAAGCAGATGACTATGGATCTGAAAACGACTGGAGAAAAACACACCAAATCGTAAACCATGTGGATACAAAATTCCACTGAACATTCCAATAAAGAACAAATCTTTGTTCCTGCTTGAATTGCAGAGGTGTAATTAGGAGATTGGGTAGGGTGGGGGGGAGCAGCTGCTCAGTATGTGAAGACACGGGACTGATACCGCACTATAAAAAGATAAATAGGAAAAAAGAAGAAAAAAAAAATTAAAATGTCTGTGAGCCTTGTGCATATGGCTGAAAAGAAGCTCCAAATGAGACTGTTACAGCTGTTATATTTTCCCCAGAATTGCCACTGTCTAGGGTAATATACCACTCTCCTAGTATGAAGAGGAAAATGGCTTTAAGTCTGATGACAGTGAATTGCAGAATGAAAGGATTTGGGAGAGGGAGTTTATTGCAAACACTGGTACAAAAATCCATAGTTACATCTGTGATGTATTACGTAGCTAAAGCTAGTCAAAAATAAAGGAAAACAATCTCAGATTTTTCAGAAAGCGAGAAATAACTGTTACATTTAGGGCATTGAAAGTCCATCAGGCAGATTGAAATAGCAGACAGACAGAAAAATTATGTTTGCCCAATTTTCTAAGCTTGCTGTGAACAGATTTAAGCCTTTGGTATAGTTAAAGTTTACCTGCACTTGTACAGAAATTACCGGCTCAGTTATAAAGAATTTTATTCAGATTTGTAATAATGCCATTTTACCCATTATGCTAAAAAAGCCATTTCAAACTATGTTCCAGTGTGCCAAGGGAGCCCTAAATACGGGGAGAGATACGAACATACATCCTTGACTTGTGGACCCTCCAGCCTTTTACTAGATGATCAATGTGTTGGGAGACTCTGGAGATAAAACAATGTTGTAAATCAGTGCTTTTCAAACAATGGGTCAAAATTCAATTTGGGCCACAGATGTGTTTTTGATTGATGGTCACAAAATTTGCAGTAACGCAGCCTAATTATTCCAGTCACAAAATCAATGGCAAGTGATCGACTTCATGTTTCATAATATATTTTACCATAGTTCAATCCTATGGGGATAAATATTTAAACCAAGAACATTGCCACCCATCCCCAAACCTGTAAAAAAAAACTAATATAACAGCACAAACACATATTGAGGAACAAAGTGCATGTAAAGGCGGGGGGATCATACAGGTTTAATTTAAGAAGACCCTTACACTGTTTGAAAAAATATACCAGAGAATTTATTTCCCTTGAGTTTATCAAAGATTACAGAAATAGTGAAGAAAGTCAGCAATGTGTTTAACAGCTTTTGTTATTTGTTTTTGTTTGGCATTGTTGTCATTTTAGTAATAATACCTTTTTTTGCATCCCAGCACCAAAACAATTTTATGTGGTTCCTCAAATTGAAAAGTTTAGGACTCTTTTTTTAAATAATTCATAATACATAAAAGAGAATCCCAGATTTCAGGGCTCCTTTGATGCTCTAAAAAAAAGAAATTCCAGAATATTATTTCAAAGAAAATAAATAATGCAGCTCCACCATGCCCGAGTTTTAGGTGGCTGACCCTCTAAATATTACCCTTGGGTCTAATTGTTCATTATGTATAAGGAACTGTGTATATTGCCCATCAGCAATCATTTCATTTTTCACTTTCAATTTATAAAGTCATTTTCTATATAAGGTTTAAATCTCACCAGTGTTATCAAACAATATGAAGAAGCTAGGATCTACCGACATTAAAAGCATGTGTTACTTTGTGGCCAACCATGTGGCATAACCCTAGTTAGCCCTGGCTGCAGGCACCTACCCAACCCGACCTTCACATTGAAACATCAGTTAGTTAGGCGCTTGCAACAGACAGAGGACGGAAACATATGTAAAACAAATCACATACACTAGACCTTGTTCTTGTAGAGTGAGTCAGACCATGATAGTATTTTAGTTAGCGAGTCCCACTGCTTGGCCTCTTTTAACCATTCCTAGTAAGATCTCTGTGTCTTGGCTGCCAACCCCATTTTCATCCACCTTTAAGTGTCTTCAATAAATTTGGATGTTCCATAAACCTCCAGCTGCATTTTATATTTTACAAAATATAGCAAAAACAACAAAGCTTGCAATTACTTCATCTTGCAACCAATGCAGCTGTTCACAGACCCCACAACTATATGAAATACACTACAAAGGCAAAAGTTTGCTCACACCAAATCATCACCAATATTAACTTGCTGGATATCGTGGGCATTTGTGCCCATTCAAATAAAAGTGCTTTTAATAGGCCAATGCTTATTAAGTTCCTATGTTGTATTATTAGACCCGGTTTGCACCCGGCAATCCAATTCATCCCAAAGGTGTTCAATAGAACTAAAAAGGAGTTTTTCATAGGTTGAGTTTCTCCAAACACACACTATGTTTTTTTTTTATGGAGCTGGCTTGGAACATCCTTGAACATCCTCAGTCTGCCTATACCTAAACTTTTTTCACAAAGTTTTAAGTATACAATTGTCTAAATTATCTTTTCATACTGTAGCATTATTAGTACTCTTTACTACAGCCCAGAATGCAATAATTTGGAGGGGGCATCCTGTATATTTTTGTCCATACAGTGTAAGTGTGAGTCAGGTGCTGACAAACTCTTGGTCATAAACATAAGGAAACTGGTAAATGGTTCTTCTCTCCAGCATCCTCCAAAAGTGGAAATATAGTCACGGCACCAAAACTAGTACACTGTCACGATAAGTTAAGTGTGCAATGCAATGCATTAAATAAAGACAGAGGACATGGAGAACCATTTGCAGATTTTCACTGAATACTACTAACCTTGAAAGTTCGAATGCCATGCCAATGTTCTGAGATATTAAAGACCTGATAGCCATTGGATTTTATACCCTTATGGAGGCACCTATTTTACTCCCCACAACATTATCATCTGTGCTGCAGGATGGATTTTTGTCTGAAGCATACTACTCAAATAATTCCTCAAAACATCGACTGTATTAATGACATGAACTACAATCTATTGGGCAGGTACAATAGATACCATTGTTCTTCCATGTGATAAGTTGACACGGCAGTCTTTGCTAGAGTGCTAATTATTTCCTTTTCCCCCACACAGTAGCCAATACAATTTTCATACAAACCTTATCATTTCTGTGCACCAGACAGTCAAGAATAATAGTAATCAAAGCATGCATCCACAAACAGCCTCCAATGAAGGTATATAGGTATTCTTATATAGGAAGACACAAAGTGACATTCAGATAAGAACCCAGGTATGGTAAGAATTCCTTCTAATGTAATAGAAGATGTCAGAAACATTATGAAAAGTCTATATGTACAGAAGCTAACACCATGTTCATTTTGGCAATTCATTCACAGGCTAATGAAAGAGTCTTTGAAATGAGACTTGGCCACAGAGGGAGAAGAGACATAACCGACACTTTTCCAGGTATGCATGGGAAGTTGATTAAAAAAAAAAAAAGAGAGAGAGAGAGCAACAAAATAAATAAAGCAATTTGCCATGAGAAAATTATATTCTGCAAAATGATATCGCTACTCTGCGGGAAACAAGTCTGTTGTGATTGTTTTATATTCACATCATAACGTACAGAAAAATGAAAAAGCAGTAATATCGGAACAGTTAAATGTCTAAGCTGCCACACATAGTTACATATTATACAGAGACACCATGAGTTATTATAATAATGATGAATGTTCAACAGGTCCATAGGGGAGGCAACTCAAGCTGTATCCTCACATTAAATTCTGTGTGAGAAGATCCGCAAATCCAGGAGGTGCTCAAATATGCAAATAGGCAGCGGAACAATGGCAGCACTGGCACAATACCTCCTCAGGCAGCATGGTGAGCTCAGAGGTTAGTACCCTGGCCTTTGCGTTAGGTCCTAGGTTCAAATCTAAGCCAGGGCACTATCTGTATAGAGTTTGCGAGTTCTACTCCTGTTTGTGGGGGTTTCCTCTGGGTACTCTGGTTTACATCTACATCCCAAAAACATGCAAATAGGTTTTGCCCAAATTGACCTTTGATTGGGGTAATGACATATGACTATGGTGGGACATTAGACTGTGAGCTCATTTGAGGTAAGTTAATGGCAAGATTATGAACTTTGTAAAGCGCTGCGTAATATGTTGGCGCTATATAAATACTTGATAAAAATAATATTAATTTCTTCGTCATCAGTAAAAGTAATGGGTGGCAGGCCCTATATCAGTTCAGATAAATATTTACATAACAGAGCTCCCCAGTTTCGCAGATTCTAGGTTGCTCTGAAATACCTGAGATCTGGAGATTACAGTCTTACGAACCTGAGGACACTTTGAGTACTTTTTTACCTGAAATCTTTTTCTCTTTAATGTTTTAAATTATTAAATTTAATAATTCAGCTGAGACAGCTTTAATTATCAGTCTATGTGCTAAGCCTGATATAAAGATTTTCATAAACAAAATGCTATTCACCTGTAACATAGGTTTCTTTTCTGTAAATTATTCTGGAGTTTATTTTTTTTAAAAATAACTAGATTAAGAATTTATTTACTCCAGGGCAGTCCATTGGGGTGCATTTACCACAAGTGCACCAATATACATTGCATTATGGCAGCCTGTCCAATTGAATGGGTTGCCTAACCCCGTCCATTCACAGTCAATTGAGGTGCCATTCACACTGAACATTTTATTGCATGTCACAAAACCGCAGTGGTGTTTACATGCAGTAAAGGAGAACAATAATCTGAATAAGCCGCTAACACGACAAAGCAGATGAAAAGAACAAGAAAAAGGAAAAGAAAAAGGACAAGCACAATTTGTTCCACCAAAGCACACATCAATGCATGGTAGTACTTTGTGGTGTGCTTCCTTGGATATCATTTATTTTAATAAATAACTAAAGGTATCAAAGCAAAGAAATGTATATTTTAATTATAAATTACTGATGGTCAGTCCTGAAGCATATAAAGGTGTCTAAACCATTTGTCATCCTGTTTCCAAACAATGGGCAATTGCCTATCTGTTATGTGGCTTCCAAAGTTTGAAGATAATCTGATCAAACCCAAAACAGCTCAGTGTTAAGCAAGTAGTAATTAATCACTTTCAACTGGACTTGTTTCTGTATTGTTAGAGATGTTTTGTAGCTGATGAACTGGCATGGAAAGCTACAAAGCATCTTTAATGCAAGACCAAGTATAATTGAATGCGACTAGCTACTACTTGCTACACAATGACCACAATAAATGAGAACTATCACAAACAGTCCAGTGTTAAAGGGATATGCAAATAAAACATACCTGTCCGTTAACAACCTTGCTGCATTATTATTTAACTGTATTTTATTTAAGATTATATACCTTCTGTGCGCCTGTCCCTTCTACAATCAAAGACCAGCCTGCTTGCTAGTTTTTAGTATTAAAGTATGGTTCTGATTTAAGTAATATCATCATTATGAACATTTACAGCTGGGCAAATAGATCCACCCAGTGAGCTATTAATGGAGGTGAAAATGCTGTAATGTTGTGTTTTTCCAGCCTCCCCCGCTTTACCATCCATGTGTATAGTAATGGTTCCTGGAGAGCACACTAACCAGCTCGTTACTGCAGATTACGCCCACTGCCTTATGAGAGAATAAATACATATAGAGAACATATATCTACCAACATATGATAACAGGTTTCTTATTACTCAGGTTTATTAGAGGTTAGTGCTAGAAATTGCAATGGAAATCACTATAATACAATATTTCTCAAGAGTTAGTCAAGTTGGTAACCATTTAGAACAGGGGTGTCAAACTTTATCAAATCTGGCCCGGCATGTTCTTTTTTTTTTTGTCTCCAAAAGAATTCTTAATATGGATTGGAGCTGGCCCGCAGGTACTGCAAGCAATCCGTAGTAACGGCGGGCCAGCTGCAATTCATAATAAGCTGCTGTTCTATAGACGCAAGTACAATGCCACTACTACAATGCCCAGCATTCCTCGCGTCTCTAGACCAGCGGCCTCTCTGCCTATGCGTGGCCCCGCATTTTATAGACGCAAGTGATGCCAGGAATTTTGTGTAGCAGCATCACTCGTGTCTATTGACCAGCAGCCTATGTGTGGACCCCGCGGAGTTTATACTGACAGGTAAACTCAATAATTAGGAATTATCAGGATTGTTATTATCAGGAATTATCATAGAGCTATTGCTATAATATTTGTTTTACTATGCCAGAGAATGCAATGTGGAACCAAACGAATGCAACAATTAATTTGGTTTTACAAGAACACATGAGAAAAGCATGCAGTAATATGCAGTTTTTCATAGAAGAAATTGATATTATTATTGTTAGCCTGTGCAGAAAAGGTTACCATTGAAATTTAACTCAGAAGACTACAAATAGAGAAAGAGGCATAAGATTTTTTCCTAAAATTAAAAAAAAATTCTATGGCCTTTCTCTATTATAGGCTTGTTCCAGATTGAATGTTAAGCAAAAACTTTTTGTTTCAATATAAAAATGTTTTTTCTATCTAATGAGAAGGAAAAACTTCCTCAATTTTTTCAATAAATTTCAAGTTTGGCCCGCGACTTGGTCTAAGTTTTTAATTTAGGCCCTCTGTGTATTTGAGTTTGACACCCCTGATTTAGAATGTAAAGTGGTTTTAAATAATTCCAGGCAATTTTTTTTTTAAATTGCCGCCGGTTGGGAATTCCTGCTTAGGTAAGTTCCTTAAAAAGGTTTGGCAATCTGATGGCCATTTCTGAACCGGAGCCACTAAAATTGGAAGGAGGTCGGAAGAATTAAACCGCCGAATTAGGTAGGAACAGAGCTAATAATTTATCATGGTCTTGTTGCTCATCGTTGATGACTATGACCAGTTGAATGTAACTAATTAAATAATGACTAAACTTAGTTGAATGTGGCTATTTACAGTTAGCTTTACACTGTTTTGTGTGACACAAGCAGTGTTTGGGCAGATTATTATGAAACTTTGGAAGCCAAACAGATAGGCAATCGCCCATTGTCTGGAAACAGAATGACAAGTTGCACAGACACTAGGCCTGACCATCAGTAATTTATATTTAAAATACATATAAAATAAAATTTCTTTTAATTTACGTATTCAGCTATTAAATAAATAAATGAAACAACTCATGCATGAAATATTGGCGCTGCAGTGGCATTTATTTCTAAGACATGCAATGCATTTAATGCAACATACCTATAACACATATGCCTTGTAATGCACCAAGTGCTGCTTGTCCATTCTTTAGTCTGCTTTAGTCTGCGAACAGCCCAAATGATTGCGCTCCCTTACTGCAACTCTTGTTAACACATAACATAACAAGTGGGCACAACATGTTTTGAATATCTAATTAGGGAACGGTTGATATCCATCAATGGGTATCAACAAAATGCCAATAGGAATGGCACCTGACTGCTTCCTTAACTCAAACAGGGAAAGTAGAATCCCTGGGTGTGCTGCCAGCAAAAGGTGTATACACGGCCTCTCAAATCTTTTAACAGATAAGGCAGTTACATATGTATGTGTATTTTTCCTACGTATTTAGTGGTTTGCCTCGCTTTAAATGTACTGTAAGCAATGTTGCTACAAAGTCACTTTCTTCTTCTCCGCTTCTGAGAAGTCTGATCACAGATGCGTGAACCCTTATTAACTCCTCCACTCACACAGACCCATCATCAGATGCTAATAACCTCTCAGTTATCTTCCCTTGTATAAGTAGTAACGGGGGATATTAGGTTTACAAGCTTATAATACAGTAACCTTAGTAACGGATCGCGCTCAACATTCAGAGAGGGTGCCGTCCATCTTGTAATCTCTCTGCTCCTGGAATACTGAAATGGAGAAGGCGGATGTTCTACTGGGAATAGCATGTAGAACACATAGCTTTGTCCTGATTAGGACTGTTGTACACAAAGGATCACATATGAAATGTGGAGCCTTCTTCTATATCTTCATCAATTTTATTACCGCTGACAGTTCACCATAAGAGAATATGCCGGCCCTGCTCCATAAAGATGGCATCAGACTGCAACCTTGCTAGATTTGGCCAGGATACCAACAAAAATCAGCAGCATGCTGGCTACACTGACCATGGGCGGTCAAAGTGCTGAAGTACCTCAGAACCAGATATTTGTATAAGCAGGCCACTATAGGAAAGAGTACAGAAGGAGTCAAGATGGTTCATTGGTTTTATTTCCCCGCAGGGTAATCATGGCTGCAACTGCTTACTGAACCGTAGTGAAATCTGTTAAATGGTTGTTTAGAAGTACCAGTTATGTTAACCATGCAGCTCTAGGGATGTGCAAGTCCTACACCGAATATTTACAAGATATTCCCAATTTCCTGGGATGTCCAAGGATTTCATAAAAATCTTGTCCCATTTCTTTGTCTTATATATTTTGGTCGTTACAAACTCCTTTTAAATGTACTTTCAAATACAGGTAGAACAAGTTCTGGTATTGTGTTATATTAGATTTCTGTAGAGCCCTACCTGCTTTTGAGAGGAAGCTCTTTAAACCAAACTGGATTTACTGTATTACACAATGATGTCAACTTAACACTGGGAGCTTGTGGACAAGAAGGGCCAGAAAGCTAAAGAGAGGGAGGACTTCATAGGTATGCTCTATACTCCTTCATGGATTCAATAAAAAGCACATGGGAGAACCTATAATGGTTAGGGTTTGTTTCAGTTTTGGGTAATATTGGACAGATTACCCTATATTTACTGTCCTATTGATTACTGTGACCTCTCGCTGAAAGTCAGAGGAACACTTGAATTATTGAAACGAGGGATCCTACCCATTCCTCACACCCTAACCACTTTAACTGCAGTGGTGGGGTCACTGCCCTGGCTATGCTGTCTGACAGGCTGGCTGAACATATTTGTAAACCTATTAACAGGTGAAACTGGTCACACATTGCTTGGAGATCGGTGGAAAGTAGATGAAACTCAGGGCTACTTTCTGCATAAATATTTCTTCATCCATGTGCACGGTTTTCTCTACCTTATACCATTTTCTTTCAACAACTCAATGCATCCTGGTAGGTTAGCTGTCATCTAACCAAAATAGCATCCAGCTGCCTGTGTTTGTGAATGAGTGAGTGTGGTAGACATATCATACTGCAAACTACTCAAGATGTCACTATGATATACATATAGCAATTTATTAACACAGATCTAAATTGAAACATGTCTCAGAGCCCCAGGGTCCCTATTAAGAGTGTCAAAGGAGATTAGAAAACTGAAATGAAATGTAGTGATGTCACCGGCTTTGCTGTGTACTTTGATAAAGGTGTGGGAAACATAACTGATAGTCAGGATTGGAAATTGTATGGTAGATAAAACAGTTAATATGGATAAATATCTTAATAGCACGGTTACAGACAACATAAGTGGGTACAAGATCTATACTATACCAAAAACATACATTACAAAATAAAGAGCAGCTCACTTATTAAAAAATAAGCCCATGGTATTATAATATTGGGCAGAGGTGTCATACTCAAATACACAGTGGGCCAAAATTAAAAACTTAGACAAAGTCACAGGCCAACCTTAAAATTTATTGAAAAAATTGAGGAAGCTTTTCCTTATCATTAGATATAAAACCTTGACATGATGATGACCGACATCACTTATATAACAGCAGGCTACGCATAGCCTAAGACACCACTATATGACACAAGGCCATGGGTCACCAAGAAGCCCGTGTAACTCCAAATGTGTAGCTGAGGAGGAGTGCTGGAAATGCCAGACGTGGCCAACGTAGAGCTAAATCTTATGAGTGGCTGGAACTCCCTCTTCATTGAAATAGCGCTGCTACTACAATTCCCTGCATTAATTGCGTCTATAAAACAGTCTGATGCGGAGCCACGCATAGAGCCCGCTGGTCTATAGGTGCAAGTGATGCCGGGAATTGTAGTAATGGAGCTATTTCAATGCAGCAATGGGCTAGCTGCAATTCATATTTAGGATTCCTTTGGGGGCCAATGCAATGCGAGTTGCTAGTCATTAAAGTTTGCAAAAGTTGCTCATATCCTCTTTTAAAAGAATAGACAGGAATAATTCACATAATTGTCTAATTGGTACCATCCAGTGATGGGCCTGTGACCTCACCCTGTCTCCGTATACTTCTTGTCTGAAGGACACAGGAACTTTGCAGCATAACAGATAAATGTTCCCCATTGTCCTTTAAAACTTTCAGGCACAATATGGTGCTTTAATATATTTGGCATCCCGCCACCAATGGAGACATCGATGTATAGGCAAGCCTCCTTACAGATGAGTTAGTTAAAGCAGAACTACAGCCAAAAAATACATATAAATGATGAGCCTAAAAATAACAAAATAACAAAACCAGTTTTTGCTGCAATATTTACTTTCAATCAAGAGAATTTTCCCACAGCACTACTTTAAACTGGATGTCCTGAGTCTAATGGTCAGCATACTTCAATATACTTCATCTGAGCCTACGTTATCCTGAACTCTCCCCAGCCAGGGCCTGACAGTGAAAAGAGGAGAAGCATCAAAGTAATGAGCCCATCTCTTTGCCACACTGCTTTCTTTTCCAATCAGCACATTTCTTGCTATCACATGAAGTTATTGATTGTATTGCTTCTACCTCTTACAATCCATACCTGCAGGACTGAAGTTCAAATTCAGCTACTTTTTGCATTAAAAAATAGATTCTCCTATCTCCTAGATTGTAAGCTCTTCGGGGCAGGGTCCTTTCCCTCCTGTGTCATTGTCTATATGTGTGTGTCATTTGCAACCCCTATTTAATGTACAGCGCTGCGTAATATGTTGGCGCTATATAAATCCTGTTTATTAATAATAAAAAAAATAAGTGATGTGTTCAACATTACAGAGCTGCATTAATTTTTGTCATTATTATCTGCCTATAGTTTATCTTCAAATAATAATACCAACAAATCATATTTATGTGATGGGTTTTTAAAATACCAAAAACGCAGGGATTTCAAAAAGAACCTCTGTTTGCATTAGAGTCACATAGGGTGGAACTATAAAATCATTTATGATGGAGGCTGCCCATACCAATGAGGAGGTCTCTGTTTTGAATAAGTACCCCTGATATATTTTGTTTTTTTGTCTTTCATGATAGACTGTTACATATGATAGGCTGGCAAGCATTTCTAATGCAATAAAATATTTGTAGCACTGTTACCTTTCATGCTGCTTCAGTTGTTTAGATTTTGGCACAGCTCACTGCATTATTAACAGCACATTGCTATATCTGTGGAAGCTGGGGTAACTCATGTAAAAAGTCCTGCTCAGTCCTCACTCCAACATGATCTATTAGATTGTACAAGAATTCCATGATGAACTTTAATTGCCAATTTCTGATCATAAAGTCACATTCTGATTACCACTTCATTACTTTACTCACCTCCCAACAAAAAGTCATATAGCTGATATCCCCAGATATGGGTAAGCATGCACCTCTCTGCTCCTCCCCTGTAATGCAACATGTGCTGCCTAATATACAATCACAAAAGGGTGAAGTGAATGTCCTGTGTAAGCATTAAGCTGATCAACTGGAGTCTGCACATGGTTCCATTTTTTTGTAACAACAATGTGCAAACACCCATCAGTTCCAGAGCTCTCATATTAGTTTTTGTATGTTGGAAAAAGTTCCAACCACTCATCATACCTACCAACAATTGCAGAAGGATATTAACACAAGCCCTGTTTGATCTATCAAAATTCACCCATTGTTGCCTCTTTGGGCATTTTTAATTGTGTCACTTTAGTGAAGGGCAAAAGCAACAGGTCTGCTTTAATACCATCCTCTCCAGCCCACATACTCCCCATTCCTTCATGCGGCTGCCAGATGTAAAGTAGATTTAATTAGGTGATTCTATTTCTTTTTTCTTGCATAAGCAAAGCACAGATTCACTTTGAGGAACACCCTACATAGCAATGCTGCCAAAGAATATTACCATAAGGTGTTGCTAAGCTGATTAAAGCTTCTGGTTTCAGTTGATGGCATGTCAAACAAGATTTTTTTCTTTTTTTTTACAGAAACCTATTTTTTGTCCCTTATTTTTTATAAACAATAAATCTTATGAATATAATTTGGGATACACATTTTAAGCTATAAAACAGAAATGCCCTGGGAAAATGGCAGCACATGGGAGCCTTACCACCGGAGATCATTGTGTATTCGACAAATAAAACAAAATAAAGTCACATAAATATTTATAAATCTATTTATAGTCTGAGCTGGTTGAAGTGATGATAAATGTGCTGATACATGAGATGAATGTTTTCAGACACATTTTTCTAAAACTGCTGCCTTTGCCATAAAATATAAATAAAAAAGTTTTTATAAATGACAAACAATAGCAAGTCAATTTAAACGGGACACAAGCATTGTTGATTGCATTTATCAAACCTGTCAACAACCCCACTTTTCAAGCAAGCAAGGAAGAATTGTCTAAGTTTTTAATACACTGTCTAAGGAGTGTGGCCCCTGGACTCCCATGGAAGAGGAAGCGTTGATTTGTAAAGGGTAATAGTGGTGATCTCTACTAGCATCATGTGCCAAGTCAATATGATCTGAATGTCTTTTGAAGTATTCTCCTTGGTATGTTCTTGGCCTCTAACCACAATTGCAGAATGTTTGCAGACTCTGACCATTATTTCCTCCAACATGTCTGTGATCTCAGGTAGTCATCTCTCTAATTTATATACTTCCCTTACGTGCAGCCCTTTCGTGATGTCAAGTGCAACAGTTGAGGTTCTCTATACTCCGGAGGTTGAAAGCCATTGTAATATGGGCAACGTGTTTATTAAAATTGAAATCTGGCTATAGCAAAACTATTTAATTAAAATGTGGTAAGTAAAATACATTTCCATGTGCTTTAAACATTTCATCAGATATTTTACCGAGAAGCAATAACATAGTGCTGTAAAATCCAGGGCACTTTGAGATTGGTCCAATAATATCCCAGGCAGTCTAACTTATGAATTGTGGAGGCTCAGGAGACTGGCAGATAAATGAATACCCTATGCCTGTTGCCCCTTTACTGGGGGTTATGGGGTGATGTAAAAACAGATGCTATAGCACCTGTCTGCATGGTAAATTTTGGTTTAATTGTTTTTACTTTAGTCAAAGGATCACTTTAAAGCAAACTGGTCATCCCATACAAATGTGTTATCTGCCACATGCAAGCAATAGGAAACACCTCCAAATGCCTGGAGGTAACAGAGTTTTATTGGATCTGCAAGGCCCTTAAACATTAGGCACTCTAATTCAGAAATACCTATTTGAAAAAAGTATGTTGGCGTTTTGCCACTCCACCTTTAAACCCTTGCATTCTGTAACTGTATGGTATAGGTACAGTGGTACCCACATCCCTAGTCACAAGGGCATATAATGTTTTTAGGATTAAAATGAAGGTACCCTGAAGCCCTGGACAAATCTTTACAGCCCCCCAAGGAATCCCAGAAACTTGCAGAGCACTAAGACATGAAGCTTGACGTCCACACAATGTGCATTACTGATCTTCATAGAATGGTTGGCCTTAGCAAGCAAAAATAGGTTACGGGAGGCTGGAAGAAATGGGCCAACATTCTACTGTATGATACTTAACAGAATGTGCACATTTACCTGGGTGTGAAAAGGTATGTTCAGGTACTCAAGGTGACCTACATTTCTTTATGCCACGTACAATGACAGCTTATCCCAAGTCTAACAAACCAGCACCCTACTAACACGTTCCTGTGGTCATCAGAGACATGCTTTATATTGTCAGAAAAGAATGTTAATAGAAATAGGGCCCTTATCAATCCATATGAAAATCAGAATCACCAATTTAAAAGCTTGATAAACATTAGAAATGTAAGCTGTATGCATTTAAAGCCATCTAAAACTTTGATAAGTCTATCACCAAGCTAGGGAAATACCAGCACCAGAACACAAACAGAAATGAATAAATGTGCTACAACTTGGATATATAAATACACACTGAAATAGGAAGAACTTTTGGACAAATATCTGGTGCTGAAGTTTCTACACTAAACACAGCCAAACTACTATCTAGAAAACCAAAGCAATCACATTCAAGGTGCTCAAAAGTTAGACGCAAAAAATAAATGATTAAAAAACACTTTGTTCAGTCATCAAAAGAAAAGAAAAGGAAGTTTTTTTTAGATATTTTATTGTTCAAGAGAATAGTTTTGTACATAATTTTTAGGAATGTCAAATTACTTATTTGTATATATAGGCAAAACTTTTTTTTAAAGTTTTGAGAGTAAGGAAAGTAAAATCCCTATCATCATATTTCTCTCTAGCAGGGACACAGGCAGCAAATAGTGACATGGCCTCCAAGGGAAAACATGAAAAAAGGTGAAGCGAACATCATTAACGAGCCAATGGTTGACAAAGAAAAAATCATTCTCCCTCCACTACACATAAAATTTGGATTAATGAAGCAATTTGTTAGAGCTCTGAACAAGGACAGTGATTGCTTCAAATACATTTGTGGATTCTTCATTGGATTGAGTACTGAAAATTTAAAAGCAGGAATCTTTGATGGACCCCAGATTCGGAAACTGATAAATTCTTCAAATTTCACAAGTTACATGACTGCTACTGAAGCTTCTGCCTGGCACAGCTATGTCATGGTTGTCAAGAGCTTCTTGGGTAACCATAAAGCACAAAATTATGAAGAACTGGTACAAAACTTGCACTTAAACTTGAAAAATTTGGGTGCTACTATGAGCATAAAGGTACACTCCATAGCCATAGCTATTTGCAAACATTTCCAGAAAACCATGACGATTTCAGTGAGGAACAAGGGGAGAGGTTCCATCAAGATATAAAGGTGATGGAAGAAAGGTATCAGATGTGATAGACACATGATGGCAGACTACTGCTGGAGCCTTCAACGTGATTGTCCTGATCATCAGCATAAAATTTTTCATTTTCATTTTTTCAAAGCATTTTTCAATGACTTTTATGTGATTAGTTCTGTAAATATACTGAATATAGAATATTGACATTAAGTTTTTCAAAAATTTAATTTTGTATACGTAGGCATATCTAGTTTATTTTGCTTACATGCTTACAGTTTATTTACATGTTTCATTAGTTTTCTATGAGGTTGTTATTGAGGTCATTATTTCAAAAGCTAAAGGCAATCTAGCAAAACCAATATCATATTTGGAATCTGTACATCAAACATAACCTAAAATGACTTTAATCTGTTTGGCAAGAAAATGTTTGTTGACCAGTGTTATAGTCTAACCTTTCCCCACTCTCCACTATTGGCTTTACATGAACTTGCTGTGCTTAATTTATAGATATGCCATAGCTGTATTTCAGCAGACCAAAGCCTTTCCCCCATTTAAAACCATTTTATCAGCTGCAGTTTAGGATTGGTAACTAAAAATTATGCAGCCTTACCCCCCAAAAAAATATATATATATATGTGTGTGTGTGTGTAACTATAACTTGTACAGGTAGTGGTGACACAAACGAGGGGTAACATGTCTTTCAGTGTCACACATTTTCTGCGGTTTGTCCGCGATGGTGACCAGTACTATAATGTAGGCCGGACCAGTTTATTGCACACATATCTGTAGCTTGGTTCATGCTGTTGTCCTGATGACAAGGATCAGTCATCGTTCATCTCATAAAACGCACAGAAAACCTTTTCACACACCGGGGACTTTAAACAATCCAGCGTCTCTATGGAAACTAAACATGCATTAAAGCACATTCAGGTGTTTCAAGTGCTGTGTCAAAAAACCTTTCTGATTTCATGTATCCTTTTTATTTTTACCTAGGAAAAAAAAAAAGGTGGGAGGGCGCCCCTCATAAAGTACATATTATCACATTATGGATAGGAAATCATGCTATGGTCTACATGTGAAGCTACAGCAATCAGGTCTAAGTATACCATATCTATACTAACAACCTTGAATATTCTGCTCTAGCAGCTGGTGGGGAGAGATTATAGCAGCAGTCAGCTCAATGTCAGTACATAGGGGCGATCTTTATGGTATACTTATCAGGGCAGCAAATCAGCTTCATAATGGCTGACTTGTTAAAACAACTTACAGCCCTATCCTACTGCTAAGTCTGTGGGTCAAAGAAAGAGAGTGTTGGAGGACTACAGAGCACAAATGATTACTAAATAAAAGCATCTAGTTGCTACCATTCAATACATAATAACTTGGAAAGCCCATGGATAATCTCTAGTTCTGACTATGGTGGAACAGTCAAAATTTTCAAATCAAACAAGAAAAACATGAAAATGTGCAGAAGCATGCCCAAACATAGGTCAGTTTTGGTAGATTGCAAAGGACAGAAAGATAAACCCCTTACATTTAGAAACCAATAAAAATGGAATCTTAAAATATATCTGAAACCTAAGTAACACATGGTAGGCCACTTTCTCCTACAAACAACAGTACCATCAACCACAGATTGAGCAGTGTTCCTGTTCTCCTCCTGCTCGGCATACAACCTGACTGCAAAGACAGAGCTCAGAAGTTGGAAGTAGGAAAAAGCCCATTGGTAGGTCAATGACATTACAAAGCTGATTAAGTTTCCAAATTTTACAGAAATTCACATCCTAAATCTGTGTAGCAGTGTGGAGATTTGGGTGAATTAGCACATGTTGCCTGTTGGGTTTAGTTTTGTGATGAGCGGTTGATTCACAAGCCATGTTAAGGACATTCAAGAATTCAAGAACCATAATGGCCTCCAATGTGACCATCTGCAGATTCAATATATTTAAATGGAAACATCATAGCTTTCTTCCAGGGGTCCATTTATAGATATTGTCATGCAGGGACGTGCAATCCCCTGGAGCCAAAAATCAATTCAGGTTTGGGTAACACATTGAACTGTAACACAAGATAATTACAACTTAGATAAGCCGATTAGCGAGTTCACCTTTTTCCCATCAAAATCATTAAACCTAACCAAATTAACCTAATTTAAAAAAATTGGAAAGTGGTCATTGGATGGAACTACATTCACTTGCTTGTTTGTTTTTTTGTGGTCATTAAAACAAATGGTAAGAAGAATCATCCACATGTGCAATAAAATCTTAAAGGATTTAGGTTGTATCCACTCTATCCCGCTTTTTGTTTTTTTTTGGTGGAGTTGTATTTTAAGATCATTTGATGTAAAAACAAACCCACTGTCTGCTTTTATTTTCCCTGTTTCAAGCAAGTAAATGTATTTACTTTACATCATCAGGACTTGCATAGATGCAAAACAACATTGTTGTCCATACAATGGATTCTAATTACCTACAATTATGTCTACTATGGGAATGTATTAAGTTCGTGAATGCCTTTTGAGCTGCAATGAACAGAAGAACTGAACATTAAATACACAAAGCTAGAAACTGTCATGTACATACACAACTTCAATCTAAAACAAGTTTATTCTGCCCTCAAGAATATTCTGTTTGTTCAAATAATTCAAGTTTATTCTGCCCTATGAAAGGGTTCATTTCTAGAGATTTTAGATTCCTCATATAACTTTGATGAGCTAAACTCCAGGCAAAAAAAACAACTAAATACATCATTGAAATAAAATATATGGCCAAAAGTTTGCGTACGTCCAACCATCACTTATTTAGGCTTAGCAGGTGCTAAAATTAGGTAAATACAACCTCTGAACGACAACACACAACATATTACACTGTGTCATTATTTATTTAACCAAGACCAAGTCAAAATGTTGAAGCAGTGTGTGAAAAATTTAGTACAGCCCTACAACTCCCATTAAACTGGAATCAGGAATGTAGCATCAAGGTGCTATCAATCATATTAACTTTAGTAACTGATCATCAGCATATGTGACCACCTATATAGAACTAGAGGTTTAGGCAGTTTGCTTGAGTGGAGCATTCAGGTTTGTGTTAACACAATGCCAAGATAGAAAGACATTTGCAATGACCCTAGAGAAGAAATTGTTGCTGCCCATCAATCTGGGAAGGTAATAAGGTCATTTTCAAACAAACTAAAGTCTGTCATTCTATAGTGAAAAGGATTATTCACAAGTGGAAAACAGTCAAGACAATTGCCAAAGGTCAGACCGTGTAATGCTCAGAGAAATCGCATAAAACCCAAGAGCTACATTAGTAAGCATGTTAAATGTTAAAGTTCATGACAGTATTATTCGAAAAAACTGAAAAAGTATAGCTTGTTTGGATGGGTTGCCAGGAAAAAGACTTTTCTCTCTAAAAAGAACATAGATTCACAGCTAAGGTTAGCAAAGTTGCATCTGAGGAAATCACAAGACCTTTGAAACAATGATCTTCTCTCATTGAAGACCAAAATGGAGATGCATGGTTACAATGCACAGTGCTAAGTTTAGTGAAAACCAAACACAACATATGAGCACAAACACCTCATAGCAATTGTCAAGCACAGTAGCATACGGGAGATGATTTGGGCTTGTTTTGCAGCCGCTGGACCTTGGCATTTTGCAGTCGCCATGTCAAGCATGAACTTCTCTGTATACTAAAGTGTACTAAAATGTAAGGCCATCTATACATGTGAGGCCATCTAAGCTTGGAAGAATTGGAGTTATCCGACTGGACACCAGTTCCAAGCATACCTACAAATCTACAACAGAGTGGGTAAAAAAAAAAAAAAAAAAAAAAAAAAAAAAAAAAAAAAAAAACAAGATGTTGCAATGGCCCATTCAAAGTCCAGACCCCAAACACTATTGAAAAGCTGTGGGAGGACTTAAACAAATCTATGATTGCCCACAAACCTCAACGAACTGTAACAATATTGTAAAGAGTGATGGACGAAAATTCTTCCACACTGCTAAAGTCATATGGAAAATGATTACTTCAACTTATTTCTGCTGAAGGTGGTTCTACAAGATACAGAATCATTGGGTGTACTTGGCATTGCGGTCTTATTTTTGGTAAATAATGATACGGTGGAATGTGTTGTGTTTTGTTTTACCCAAGGTTGCATTTCAATTACTTTCTTTTTCACATGACTATAATATATATATATATATATATATATATATATATATATATATTTATGTCAAAAACCTTAAGGGTTGTTTCAATGTTTCAAGAATGAACTCAAGTTCAATTTCAATTCAAGTCAATCTATTGATTCTATCTATCCAGGGAATAACACCATAATGGTGACATAGCCTCTCTTTTACTACATTAATAATTAAACTTCATATTAAGTTATATTAGCTTGAATTTACACAAATCTACAAAGAGAATTTACACAGCAACAGTGTTATATAATACAGAGCAACACAATGAACTGTAGCTGCTCAGACAAACCAGCTCAGTGATTCATTGGGATTCTGTAGTTGCTCCTTAACTTCTCCCCCTAATTTGGTGAAGTATAAGGAAACGACTAAGGTAGTGCTTTAACACTTTGGGCTCCATTAATGAATCTGTGCATCAAAGATTATTATTATTACACAGTATTTATATAGCACCAACATATTTCGCAACGCTTTACAAAGTCCATAGTCATGTCACTAACTGTCCCACAAAAGGGCTCACAATCTGATGTCCCTACCATAGCTATATGCCTTTTTTTAATACAGTCTAAGGTCAATTTTGGTGGAAAGCCAATTATTCTAACTGCATGTTTTTGGAATGTGGGAGGAAACCAGAATACCCAAAGGAAAACCACACAAACACAGGGAGAACCTGCATACTCCATACAGATAGTGTCCTGGCCGAAACTTGTGACCCAGGGCTGCAAAGGCCAGAGAACCACCGTGCTGCCCAATTTTCCCCAAAAATCTACCCATTTGTAACTTTGGATTCAATTATAAATATTTATGTATAAATTATGTATCTACAATGTGTAAAAAGATAGCACACATTTTCTGATTAAAACCAATGTGAAAAATGTGTACATTTTGGGGAAAAGTTGGATAAATTCTTGCTGAAAAAAAAAAAAATCATTTGAGACCTCAAGCAAAAAGTATGTTGGGAAGATAACAGTAAGACTATCAAGGAACTTGAAAATAGAGAAACTAGTGGAACACTTTAGCAGCCAGTATATCATCTTTGTAAGGAATACCTATCAGCTTGTTCCTTTATTATCTGTATTGCAAAAACGAATTTACAGCTTTATAATTTACATCATTTTAGATTTCAGAATAAAAACAAAAAAGTGTGTATTAAACAGATGAAAGCCAAAATGAATTATTATGCTACAACTATCCAGAATATTCACAAATGGTCTGCTTTTTTTTTTTTTTTAATTGACATTTTGGAACCCAAGGGGAATTGATGGGTAGACACCAATGGAAGAACCCCACTAAAGGTCAACTGAAGAAATCAACATGGCAGTCATTAAAGCCAAGCCTCCTTGGTTTCAAACAAGTCGGATTGTGTAAACCAGGATGCCATAGTTTAAAAGTCTGCGTGGTGTGCCAAACAATTTCTTTGGCACTTTAAAAAGGAATTTCAGTAAAATTCAAGCTCGTAATCATCACAGCTGCATGTATAGAATAAATCAAAAGCAGAAACAGTGGTAGGACGTAGGTTTACTGTATAAAATGAAAAAGTGAAAAAATGTAATTGTCAGTTCTCCTTTTTTTTTAAGAAAACGTACACAGAAAGATATAAAGGGATCCTGCTAATGATGCATGGGGACGAACAGATCCACACGTCTACCTGCACCATTAAATAAAATAATTTCCGCAGTGCACGTAGATCACGCCAGGATGGCGGAAGAAGGTATGTTTCATCTCTGGGACAACATTAGCCTAATTACAATCTGAAGTCTAAGGGAAAGTAGGTTATCTATCCCGTAGGTGTCGTTCACTTACATACTTCTTATTACATCTGAGAATCTCCGAGGAGAAGCTTCACCTACAGACAACATGGATGCTGGAGGTCAGAACCTGACTTAAATTTTATTTAACTGACCAGAACGACTAAGGGTTTATTTCTGCTCTTAAAGTGAAATTCCAGATAATTTTTTCCCTTTTTTAAGCCTTGAATAAAATGGAGAAATAGAAGGCTTTTAGGGTATAGCCTTCATAAATTCCACTAAAAAAACATTTCTTTTTATGCCTATTAGATATATATCCTCATTTCTTGCCTTCATGCAAATGTTTTTACTAGGACAGGAAGGCCAGTGACAACATTATCCATGTATAGAAGGGCCACTAATAGCGTTGTCGGCCCACTAGCTCCTACCACAGCATGCATGTGGCTTTATGGTAAATGTAGTGTGAGGAATACCCGTCCCATACTGTGTTGTTATGGAGCTGCTGCTTCTTGTCTATTAACTCAACATAAATAATGGAAGGAGGTCATTGACTGTTTCTAAAAAACAAAAAAGATATTTTATGTCAATTGGTAAATGAAACAATTACAATGTTAGATACTGGCACACACAAAAGACCAATATTTTTGATCTGGCTTGCCTTCTGCTTTAAGATCCCTGTACTTACCCATGCTTACCGGTCAATAAATGAAATGGGTAGCTTGACTGACCAATGGTGGGGTACAGGAGACAGGCCAAATAGACGACTTCTGAGCCCATTTGATTGGATTTGTTTAGTCTCCGGATTATAGTTGAAGCTGCCCTGCTAGCCTTTAATTGCTGTCACTTTATAAATAAAAGTACTAGACAATACAGAATCTATGATAAAATCCCTATAAACGGGACTGCAGAAAGATGCCGTCATACAGTGTAGTGTTATAAGACTTTTCTACTACTGCCTTCTCACTGCAGTACACAGCAAGCCGACACACATAGACATTATTTACAGGATGGACATTAAAACCAAATATCAATAAATCGCCCCCTGTAGCGTTATATACACCTCGTTTTAAGATAGCCCAGGGGTATCATGACTATTATGTTTATGCAGGGATTTGCTACATATATTTTTATTTTTTTGCATGAGTTTTGTGACTTTGGTTTTCTTTTTTTATTAGAGGTTATAACTTTTGATGTCATTTGTGTGCCTAGTTTTATTACAAGTAGGTTATAGTCCTGCACTTTACTTGTTCCATTAACTCTATGGATTTTATATTTTGTACTTAGGGCTAAAAAAAATAATGCCAGTACACTTATCACAAAGAGTAAGGTGAGGAGCCCTTTTTAAAAGCCTATAAAAACCATTTCTAGTGATATATAAATATATAAATTCTGGAAATTATCGAGATAGAAGTATAATTATTATGAAGGTGGAGTGGTGTAAAGCAATACTTTTTCACATATAGCTGAATTCCTAGCAAGCCAAAAACTAAGAACTATCAAATGCTATTTTTGAAAATATATTTTGTTAAAATAGTAGCTTACTCTCAATTGGTTTTAGAGAAAGACAATAAAACTGCTAGAATGGCCCAGTCAATCACGCGAATTGATTCCAATTGAAAATCTATTGAAAGAACTGACGATTTCATCTGAGTATAAGCCGAGGTACCTATTTTTACCTTGGAAAAATTGATTGACTCGAGTATAAGCCGAGGGTGGGAAATGCTGCAGCTACTGGCAAACTTTAATATTCAAAATAAATACAAATAAAATTGCATAATACGGCCATTACAGCCATAATACGGTAAACCAATACCATAGTGAGAATTTAGTGGTTAGGTAGGAATACCAGAAACCAGAAACCTCCCTGGCGGCATGATTCTGCATGGAAAAAGTGGCTGAAAGCAGGACAAAGTGGTACTGCATTCAGCCACTGTAGCCCCCTAGCGTTCTAATTCTGTCCGTATTTCCACGTAAAAAAAGTGTTACATTTTTTTGCATGGAAATTTATTTTACATTGTAGGCCTATAATTCTTAGGCATAACTATGTCCAATATTTAATAATAATATGTCCAATATTTAATACATTTAATAATAAACTTTAAATAAAAAAAACACAAAAATCTGTTAAAAAAATAATAAAGGATAGTTAAACATATAATATACCTGTACAGTGGCATGTATAATATATATATTAAATATATATTATATAAAGATTTCTTTGTATTGGACTCAATACAGCTATTTTGTATTAAATCCAATACAAAATTGTTAGAATTTCCAGCCACTCCTCCTGTCCGCACCAACGCATGCACCAACGTCACCAGGAAACCCCAGAGATCGTCTCTGCATTCGCAGGCTGAAGACAGATTATCTCAGCTGTCACTCAACTCTTTGAGCATAGTGATTCAGGCAAATCGTGATAACATGAAAGAATGACTCAAAACATCCACCTCAAAGACTATATGTACTGGAGTCAAAGGTTAGAGAGGCTGAAGGACGCTCATTAAAACTGGTGATCTAGAAATTTACTGCACTATGAATTATAAATGTTTACTTGAGATGAAGGAATTTAATATAGAAAATATTCTGCAGGGGAAAATGTAAAAAACGGAGCCTACTAATGACATAAAACCAATGTCTTGAAATCCAACAGCCACAAGACATTCTAAAAATGGCATCTTTAAAAGCCAGGTCTATCTAACAGGTTTAAAGCACCTATACATGTTTAAAAATATTCACTTTTTTTAATATCTTTGGGGATGTTAGCATATGTGTAAGGAATAGAGGAGAAGATCTGAACTCAAATGTTAAAGCGTACCTAGGCTCTGGTAACTCTGTCCTTTAAACTGTGTACTGCAATATTAGTCAGTAGAAAATACATACAATAGGAATTCCAGTTATTTTCATCTATTCTTCATGTCATAGCTAAAAGGTATCATGTCGGGGGAGGATTAAGCCATCACCGAAGCAGGCTTCTTTTTCAGGGGCTCCAACCTATGATGATACCATCCTTATCCAAAAATCAGAAGCAAGAGAGGGCAGGACATATCTATAATCCACACAGGTTCCTGTGTGACCAGAAAAGGTTGGAAGAAGGAGTTAGAAGACCTACTTGGGGACCCCTTACCCAGTAATATCAGATACCAGTGGTATTTGTATTAGTTCTGAAAAGTGAAGATTCACCACTTCCTGGAAAGGTAAATATTAAATATCCTTTTATATCATGCTTCTAATGTATTTGTTTTATTATAGCAACTGCATCACTTTATTAGTCATCACTTCATAGTTTAGGTGGACATTAAAAGACTAAATAACTGAATTTCTAAAAGATCACGATACACACCAGAAGTATGATAAAAAGCAATCCTTGAATTCCAACCAATCACCGATGCCTGGACTGAAAGATGCAACATAGGAGAAGAAAACATGAATTACTACACATGGACCAGGATTTCAATAATGTCACTCAGAGAGCGGACTTTAGTCTATTAGGTAAATATTGACTGTCTTTCCATGGATCAAGAATTATAAAGGCATTATCAAGGTAAGTACCATACTTATACCTGTAAGTGCAACATTTATATTTCCAAGCATGCATTCATTTATTATTTCAACCAACAAATATATCTGATGTTTTTTAATTAAGAATTGGGCACAAGCCCCCTTTAAAAAAAAGTAGATATCAGTTCCAAATTTGTAGTATTTCTGTATGCAACCGTTCACAAAGCAATGATACGTTATATCTCAGGCCAACCAATTGAGTATCAGAAAACAGAAAACTGAGCAGAGAGCCAATAACAGGCATTGCCAAAACTCCAATCATGCATGTTATTAAATACAGTTGCAATACGAACAATAATGTGCGTTTCCACAGATCCAATCATCCATGATATTAAATAAAAACACAGTGAGACTAGGAACAATAGCAGGCACCACTAAACCTCCAAACATCCAGGAGGCTTTGAGACATATTAGATATAATATTGCTTAAAACCCAACTCAACCCAGAGTTCTTTATTTTGTGAAGGTAAGGCTTTTCTAGGAGAATGATGGAGCAAATCTCTGCTGTAGCCATTGTGCCAGCTGGGTAGTGCATACACTAATATGGAGCAGAAAACATGAATACTAACACTTTTCTGCGGCAGCCTGCAGCATTCCAAGCCAGAAGGGGCACACGTAAAATAGGCTAGTGGGAAAATCTTCCTGTTGCTACCCTTGACAGCTATAAGAAATCAGTGCAGGATACCAGCCCATGGGAGTTCAGCCTGAAACATATCAGTTCAAAATGAACTATGCAAACATTCTTATGTTGGTATCAAATACTTAACATTTAAATGGAAACTCAAAAATAATACATATTTTACCCCAAATCTTTTTCTTCCTTGTTCGGAGACTCATTGGTGACTACATAAAGAGATTTCTTTTTTATCCAGCTGTACCATAATAACAAGTTTGCTGATTGGTAACTTCCTATATAAAACATATATGGTCTAATAAAGTTTCAGAATTGTTCATCAGTCATCAACAGACAGCTTTTCCCTTTGTTAAATGGGATGACCATTAACTAGGACACTGTTTTTCAGGGTGTAAGTCCACCAATGCTGATTTCAGACTTAAACTGCATACACATTCTGGGTCAGTGATTCAGAAAGTATTATGTATTTGAACAACACCTATCTAGGGCTTGTACGTAGTTTTTTGAAGCTTTTCTTTACACCCCATTGTACCATTTTGGACAGCAAAATAAAAATTGCTTATCTGTTTTTATATAACAATACTAAAGAGAATGAATCTGTGCCAAAAGCTATCTATTCCTGTTCTACTGCTTTCATTTCAGATATCTTCTATGCCAATAATCCCCCAAAGCTTTTATATATTTTTCCCAGACATTACTGTACCTTACATTACTGTACCTTTTTCCCAGACATTACTGTACAAAGCCATACCAAAGAAATTAGGAGATACTCATTTTTGCTGCTGCCCGCGTTATCTTCTGCTTAAATCAGCCATGAACACCTCCAAGAGTGTGAACGTTCGTGGTTACCCACAGCTCTTACTGGTTAATCCCATTGTAACGTAATTTGTAATAGGTTGTGGTCAGTGGAAGTAACCAGGAAAACTGTGGGGAGACTAACACTCCATGAAGGGCATGTTCTATGTTCTTTGGCAGAAAAAAAAATTGTTAAGTGGTAGGGTTGTTTTATTTCTTGTAATGGAAACCTATACAGTGTACGGTCATAGTAAACCAGCTAATTGCCTGTCTGTTTCTAGTCTCAATAGGTATTATTAGGTCATTGACCCCGGACAAGCATGTAGCAAGTATAAGTAAAATGAAGTCATCATGCCTGATCTGCTTATTTGTGCAAGGCCAGTAATACAGAAATGATGGAAGTTACAGAATGAACATGTTGGAAAATTAAGTAGCGTTGGAAGCCTCCAAATTTCTCTGAGCAGAGGCTTCCCTTCATATCCAGATGATGTATAAGATAGACTTATAAAAAACATTCCAGTACAAAAGAAATGTGCTACATTCTCAACCAATCAGTGTCCACAGTGAAACGAGTATCAGTAGATAATGATAATTTCCTTCCGTGCAGTTTAATAAATAAACATAATATTGTACTGATAAAATGAGAGCGCACTGCCTGCTGAAAGAAGAGGTTAAGCTGCTATTTAGAAATAAAGCATTAAAAACTATTTATTAATTCAATTTGTCCAACTTTCAGGCCGCCGTGACTCTGATAGATAGCATGGCCTGTGATAAGCACCATAAATACGCACAGTACTGAACAGAAAATTATATTTAATATATCTCAATTTACTATACGAGGCTGCTGTAACAAACAGCCCACGTTACTGCAAAAATGATGTAGAGATAACTCCAGTCTCTCGTTATATTGCAAATAAACACTGATACTTGGATGTAAGTATAAGAATCTCATGGACAAACCCATATATCTCTATACCCTTTTGCCTTATAAAGAAAACTCTGTATGAAAACCCTCTAATTAAGGAGAAGATGGATATATAGCTTTGTACCAATTGTCTTTCTGAAGGAAATAAACTTTCAAAGGAATTTTTGGATGGCCTGGCAACAGGAAATGGTGGTATGCTGGAAAAGTACAAGCTACCGACACAATGCTTAGTATAGTAAAACGTACAGGTTCATGTTGAATTTTAGTTGTGCTACAGAATTCCAAAATGAAGGTGTGTAAAGCCGAGGCGAGCGACTGTAAAGCTGACCCGTGGCTTTATTTTGAATGGCTAAAATGGAATGGTGGCCAAGCTATGGATATTTATGCCAGTAATTTTGTTTTTACAAACTTTAAACTAACCCCTACATCTGTAGCTGTGGGCACTTTGAAGACACTCACCAAAGATCACAGCAGAGACAGTGAATGCAGCTCAGCTTGCATGGCTACAAAAAAAGGCTGAAAGACTACCATGTTACTGCTAGGAGGCAAAAAATGAATTGAGCTACTGAGTTCAATGCCTTCTGTGATTCTGCTGGCAAATTGATCCAGACTGCCCATACCTATAGAGGTCAGTAAGGAATTCCTTTCCTTGTTGCTTATCAGGAATATGGAAAAACTGAAACAAGGAGTAGACACCCATGCATCACCACAAACACAGGGTGAGAGATCATTATACAGAATTTTCAAATCTTGATAATCCCCCATTAAAACTAAGTTATTTGTCATCAGTAGGGAAAATTCCCCTTACAGTGATAATCAGAGCCTTATCTTTACAGACAGCTAAAAATTTCACTGGTGTCCTGAAGTTGGCTCAGGTGGCCTTGGGCCCAAAACTAAACATGTAAAAACAGATAGGAGGTAAATCAGTCACAGTTTAGGGAACCTCTAGTAACCTTTGGAGAAACCCTAGGATTATACCCTAGAGTATATTTCCAAAGAATACAGTTCCAATAGCATAGAGACATTTTTTTTTCTTAAATGTTAATTTGTTTATTTGTTCACGCCAATGAATATTATGACTGCGTGATTTTTTTTCCCTGCGAAAATAACTTAACTATTAAATGCATCAATTTAAGAAAAAGCACCACCTCCTTGTTTTACCTGCTTTTAGATCCCCTATAAAAGATCGCCAATAATGCAGAACAGAACCAGAAAAAATGCTTTTAACTGACTTAAACACTGAAAATACTGCATACACTTATGATATACCATATATGTGCTCAATGTGAAATAGATAGAAAAAAGAAATCTGTATTACAACTGTATATGTTATGTTATTGTGATTTTTCCAGCACACTATTGTTCCATCAAACAAAGCTTTTATTAAAAGATAAACCCACAGACAATTGCAATGTTTCCAAACCACATTCAGTGAGATTTACATTAATAAAAGTTAAAGTGGAACAATGGTTTATTGACAGACAACAAATCTGATGGCTCTGTTAAATGCACCAACTGTACTGTTGTGTGCGGGACTTAATGCTTTTAAGAAAATATACAAACAGAACTTATCTCTGAAAAAACAAGGTTGCAGACACCTATGAATAACTAGGCATGTACATTTCAGTGCTTGGTTTAATATAAAGCTCTTTGGGTGTACAAAGTAGACTCAGAATGATGGAAGTTTTGTTTGGAAATGCCACTGTGGTATCTTGAAACACCCAGAGCGATCTGAAGTAGACCAAAGTCACGGAGACCATGGTCTGCTTTACTGGCCAGCTCAACGCATATATCTGTTACAGCAACACTTCACTAACTGCTCACATACTAACAGATTCCTCATGACCATCCTCAGGGACTGTCAGTAGTCGGGACCAATGAAGAGCAACCAACGGAGGATCCTTCATACCCTGCTCTCATGACTGTAGTCTTCAGTACAAGAAATGTAGCACATGGATAAATTAGGTTAGCATAGCTAAACCTCTTATATAGCAATAGCTTGTAAAATGGACATAATTTAAAAAGTTTGTACAAAGTTCTCCCCTTCTACGTAATACAAGCATTTTCCAAAGGTCTTCAACTGCAGGTTAAAAAAATAAAACGTGAATAAAAAAGCGTAGAAGATTGAATAATCATCTGCTTATCTTCACTTTGCTGTAGTAAGGCCAACAAAGTTCCAGCCTGTTGATTGTTTGGTCCCAATCTCCAGCTGTAGCTCCAGCCACTAAGTTAAGACCAGTCACGTAGTAATGTTGGGGTCATAGAAAGGAACCACAGTACGTGGTGGAGAAACAAACTTTGAAGTGTTCAAAGTAAAGATTTTTGGACATATATAGCTCTTCAACTTTATCAGTTAAACAGGTGGAAGAAAAGTAAGCAGGTTGTACTGATTTCCATTTTTGTAACCCAGCAACAGAATGGATTTTTACTCGTTTCTATAATACAAATCATGACTTTTCAATAAAAAATTGCAGGAAATTGTCACATGGTACAAAGGAAATCTGCTTCAAAACTCCATATGGCACATCAGGCATTTAGACAAAGAAAAATATTAAAGCGTAAATAGGAAATCCGGACGTAAAAATAAGCTGTGTACACAATGTGATATAACGGCATGGAAGTAAGTATGATCACCGGCTCTACTGGTATACATTCTACTCTGGGTTCATGCTGCAGAAACAGATGGTGCATGTGCGTGTCCTAGACTAGAAGTTCAGTGATTGGCAGGTGTGAATAAACACAAAGTACACGGGAGGAAAAGGAATCATCACAGTCTGTTTTACTTGAATTTGCAGATGAAGGTGCAAAAGGCTGGGAAGGCAAGCACATGAAGTGTTTAATGTCTTTATGTCAATATTTGAATTAAAGGTCAGTTAATGAGTTTGGTCGCCTGAAACAAGAACTCTGGTCTGTTGATAATAAGTTGATCCATCCTTAAAATTCACATTTCATATGAATCAATAGGGCATACTACAGCAAACATAATCTAATTATTTCGAATAAAAATAGTACCTCTCAGTTGCCAAGAACAAAGAAAAAAAATTCCTAAGCTCCATCATGATCCAAAGCCCACGCAGCGAAGCCAACATGTATAAAACCACAGATAGATCCTGCACCACCTGGTGTACGAGAGAACAATATATACGATATGTACAACAACAACTATAACTGAACCTTATATAGGCCTGGGGCAGACAAGAATAAATAAGGAATGTTGCTAATAAATATTGCATACATACTTATTGTAACAAAAAAATGTCATGCAGTAAATCCAATCAAATCCATGCAAACATTACATATAAAAATATACAATAAGTACCTCCCTCCCTTCCCCACCAACCATCTAAACAAAAAAATTAGCCCAAAACAGCTAAAAGCAATTAGGAACAAAAACAACCTACAACACAGGGTCCTCTCTCCAATATGAATATGCTAAAAAAGAGCTTGTAAAAAGAAATGCAATAGGAAAAAGCCTGTCTCTGGGAAAAATTACCATTGTTTTTACCTTTTAAAACAAGACACATTTACCCAAATTTGACTGACACAGAGCCACATATGTATTGCCTTGCCAAAGGAAACACCTGCCACCTCTCTTCTGAAAATAATATATTCTTGTGGAGGTGCAGACTTATAAAAAGGTACGGCGGTAGATGTTGTTTGACCAAGCTCACGTGGTCTTTATTACCAGTGGGTGTATCTGTCATAAAATATTTCACAGAATATTATGTTTTCAATAAGCAGACCATGGGCTTGCTAAACAAATACACTATGAGTGCACGGCGCTATGCTCGGAGGAATGGGCCGTGATAAACTATTATTTAAACAGTTTATTGATAAAAAGAGTCATAAAGGACCCATTTGACCTAGGACATGTAGGTCAGCTGGTGGCATATAAAAGGTATTGTAAGAGAAAGCTTTTTATATAGGGTGAGAATTGCAGAGCTGCATAGCATATAATTAAGTTTTTTATTTAGAAGGACATTTTGCACCTATTAATAAATTGTATTTATAAAGCAACCACACATTGTAATTAACCGCAAGGTCCACTATACTTTACTTATACTTTACTAAGTATACTTTACTTATACTTTAAGTATGAGGTCTCTTCCCCAGGAATGCCTGAGAACCCATAGGGACATAAGATCGGTGGTGATCAAACCCAGCATACTTTGGTTGTAGCTGCAACTTACATTATGGAGTACAAGGTTCACCTCACCTATGCCATCCTGGATCCCTCAAACTAAACAGCCATTAGGCCTTGATATTGGCTCCAATTACAACCCCACAACCCAACTATCCATGAAAATGTCTAAGTAACCAATATTATTGGGCCCCAACTTATTAAATAACAAGGGCATAGTTGTGGAACCAGAATGCCATTGGAAAACTTTACCTAAAGTTTTATAGCCTCAAAAATAAATCAAATAAAATTTATCATAAAAAGGAAGTGATATCTTATCCAGAATACCTTAATATTAACAGAGGTTTATTTAAAATAAAGGATTCATACAGCTTTGAAACATTAATTCCAGATGACATCAATCTACTTGAAAAAAATGCCATTTAGAATACCCACATGTAAAAACCTTATTTCTTCAAGGGTTTATTTCATAAAGCTTCCAAGCTTTTGCACGCAGAGTCCTCTTACCTTTATATTCTTTACTGTATAGACTAAGTTATTCCACATATTTTCATTTTGCCATATCCTCAGAGGGTGAAAGGTTGCAGCACATGTTTCTAAAAAATAAAGTAATAAATAATATTAATATTTAAAAGAAAATACATGGTAATAAAGTTAATTGGTAATTATGTCAAACGCATAACATGTAGGCCTTGTCAACTTGTTTATTAGACATTCATGAAAGTGTTTTTTCCAGAATTTCATTGCATATAAAAATGTCAATAAACTGGTAATCCTTCTCATTGGGCCTGATTTATTAAAGTTCTTCAAGGTTGGAGAGAATACACTTTTTCACAGTAAATCTGGGGGATCCAGCAAACCTGGAATGGATTTCTTAAAAGTCATTCGCTATTTGTTGGCAAAAGTTTTAAATCCTGGACCAAATCCATTACAGATTTGCTTGATCACCCAGTTTCACTGTAGAAAGTGTATCCTCTCCAGCCTTGGAGAGATTTAATAAATCAGGCTCTCTGAAGCTTATGGGAGTGTTTGAAATGTCAAAACAGGCAGCTGCTTTTGGGTCAGTGCTAAGATGCCAAGCATGTTATAATTGGTCTACTACTCAACTGCTTCCATAGACATGACATGGAAACAAATGAAGAAAAAGAAACAAGTTGTGTTTGCTTTCTATACTCCTCCTGTCCCTGTGTAAGACCACAGATGTGGAAAACCACTCCTGTACCAATTTGAGAATTGAGAAAATTGCCTCTGGCTTCTCCCAGGATGCCTAGGGGCTGAGAGCAACAAACTGTCCATCGGAATAATTCCTTACACATGTAAAAAAAAACGTATTCTCCTTTCTAAAGTGTATGTAAACCCAATCACGAAAATCCCACGAAGACATCAGCATGTTTATTTTATAGTAAATATTATTTTTTGCCATTACACTATTTGTTCAGGTATTTTCTATTGTAGAGTGACAACATCTCTGTCATCCCAATCAATCTCCCGTCTTCCAATTAAAACCGTGGTCCACTCTCAGGAAACGTGTCTTCAAAAATGCTGCAACGAGCCTGGAGGATATCAGAAGCACCAACATTCACAAATGTATTATGAAAAGATTAAACAAGTAATTCTTTTGGTAAAAATGAACTCAGCAATCATTTATGATACACAACACTTAAGCAAACTGTTCAGTTAGGGTTTACATCTACTTATTATGGGTCCACAAGTTCCTAGAGAGTGCTCTAATATGCAAATTTAATTAAGACTTCCATACTTTCCTTCTGTTTTATCTCTGTAAGGAATGGTCTGAAGAGTCAATAAAGAACGCAGGAGGAAGAAGGGGGATAGTTTGCTTTGAACTTATACCGGAGAGCTCATAAATATGTCATTCTATGTGCCAGTATGCAGGTATACTTCAAAGAAGAACACGGAGGACTACTGTTAGAGCTTATTATATGGAGTTGTTCACCGATTTCACCATTTTGTTTCCTGTTTACATCAATATTTTACAATTTTACAATATTTTACATCAATATTTTTCGTACCATATTGATTTGAGCAAAAATTCTAAATACCGTTTATTATTTTAAAGCAAAGACCATGTCTATATACGAATATAAAAAAAAAAAGATGGGAACAGCATAGAATGGAAGTGTTTGAGGCTGTTCTACATAAAGATTTAAAGAGTGTATGACAAGAGAATGAGAATTGTGTGTGAATGGCCCTCGAATGTTTTACCCAGTGTAGAATTTTGCAAATAGCTTTGATTTAGAACTAAACAGCTCTGCCATTGGAACCAATTGAGAAGTTTTTATTTAGATTGCAGTTCTTTAACCAAAGAGATCTTCAGAACTAACCACAGCACATCCATGAGGCTTAGGGATTCTTTATGCTAGAATACAAAAACATCTTCATTTGTGTCTAGGCTCCCTGATGGCACTGCTCATTGAAATGAAGTTGATTGGAGGAAATACGGACAATGCCGCTGCAAACCTTCATAGCTGACCTGGAAATAAGGAGGCAGGTGAAGGTTTAATCTGTATATTTATTATACTGCAAACCAACGTGGATAATTTTTGGTACCCTAAATACTGTAAACTAATTTGGCATGGCAAAGAATATCATTCGTCCACTTGTGACTTTGGAGAATTCGGCAGCAATAAAGAACGTCTGGAATTTTGGAGATAGGGACTAATTGATTTAAAAGGGTTGGGTTGCAGTATATGGTAAACATTGATTCCAGACGAAAGGTCAAACTATCCAAGAGTTATTAATAATAAAAAAAATATGACAACTGCAGTACGTTTTTTACCATCTAACATGGTCAGTGGGTGGATAGTAGGGGAATACGTACTAAAACCTAAGATGTATAGGTTCATAGCTCTCTTATTGTCTCACATCACCAATCCCCTTTAAACTTCCAAAACAAACTTTACCCTTTCTTTAAACTGTATACAAGATGTGGTGATTGCTATTGCTTCTTCTAAACTTTAACATAATTCAAAAGAAAAATAAAAGTATGCTTTTTCCTAGAAGTCCCATTTGAGGAGATCCAACCCTTCCAAAACTACGATTTTTTTGGTTGCAAAAGTGGTGCCAATCCAAGAAAAATTGGAGCACGGGATATCTGACACAGGGTCCAGTAAACTGTAACAAGCACCTGTCACTTCTCTTTACTTGTTTTCTCTCAACGATAAATTACAGCTCTAAGAAAGAATGGGGTCACTTGGCAGCTTTTCTGTTAAGTTTCAACGTCGCAGTGTAGCCATCAATATAATGTCTAACTCAATACAGAAGCATTACAGTAACGAATCAAGCAGGTGCTGAAACTAAATCTATTTATTTGTTTTTAGCACATATACACTTTTTTCTGTATACATCCTGTAGACTTGATTAATAGGGTAAAACGAGGAGCAATGTAGACACGGAGTTATGTTTTGCAAAGCAACCAATAAGACTTGATAGTTGAAGTTTAATCTGATTATATGGCTCCTTCCCCACCGCATCAAAATGCCAAGTGCAGGCTATATACATAAAACCTGTTTTTGCTATATACTCCATGCTTCTCCTTGTATGAGGTCAGATAATGGTGCGAAGGAGTGGCAGGGTGTTGTATATTGTTCCCTAAAAACATAACAGCACCCCACCGCAGTTTTCATTTTCAAGAGGAACTAAACCTGCGATTACTAACCTATCCCTGTTCCATCACAGGACACCTTCTTTCCCATAACTCCCACACGGGTTCATTGATTCCTGGTATGTACAAGGGAATCCAGGATTGCCAAGTTTCTCTGCCAACCAACGTGGAGCTGTTCATGTGAAGCTCAGCAAAATTTGACAGCTAGGCAGTGATCAGGCAGGCAATTATTGTAGAAGGGACATTCTCTGCCCTTTCTGCAGTAACCACCTGCCTGATTTGCCCATGTGTAAAGTTAGACATTAGTTCCATGTTAGAAATTCTCAAATGCAATCAGTGAGCTAGTTCCTAAAGGGAGTTATGCAAATGTTAAATCGCCTTAATGGGTAAGTTAGTCAGCCTGGAATAGAGTTTCTTGGAAGGCTGCTTTCCCACTTTGAATTGTTAAGTCTCCATGATTGAAATAACTGAATGCCAATAAATGAAAATGCCAGGAAAAGGGCAGTATAGCTGGGAAGGAAAGAGACAAATCTTGCAGCATGCTCCTAAGGATATGCAACAGGATTCATCTGGATTGTTGCATTGTCTAATGCACATTGCTGCACAATGCACAGAAGCCCAAGCTGTCCACTGAAACCAGAGTAAAAAATTTCAGTAAAGAACTGGAGCCTGTACAACTGTGCAAGAAAACGCTGAACTCCAGCCTTACATTTAAAGTTCACTTTAAATTAGGATATTAATTAGGAGCAGTGAGAGAAAAACACTGACAGGTTACATAGGTTAGTAATCATTACCAGTTACAGCCCTTTGCTTTTTAAAATACACCTATGTGTTTTAAAATTGCTAAAAATGGATTTGGTTTGTACATAACAGTCTCGCTGTAATTGCTTCTTTTGCAGTCATTAACTTTAAAGTAGATGTAAACCTTAACTAAATAGCATTTAGTTTGCTAAAGCATGTGTCATAACAACTTTTTTTTCTATGGCATTTCTCAGGAGGATTTTCATATAGTGACAACAGTGGGCTTAGCATGCACGTTAAAATGCCCATTGGTACTCTCCATCTATAGCCCATTTGATGAGCTATAACAGGTTGTGGCTACACAAGAACTTTTATGGCAGAATCACCAGATAATATTACAACAAAAAGTGCAACATTTTGAAATTACATTAACATGTAAAAGATTATAGGAGATATTATTCATTGGGTTCATATACATTTTAATCATTGTATGGTACTTATGACTTTTTCAAAAACACTTGTGGGTATTTAATCTTGTGCTTTTTGGCGACTAAAAGCAGTGATGTGGGAGCAGAACAGAGGAAGTCATAATTGAGCCACACTGCACAGGTTTTTGTTCACTGGGTAAGGCTTTTTATCACATCTAAAAAATGAAATCCATTGTTCCACCAACAATTCTTCTCCTGCCAAGGGATGTTCATGCAGATTAGCACATATCTAAACAAGGCATAAGGGGGTACCACAATTAGGAAGCCATATGTGCATACCTGTGCAAAGATCAGCACTTTGGACTACATTATGGTAAGTCACGAGCGTTTACATATGAATAGCTATCACTGCACCAATGCACACGGAGATTTTTCATTTTGGAAATGGGGAGAAAGGATATCACCAAGGGGGTACCTCGACCCAATCATGTGATTGAGACCACAAAAGATCCAAGCACTTCAATGGAAAAGCAGATGTCTGCTCATCCATCAACCCATAGATAGGTTTGTCTATAGCCATTCAAGCACTTGTCTGCACCTACATTTTTTTTAAATACCCATGCTGCAACTATTATACGTGGATCTCCTTTTCCCTAGATTTTACCTTTTTTATAAATTGGAGAATGCATCAAGAGAAGCATGAACATACACAGAAAAAGGAGACGTCACTATTTTTTTGGGCCATATAGCAGGTGATTCAACTCATGAACTCAAGAAAATAGATAACAGCAGAAAAGTGGTAAAGTCAGGGTTACCAATATTCATTTTAAAATTATCCAGGATGAATATGACATCTACCAATATGTACCTTTTAGTGGAATGGTGGAAGTCCACTCCTCCACCGAAGACTATTAGTACTCAGAAATTAGTACCCTAGAGGCTTTCCTCAATATTTATTTATTTTTGTTAGAATTGCAGCCTGTTATGATTCTCCAAGGCTTGTTCCCTGCTCAATAACCATTTAGGGGTAATGGGTCCCTCAAAATTATTTTACAGTACTGACTCCCTTATTTTAAACACTTCATATAAAACAGAAAAAAAACACATTGTTGTGCTTTTTAGCAGCGTGATGAGGCACACACTGCCCACTATAAATATACAAATCTAGTTAATTCTTTGTGAGTGGGGAACATAATCATTAGTGACATTACTAAGGCACACAGAACTATTTCTGCCCCTTCTAGTTTATAACTCTGAATTCCATTTCACTTATCTGAACAGTGGATTTTGCTTGAGGATCCCTGAAAACGGAAATGTGCACTACTCAGCTGTCTATCAAAAGAATCTCCAACACATCTCTAATTGCTGCATCCCGCTTCATCTCTTTTTTATTTTAACAACCAGTTTCTTGCATGCTATCCTATGTTAACATTATCATGTTAACTCGTATACAGTAATGCCAACAAAAAGAGGTTCAGTGCACAATAATTAAACTTATCATGCAATCGTGTTCTAAGTTTAAAACATTAAAGAAACCCTGTTTCCAGAACATTCATTTTAACAACCTTTCCATTTAGAAGGTACCTACAGGCAAATGGCATGCCTAATTTTTAAAAGCTTTTGATATGTAGACATCCTATGGCCCTGAGACTGCTGCTGGCCATCATCGTCATCATGGGTGTGATGTCACCTGGAAAAACACCGACATGTCAGTTAAAGTGGAACTAAACCCACAATGTTGTAGGCAAGCTTTTGCCATATTTGATAAATGTGCACAGCATAGCTGACAATTAGGGCACTCGCTTAACTGATGCATCATCTAAAACCACAATCTTTGCTGCCAAATCTTCTGGGTTCACTGTGATCCTTTTCAGGAACTGGACGCCACTCCAGAAGGTTGGGTAAAGAAACATCTTTGAGATTTTGAGAGACTTTGCATGTCCCTTCTGCCAAAAACCTTTTATCCCCTGGTGACTTTTTGTTTTTTTGGGTTTAGTTCCACTTTAAATGGCACAATGTAGTATTCTCATTTATGCCTTTTCCAGAAGCTACATAAAAGGAAGGGGTGAAGAGGTTTAATCAGCACTGACATTATTCAGACAATTCTAGAAGAGGGCTATGGTGTTCAAATAGGAAGGTGTCTGGGCTACTAAGAATTTCAAATACCTAATTTATTGGTGCTTTTCGTTGGCGACATGGTCTCTTTATTTGTACCTAGATTTTTAAACGTTAGAATATATCAGCAGACATTGTTTAAAACACACAACAATGTTCAATATAATATTGACTTTACTTTATTTAAAATGTGTATTCAAGGAAGAAGGTCATCAAGGCTGCATGGAGTATAATGGGTTTTATTTTACTAATGGAAACTTAGCAACATAAAGGCTTACATTAAATTTTAAAATGAATATTGGTAACCCTGACCTTACCACTTTTCGGCTGTTATCTATTTTCTTTTAGATAACTGTTCTTATAGACCTCTAGAAACAAGGACTTGCATTAACAATAATTCAATGATTTAAAACCAGGATAAAAAAAAAAATCAACCAATAGGTTCAAATGTTTTAACAGTGTTGACCTGCATGTCCTGAAAACAATATTTGTTTACAATGTGATTTCTACATAAATAAAATTAATATATCAAAAAAAAAAGTTAATCATTCATGCACGTAAATGAAACACGCTACTACTGTCATCAGCCATAATGTCAATTATCCAAAGAGTCACCCATAGCTGAAGAAGCACCAACATCTACAGATCCACAATCCAAACATTACTTTAACAGAACAGATCTCCTGCTGACACGTTTCAAGGCCTGTACCCTCTTCATCAGGGCATCTGGATGGGTAACTAATCTTAGATATTAATATTAGCATCTATATATCAACATGTGTATTAGAAGAATGTCTCATAGACCACCCTGCCTTTCATGAAATGGGGAAATATTAGATGAAGACTTATGTGCTGAAGAAAATGGTGATCTAAGCTACCACGGCATTAGTGAATAGGACAATTTGCCTAAGTATAGGAACATCTAATAACACCAAAAAAAAGGAGCATCAAAATTCAGAAAATACTGATTGGCTGGTACTGCATCCATATCTCTTCAGCTATGATCATATGAACAAATGTGTTGTGGTTATATATTCATACGAAATATGGTAGCTTGGTAGGTTTGTGTAAGGGCCAAGAACAAAATTCTATGCAGGATCAGTTATATATTGTAGGCTTCTGTAGCCATCTATACCAACAAAGGAAAGAAAGAAAGGTAAGGGTAAGATGATTTTTTTTTGTTGATTAGATCTCTCATATTTTGGGAAGCGTTAATGAAATGCTTTCTACTACTGGTATTAGGACGTATTGATAGGCATTAGCAAAGTTTCTAAGTTTTTGCATGGATGACATTGCTATAATTAAATAGCTGATGGAAAGTTTTAAGTTAATTTCGGAACTGCAATCAGTTTGTTAGCCAACACAAAAGGGGTTAAAGAAACCACATTGTCAGTATTGATCTGCTCTGTGATAGGTAATGTGTTTTTTTCCTCTTCAATATTGTTTTATTCAACCAAGAAAAGTAATATAATCTGTTTGTCAATAACATATTATAAAGCCGAGAAACTGGAGCAGCAGTTTCCAATATGCAGGTTTAATGCAATTTACTCAATTGCAAGAGTGATCTGGAATCTGCCCTCCTATGTTTAGACAGTGACTGCTATAGACTCTCAAATTATAGGCCAACTCCAACCAAAGCTTCTGTTTTATTCTTGGGTATTCTTTGGAATACTTAGAATTTCTTTTAAGTTTTTATTCTATTGTACATGAATTGCACTTATTGCTTTATTGAACCTGAAATCAAAGTGGGGAAAAAAGACCAGATGTACTAGATGATGAGTAATATTGTCAATAGCTGTACCTTCATTTCATGTTTTGATTACATAAAAACATTAGAAAAAGCTCACTAAATAAAGGTAGATTATTTTTGGTTATTAAATATGATATAAATCCTATGTAAGTTCCTATGGGTGTCTCTGTTCCTTTCTATCCATATGTGGATAACCAAACTATAGACGAATTTAATTTAATTTTTATTGACATTTAAACACATACTGGTACTAAACAGGATTGGTGATAATGATTTTGAAATGGGTCTAGAGGTATGGGGACAAATTGGGGTCCGTAATCATACAAAGGTTAATGACACTTGCAATCAGTCATTTGACTGAGAAAAAAACAAAACAGGTAGACTAACTGAAGTCTACAATAAAGTGAACATGTCCATAAAAAAAACAGCTTCAGTTATACAATGATTCCACCAGCTGCACATATGGACCTTTTTTCCAATCACCAAGTACTAGTGCACTAACGGTGGAGAAAAGAAAAAAATGCTCCCTTGATCCTTGAAGGTCACCTATTTTTGTTTCTGAAGGAAATCATTTATCCATTTATCTAGTAGTTAGTCACTTTGGGCCTGATTTATCAAAGCTCTTCAAGACCGGAGAAGATAGACTATCGCAGGAGAACTTGGTGATCCAGCAAACCTTGAATGGATCTGCTCCAGGATTTAAAACATTTCCCAACGAACTGCAAATTATTTTTGGCAGATAAATTCTTATTGTGCTGGATCACCCATAACAGGTAATAATTTCAGGTCTTGAAATACTTTAATAAATCAGACCCATTCAGCTGGACTCCCAGCCTATCCAAGCTGCTTCATCAGTAGTAGCAGTGTAGGAAATACAGCATTTACATTCACACAGCACAAACTGCTTAATCCAATCAACTTGGGATGTGACAATACAGATGTTGATTGTCCAAATCAGGGAGTGTGAAATTTGTGAAACCACCCCGTTATATTAGCATATTGCTATCCTTGGAGTCAGGAAGTAGGTGTTCCAACTTAGGTGAAGGTTACTGTCAAAACACTGCAGTAGTGATTTTAAAGTGGCATTAAGGGTTGAAGACATATGAACAAAGTGGTTATACTGTGTGGACTAAAATGCTGCATGTTTTCTACACTGCTACAACTGATAAAGCAGCTTCCATAGGCTGCAAACGTTCACGCCTTTAACATTCAAAAAACATGTCCAGTTGAATGTGACTAACTACTGGATATCAGATATTTTTCATAGCTTTGTGCAGCCAACCTATGTAGAAATGGAGAGAGCAAACGTAGAATCAATGGGTGAGACTACCATAAGAGTGAAGCATTCTCTTTATTATTATTATTATTATTATTAATATTATTATTAGAATACTAAGGGACTGAATTCTTACGTAGCAGAAATATTGGTTGGGTTAGGTGTCCAAATAAAAACATATTTATTTTTAATCAAAAAATTCACTTTACTGGAATTTTCAGGCACCACTTATTTACACCAATTTCTTTAAAGCTAATATCATTGGTAAAACCTTTATTTGACAATAAAATACATGAAAAGTACGACACATTTTGTGAAACAACTGCATAGTACACTCTATCAAAGTAGTCCCACATGAATTTCGACATGTTTCGAAGATTTTGCTTCATCAGAAAAATTGTCAAATTATCAAAAAATATTGGGTATATCATCCAATTGAAACCAATAAGGATTACCCAATCCTTTATTTCAGCATGGGTAGGACTTGGAATCAAAGTCACAGGGTAATGTTAAGCTACACAGAAGCAACATGACTCTCTTGTGGTTGGGAAAAAAACAGGATATACTCCTTTCCACTTTTTTTTTTAATATTCTGTCCTATATTTAAATTATTTGTCATGTCATTATTTCTTTCCCTTCTGTCTTCCCCTGTGTATGTCTGTTCCATATTGCTGGCTGTCTGCATAGAGTGGTGTCCAAATCTCTTTTTACCTACATGATTGCCTCATTCTTCCCAAACCAGACTTTCCCGAGAAAGTATATAGGATGAGATGAGTGTGGGTCCATCATGTGGTTTTGGGGTGCTTTACTATAATAACAAAGAGCTTTGGGGGCCACACACATATACACTGTGTACTCTGCCGGTTGGATTCTAAAAGAATAGATGTAATTACACAATACTGTATTACTTCCCTATAACTCCTACTTAGACTCCTATCACCTGCTCAATTTATCCCCTCCTGAGTGCTCTACTTTACAGTTAAAACACTGAGATCAATCTGAGCTTTGAATGATACTTAACACGAAGGTCAATATTCATTGCATTCTGGTTTGTGTGGTTTTCACCTCCCACCTTCCCCTAGCAATCCTTGACCACAGCCATGGTTAAAACCTGTGAGTATCATGGGCACAGCATTTCAACATACACAGAGGCATATATTATATGCCTTATTATATATAGGCAATATATATATATATATATATATATATATATATATATATATATATCACTCATCCAAGCTTCTCTCATGGCGATGCATGTGGATGGCATGATGATGAATTGCTAACATAACTCCACTTCCCATCAAATCATCTGAGAGTGAAATCCAACTAACGCGATCTGTTAAAGAACATGATGTTATAGGATATCGATACGGGCCGTAATGGGCAGAGATGATAGATTATAGACTTTATTTTCCCAGCATGCTTTCTGTGATGTCAGCAGCTCATGCAATTTTAAAGTGCAATCTTGCCCCGTATTAACTTTGCCTCAGGCCATAAGTAGCACTGGGAGCTCCATGGTCTAAAATGAAATCCTGACGTTTCCTAATATACACCACACAAGCAATGTACAGAATCTGGAGGCAGTGGATGTTATGGAGCTTTCTTGAAGCTGCCGGTTTATGAAATGTATGTGCAATGCACAAATGTCAATCACAAGCAGCTTGACTGACTTACTGTGGGATAATGCTCCTTGACTGAATTATTTAGTACTGCTTGAGTAGTGTGTTGTCAGTGGTATAGAATATAGAGAGTCCAGTCACAGATACAAATGCTTTTTATTCTAGTCAAGTAAAACTCTAGTTTAATTAAGGAAAAAAAAAGCAATTCAGGTCAGCGATATATTTGATAAGGATTAGCTCAAACTACATTGCACCTTGTTTCAAATCTTTGCATTAGTTCTCCAAATATTCTGTTTATTCTAATATTTGCTGAAATGTTTTATCATAACCATGGCAGGTCTTTACACATGTATGTCTCTTACTAATTATAAAACTTTTTCTGCATATGTCGAAGATTACTAATAAGGTTGACTTACTACATACAACAGGCTCCTTATAATTTGACCTTTTTACAGACATCAAGCTGTGAGCTAGTTACATTAACTGCCTGATGAGGAATATGCTATTTTCCTTTATGCATACTAAAAATTGTCATCATTGTTTGCAAGCAGAAAAAAATACATATTTCTGAGTGTACTATAACTACTAGTCTACCTGGCAAACAAATTCCATTTCTGGCAAAACTTTTTTTTTAGCAGTATATTTGCACAAAGTTACATATACAGAAAACAAAAAACTCATTCAAGTGAGAAGCCGCTTCGCCGCCTCGGGGCTTAGATGATTTGCACTTCTTTAGGGATCATGGAATTCAGGTTGCATTTAGGAAATTCTGTGATGGAATATCAGGGAAATATCAGGGTATTTTAAAGAGCAATCATTGGGTAGCAGAAGAATTCAGCATTTTTAGATGGTCTTACCTCGACACAGACAGAAGAATGCCTTTCCAAAATGTAATGGTGTAGGAATTTCTGACTATTCTCTGTTCTACTAGAACCAGTTAAAAAAACCGTATGGGGCAAACTACATGGCTGGCTGTTCTTGGGCACATAGCAAACTACTGCCATGAGCCCAGGAGCAGCAAATTGCACCACAAGTAACATAATTTCACAATATTGTGGCTGTAGTGCGGTTCTTTCACTCTTTGAAACTCCACCGTGACCAGTCGTAAGAGATTGGTCACGGTGGAGTTTGAGCTGTAAGTTCTCTAAGATAGCGGTCCCCAACCTCACGGCTCTGGTCGATGCACCCCCCCAGCGGGGTCAGGAGAATGATTCCTCTTGGGTGGGAGCACACTGACCAGAGCCACTGACCATGTCTCCCTTATGCATCGTAGGCTCAGGGTGGTGGGCAGAGACACAACCCACCCACTCTCCCATCGCAGGTTCAGAGTTGGCAGGATTTGGTATCATGATGTCACTATGATGTCCAAAAGTTTGGGGACCACTGCTCTAAGAGACCTCTTTTCAAATGCCATACACAGCACAGAGATAAAAACCCCTTTGTCATGAGGGTGAGTGCAGTTAAGGTTGAGGTGTGGTGGTTCTATGAGATGAGTGACTATTTGCTTTTCAAATACTGCAACTGGTGCCACATGCATATGCATGTTCTAAATAGTTCCCATCCACTTCTATTCAGTTGAATCAATGTTGAGCGTCTTTTTTTTTTTATTTTTTTGTTTTATTGAAACCCTTACTAAAGGGTTAATACTCAATCTAATTGGAAAGTAGATTTAAATAAGACTTCTTAAGATCTTAAAAATATGAAATAAAGTGCATGTAATTCCAAACAATTTTTTTCGGTTAATACCCCAGCCAAAGTTTTTTCCTGCTATCTCTCCCAATATTGGAAAGATTTTTCCTTAGCTTTTTTGACCCACAGACACACCAAAACGTGAGAGGTCCTTGGGTGCCACCAAAGCAAGTTTCCCTACAGTAACAATTTTCTCCACATTCCCTTACCCCGTTACCATTACATTTCTCATTATTTTCTGTACAAGAAAAAAAATGCTCACCAGGGATTATTCATGAAGGATGAAATTTTTGCTTTACATGCATTATTCCACCCAGAAGTTGAGTAGGAAAAAGCTCAGGGTGGGTGGTAACGCCTGTGTTGTGACCCAACTTTAACCACTCAAAAACAGCCGAGTGGTTACTGAAAAGTGCCTTGTGGTGCGCCCGGCTTACAGATGTTGGTGAGAACACAAATATTTGTATCTTTTTTAATAAACACACGAATGTTACTAAGTATAAAGGTCTGACAAATAGCTGGTATAATATTTATAATCTGGTTGAGCATGATGATCTGTCTTATTATTTAGGACTGTCAATTGTATCCTTATGGTGACAAAAAAGATCACATTTTAGAAGCCATTTCGTAAATTCCTAAAAATTCAAATAACCGTTCCCACTGTGGTATATACCTTCTTCCAAAGTTTCTGCATGAAGCCGAATATCTATGTCAGGGATCAGTGTGATCAACAACTAACTATATGTACAAAACACAGACTTCACGACTCAGTCACTCCATTATGAGCAATAAACATCCAGAGCACACTGCAATTTCCGGCTTCTGAAGATTATACCCTGTGATAGGAAACAAGCCCAAATAACAAAGACAATACCGGATTTCTTGATAAAGAATACAGTCATTTCATAACACACAGTCCTTACTGTCAGAAGAAGGGTCCTTACTTGAAATGACTAATGCAATAAATATGTCCGCGTTTTCAGATTATTGGGGCTGATATAAAAAATGCCATAACAAAATGGACAAACTAGAATATAGGAACTGGAAAGCCTAAACTAAACACAGATGATATAGGCAAACAGGGTAAAGCAATACATTTTGCTTCAGATCAGAAGGTAAGATTGAATCTGATGGGGGGTTACTGCTTCATTTTAAAGTTCCACATGGAGGAGGCTATACACTTATAATAACAATTAGTGCAGTACATAAATATAACTTATAAAGTCCAATAGGCCTGAAACAGCTGTATGTAGTTTTGAATGAAACTATATAAGGCCATGTGTGCGGTACAAACCAGAGGTTCTGTATATAGAGTTGACCCAAGGCATTAAGACAATCCCACCCATGTAAGGGGCCATAACAATACTACGTACCACCCTAAGAGACAACAAGGTTGCAGTAAAAGAGAAGGGTGGAGAAAAAAATGGATTTACCAATCCACTATAAAATAGATTGTTACTTGATTGGCATTGGTACTGCTGGTTCTAATGACAGTCCACAAGATCACACCATACAAACAACCAAACAGAAAACATTTAAAGTAAAAAAGAACCTTCAGGTCACATTTACCAGGTATTATGCAGATACTTGCTACAATTACAATTATATTATGAATCAAAGCTTACATAGGATTTTTGGTGTTTGGATCTAGATCTGCTTTATCAAGAATTTAAAAAGGAATTAGATAAATCTACAGGTAAAACCAAGCTTGAAGTCCCAGGATTCCTTTGTTGGTACAAGCCCGGAGTTCAGGCAACAGTTAAATACTTACTCCCGCTCATGAGAAAAGCTCGGATACTTTAGATCCCTTCAGAGAGGAAGTTAAATGCACCAACTAAAATATTTTGTGACCCTCTGCCATAAAGTGCTCTCTAGCTTTTTTTCTATTATAATAGGTCCCCACTGAAGAATACCCTCAATCAGCCACACAGACTGATGCTTCTTCAATTCCCGTTACTTTGTGAAAGGAAAGTTTTCTAACTATCAATGTCATGTCAGCACAAATCGCCAGGGAATGGAGGAGGCCAAGGCTTAGGGTCATCTGTTCTGAAACACTCGCTTAACAATACAGACAGCACAATACATACTGAATAAAACACAGGAGAACTGTAAAGAGCGGCTGTAGATAAGAGAAGAATTATACTGTAAACAACAGCAATCAAACTTTACAGAAACAAAATACTCAGATATAAAAAAAACATTAAAAACAGCTAACTTTAGAAGACACCTTTTCATACCTACAATAATAATGTTATCAACTGAAACGTATTTTGCAGAGCTGACTTCCAGAGCGGGCAACATGAAAATGTAATTACTGGCCCAGTCTAGGCTAGCCTTTTACCCCTAGAATGCATTTGCTCTTCCAATGCAAACCAACTTTGTTATGCCTACAGTAAGTTAATTCTCCCTAATTAAAACAGCCTTGGTCATCCCTAGAATAAGCTCACTCTTCCCACCCCAAAACAGTTTCTGTTACCCCAGAAATAAGTTTGCTCTCTCCATCCAGACAAGCTTCTGTTGTTTTTAGAGTAAGTTTTCCCAACCTAATCAGACAGGCTTCTGTTACCCCTTCTGCTTTTGTTTGTTCTTATATTTACCCCTGACGTAAAGATAGCCCCCCCCCATACCAGACATGTTTCTGGTATTCCTAGTGTGAGTTTGCTCCCCCTAACCCAACAGGCTTCTGGTATTCCTAGTTTAAATTTAATCTCTTATCAGATCAGCTTCCGTTATCTGTACAGTAAATTTGCTCCCCCCATCCACCCCTTTGACAACTCTGCTGCTCACCCAGCAAAAAGTCTTGTGGACTTCCCTTGAGGACCACGGTTAAATATTAAAGATAAGACACTTGTCATTTACAGCCCTCCCATACACCAGAAGCTGAAGGGACACCATTTTTCGAGCTGGGAAAGAAGGCAGAGTTATGGACATGACATGGGAAACAAAGAGAAACAGAGACAATAAATCATATTGATTTTCAAATACTTTCTAAGACAGATTGCAATATCTGAACATAGGTCTAAACCCTTTTCCTGTAGTACGTAAAACAAAGTCACCACCTGCCTTATAATGTGCAAGTGCCCTCTGTACCATCAAAACATCTCTGACTTATTGAGACAGATTTCACAAAACCTGTGAAGATGTGCTAGCACAAGAATTTAGCGGAAGTTACATTGCCATTGCTTCATGGTCCAGTTCTGATGTCCATTGTCGGTGCTTTCAGCAGTGGGCAGGGATTGGAAAGGGCTCTGACCCATAAAAAGGTATGTGGCCACACACCACATCAAGCCGTGATAGACTGTGTATTCTAAATCTTCTGATCAGCTAATTTTTCAGCAATTGTTGCTCCAGATGTTTTTTGTGGCTAACCCCACTCCCCCAGGGTTGGGCACCCGACCCTGTTGGTGGTTTACAAGTCCTCTCTTCTGGAGCCACTTTTGAAGGGTACTAATACCCCACAAGACTTGCCATTTTGGAGAAACTTTGATCCAGTCATCTAACCATCAGAATTTTTGTTATTGCCAAAGTCACAGAGAGTGATATAAAAGATATTTATTTTTACCTGTGGTGTAAATTGTTGGCTGATCCTCAGGTTTTTGAGCTCATACAAGGTAAGCCATTTTCTTCTCCTCCTTATGTGACAGTAACATGACAATGCTCAGGCCTGTTGATGGCCATTCAGGCCTCAGAACTGCATTTGGGAAAGAGGTTACATGCTCCTCTACACCTTACTAAAAGCTCCACTAGAACAAAAGGGAAAGGCCAAATGGCCAAAGTACTTTGTGTTTTTAAAGATATTGCAGTCATCTGTACAATAGCAATCAGTAATTGTTAGTTCCATAACAGAAAATACAACGATCAACCTTGGTGGGGAACATTCTCCATCTGCAAAAAGCACACTCACAGTATGCATATGCAGCTAGTTAAGGCCATTTGAACATAAATGCTTAAAATGCTGTCGCACTGCATTTACTCCCAGTAAGTGTTCAACAATACGTTTCGAGTCATAAAGATAAAAGTGACATTTTGTGTGTGAGTAAAAAGTGCAATTTGCAGAAGAGATGGATTTTCCCCCCACTGGCTATATGCCGAACGTTGCAATTTCTTAGTGTAGCTTCCTCAGTGTGTCGCCTCCATTAGTCGCCTTAAGATATTTTGCAAGCAGAACCGCTATTTGTTTTTCAAAAACAACTTCAGGTTGCGTAACGCCCTTGCCAGCTGCCTGAGACATTATTTTAATGATCTGCAGATAATGAGCAATGGATTTTCTTTGTAGATCGAGCAGCTTGCCTCGACAAAGTCCATTTCTGTCTCTGGGCCTTGCAACCTCACATCCTCCTTAATAAGCCATGTGTGATCTTGTCGTGTACACACAACTCTGCACCGGGCCTAATTCCCTCAGCTGGGACCTTGCTTGTTTATTTCTCAGACGCAGATTGAGTTTACAGGGAGGAAATAAACTATTATTAGGCTGGAAACGGCCTGGGAGATCCTGAGTGTGCGTTCTTGATGCCATCTCTCTGATACGGGCATTGTAGCATTGCAGAAAAATGTTATACAGACAGGCTGAGGTTACAACGTGGTTTTCAGCAATTGTACACAGCACAATTTAATATAATAATGTGCACAGACTTCTATGCGATACTATTTATGGCTGCTTTGGGCTCGGAGTACACATACCCACAGCGTTTGACCCAATAAACTGCAGTCCAAACTGCTCCAGTGATAGGAAATTAAATCTTATGCTCCCTTAGAATATATTATCTTCCATTACTTAGCTTGTTGTTTGCTTCACATGTTCCATAATATTCCAATAGAAAACTACCTTTGCCCATTAATGCCCAATTTTGCTTAGTCTGTCTGACTGCCCCAACTTTTGCTGGTAACTAGTTTTGGTTGAATGTCTCACTATTCGATCTGACAGCTATTCGATTGAATAGGGAGATACTGTTCAGGTGATCGAATGCCGAATCCAAACACCATTAAAGTCAATAGTGGGAGAATTCGGGTTATTTTTAGGGACTGTGAAGAACTGAAAGAGCAATCAGGGGAGCAGAGCTATGAATCATATTGAATACACTATGAAAGTGTATTCAATGTGATCTTGCCTGATTATCCATTGCACCCACCATATCTAAAAACTGGTAAGTTTCCAATATACATGTTTATTTGCTCTCTATTCTTGATGCAACATTCTAAGTTTTTTGATGGCAGGTTGTAGGAGCTCATAATGAATGCAACACTCCATTTTTCCCACAGGCTGCATATATGCCATTAATTTCTATCTACTATAGCTGATGCCTCATCTCCCCCACCATTCTAGCCCAAGGGGCGGATGACAGGATAGGAGTTATTTAGCTGTTTATAGGGAACCCACTTTAAGTAATAATTATTCTTCTCAATCTAACCTGCTTCCACTAAAAGCCTTTGAAAGTAATTCTGCTTTAATATGGAAACATTTACTATAAAACATTTTCTGTGTCACTTAACTAAACAACGACGCCTTAGGCGCTCGCCTTATTTTCATACAAACACAGCCTTGCCTATAATATGCAGCAGACAGGTTCTATTATACACTGTGATCTGGAGCTACGGAATATAATGTTTTACCAATATGACAGGTATGATAATATATGCATGGCTTCCATAATACATAGAGAAACAAATGTGCAATAATATATATCGTCAAGGTTCACTCATGACCATCCTAACATTTATCATTACCATTTAGAATGAATTTTAGCCTGAATTTATATGAAAATACACAACAGAGGGTTTTCTCCCTCAGGAATGCAAACTAACTCATCCGTCATGCTCCTGTCAGGTTGAAAAATCTAACATTAATAGTACGGCTTCAGAAAGAATCTAATTGAAATACAGAGTTTGAATATAGCCGAGTGTTTTCAATAATACGTAAAAACTAGTAATCCCCACCTATGTTATACATTCAAATGTTATTATTTAAATTAGGTGAACTTTTCGGTCTCTTAATGTTTTGTATGATAAAGAAGTAACAAAACTTTTTTACATGTTCTGAATTATATTTATTTTATTCTACTACATTAACACGGGCTCTTGACATGCCTGGAAGTGCTAAGCAAAAATCATTCTATGGATAAATTTCCATGGGAAATCACATTTAACTGTGTGACTGCATTTTCACAATTGTTTTATCTGAATTAATTTGATTTAACACATTGCAAATAAGGTTTTTACTAAGAAGGGATTAAAGTGGACCTGTGTTATATAAGAAAAACCCCTTCATCCTGATGATTCTGCCTTACAATATTGGGAAACAAGGGGGATTTAGAGAGTCTTGTTTTCGGAAAATGAAAAGAAGGCTGTCGGTGCTGAACGCCCCAAAAAAAGCAACTCTTGTCTGTCTTGTACACCTCCCAACTTTTAGAGACAAGGAGGAGGGTTACATCTAGGTCAAAGTATTTAAGCTAATCACATTCCCGCTATGCCCACATTTTGCAGATTCATTGGTAGGAAGAGACAGATCCTTAATACGGACATTTGTTATTCTATAATAAAAAGGGTAGATAACAGACTGGCAAAAAATGTGTTTTTTATAATTTATTGTAAGATTTAAAGGGGAGATCTCTGTCTTTACTGTCGACATTCTCCTGAGATGCCTATGTCGCCAATCTTGGGCATGTGCAGAAGTGGCTTTTTTCTACTGTTAAAAAAAAAAAAAAATCTGCGCAGTGCGAGATTAGTTGACATAAGAAGCAAACAAAACAAGATCACTGCACCCAGCGTCCAGCCTGTGCCAAGAAGACAAGATGGCGACCGACTCAACTAGGATTGCAAGCAATTGGTTTTCCGCCTGTAAAGGGTGTAAAGTGTTGTCTTTTTAGTGATAGTTCTGTTGTAAACCATTCAGATGTGTAGGCAGTGTCTTTCTGAAAGATATTTTGATAAACATCCACACCCAGCTCTCCTGAGCATACTTCTTTATTGAGAAGAATGAGGAAGGATATGAAGGAAGACATTTCTGAAAAAGTGAAGGATTCAATCAAATACACAGAAGTGACCAAATACGTCTTCTCCAACAGGATCTGCGCGCACTGCGAAAAACTCATCAAGCTGCATTTGTGGTGCATTTCACGGCACATTGCCATTCAGTGAACTGTATGGTATCCTTTAAACCAATATCACAAGCCATGTGAAAAATAATAGAAGCACAGATCCAATTAGCCCATGCATTGCCCTAAAGGACCTGGGACCTTTGATATTCTCAGTTGTGCCAGGATTAGAATGAATAAATCCACTTATAATATAAAAACTCACTTCAACTAAAGTCAAGGCAATTTTTATTAATTTTCGATTTTATTAAATGTGACATGATATCTGTATATAAATGTTTAAAACCTGAAAAGCCAGCCGCAGTGATTTTATACAAATATATAGCATTCTCCCCATGCCTGATCTCAGAATTCTTCTTCTTTCCTCCCGCTGAGATCAGGTAATAATAGTTTCTTCATCCATACAGTATGCTGAAACACAAAGATAAGAAGATAATCTTCCCTGAGCCCCTCATGCCTGTGATTCTACGCATTTTACGCTGCCTGCTCCTCAAAGGGGGCCCTAAGCCATCCCATCCTCACATGACGGGAGCTGTGAAGGGGGTCACCCCATTTCTATTAGTTCTATGGAGAGAGCTGACAGCTCTACCCAGGCAGAGATAATATCGAATGATCATGCAGAACACAAGTATATAAATCTGTGTGCATTTATATGAGTCAGTGCCGTCTATCTGGATTCCATCTTCTGTATTCATGAGTTCCTCTACCTGCACTAGGCTCTGGAGGATTATGCTGACAATATCATTAGATAGCTGATGTGGGTGGCAGCCATTGCTGCAATTTAAAGAGATACCCTGCCAATGAGTTACTATGTAATGTCATTTAAATATACTTTTAATTTACAAGCTACAATCAAACTGATTAAAGAGAAAAACTGTATGATTTTGAATGTTAACTCCATACATGATTTATTTATCACTTATAATGTGCAGTAAATGACCAAGAAATGTGATTACCCCAGGTTTCAAATCCCTAGCACTACAACCACCCAACTTACATGTCAAAGTCTTCTCCTGTTTTCAGGAAGGTCTCATTATTCTTCTGGCTGGCCCAGCTTCGCTGCTCCTACCTTCACAACCTTTCATGTAGCTGTCATTTGAGTGATAGCTACGTCTGCTGATATATTAAGGTTGGAGGTGGCAAATGAAGGAGTCCTAAGGGTTTTATAGGGTAAATTGCAGTTTCATATGACTTTTTTGTGGTGGTGGGTGGGGGGGTCAATAATAGTTATTTGGTTATTCACAAACAAGTGAAGGAGAAAGCTCTTGCTGTTTCCTTATTAGCAAACATTATAACATTACACTCAGCATAGATGCACGATGGAAGATAAATCCCAATTGGTGCCGTTTGTCTATACCCTGCCATTACAAACACCATCAATGTAACCAGAACATGCCACAACAGAGAACACTACCAATTGCACATAATAAGCACAGGAAAACTGGCATTCTTGTGATTTGGCATGGACAAAGAACCTCAGGTGTCCTTATCTTACATTTCCATTCAGTCCTCAATTTATGTGCAGAGCCCAGCTCCAAACATCCGAGGAAACATTGACTCATTTATTGCTAAACTGCTGTGTAGATTATGCTTCCTCCCACTTACCTGCGTGGCATATTGAGACGAGTTGTTCAAAGCAGGTAGAAAGCCACAAAAAGCTTAAGACCACTGCACAGCATACAATCTTCATACAATGAGGCCCATACAAGTATGCCTACCCTGGTTAATTAGTTAGACTTTAGTAAAGTATTCATAATGCTAAAGAAACCTCTAACATTTAAGCCCAAATTGAACTCGAATAATGGGCACAAGTACTTTCATTTAAGCATATTCCTCCATAGCCACACAGCACATAAATCCAGAATGTGCAGAAAATACCTTTTTAAACCCTGTACCAGCGATATCATACTGAGCTCCAAATTCTATGCAGAGAGCAGAGCTGTAAGAAGGACCCAACAGGTTCAATCAGTACAGACCGCCTGCAGAAAACTACAGAAGATGGGTAGACACAAGACCAACCACCCAGAACAAGAATAAAATGCAGCAGTCACTCGGCCAAATACAGGAAACTTTAGACTGAAATACTGTACAGTTCTTGTAAGTAATACCCAAATTGCTTCTTTTTAGACATTAATTTCATAACTCAGGAGTTCAGCTTTAACCGTTTCCTACATAAATATTTACCATCACCATTATTAGTACTGGACCCTTCATCTTCTCATTAAAACATCAACAAATCTGGTTCTAACCCCACTCATTTTAAAACTAAAAAAAATTTCAACATGTCCCAAATTCTAAACCCTAATCCAACCTCTAAAACAAGCCCTTAACTTATAATACCTAACCCTCAAACTAAACTGTGCCAAAAGCTGGCTGACATGCAGATGTAAATAGTTTATCTCACCCATCTCCACCAACACACAAACATTTTGTACTTGTACATTTGTTTTACAGCACCTTCTGTCTACTTCTCAATACTGCTCTACATCCATGCATTAATATTTTATTCAACCGATACAAAACTGCAACTTTCACTTGCTAAGCCTCATACATTTTATCCAGCCAGTGTGTACTGCGAACAGCATTAATATTTGGTTGATATAATCCTTCCATGGCTCTACTCCATCTTTCAAATAATTTAGAGCATACTGGAATAATTTTAACTTTTACAGAACTTGTAGCCTGCACATCGGTTTTGCATTTACTTACACCAATGTCTGACAATTCAAACAATGAGTTTTGGATACTTTTCCATATGTGGCTGTCATCTTTATAAGAAGAACCTAAATATAACATATTTTTTTTTAATTATGGTACAATAATTTTAAGTACTGTAAAACGAACTAATGTAAGTAAAGCAGAACTCCAATTAAAATAGGCAAATTAGGGAAAAAAAAGCAACTCTTGCTGAAATACTCACCTTGTCTATAGTCTCCTATAGAAAATCCATTATACCACCAGACACCAGTACTCTTTTGAGGTTGAGTAATGGCTGGTATTTCTCAAATCGCTTACTATAAAATCCCAGGCTCAGGTGTCATCCAGACACTCTTTGGGGATGATTCAATTCCAGTAAAATAATGCCAACATCATAAGAACAATCGTATTTTTGGCAGCACAGTGGCTTAGAGGTTAGCACTCTCACGTTTGCAGTGCTAGGTCCAATCTTAGCCAGGACATCATCTGCATGGAGTTTGCAGGTTTTTCCCTGTGTTTGTGTGGGTTTCCTCCGGGTACTCTGGTTTCCTTCCACATTCGAAAAACATGCAGTTAGGCTAATTGGCTACCCCCCAAAATTGACCTTAGCCTGTATTAATGACATATGACCATGGTAGGAACAATAGATTGTGAGCCCTTCGAGGGACAGCTAGTGACATGACTATGGACATTGTAAAGTTCTGTGTAGTTATTTAAATACTGTGTAAAAATAATATGAATAAAAGGAAGAAGACCTGAGGGCGCCACAATTAGTTAGAAGTCTGCTTGATATAAACTGTGCTCGGGCTATGAACATTAAACAATTTAAATTGTCTTAAAAAAAAATTTTTTATTAGTTTCATGGTTTCTATATTTCATTACTTACCCTACATTTTATACCTAAAAAAGCATTCACTAGCATGCAGCTTGAATACTGCTTCTTTTACCCCCCTACCTAGACTGCACTCCAACCAAACGTGAGTAAACTATTGCCCTTGTTATTAATTTGATTAAAGTCACATCAATAATCAATATGTTGTTTTTTAAACATCAGATATGAAATGAGATGTTGATTGTTCAATTGAAGGTTTACCGTAGCTAACTGTGGAATTATTAAATTCTAGACATATATATAAAAAAGTTTTATTACAAAGTAGATCTCTAACAAAACTATCTTATTTAATAATCTTTGACAATATATATGCTATATGTTTATATCTTGTATTTGTACAATATAGAAATCATACAACCTCTGCAAATTTATACCCATGAAGAAGCCTATAACAGGTGAAATGTGTTGGGAATCATGCGACCGTAACAGGTCCCCTTCCTACCTTGTTTTCAATCTTTATATGTACTTTGTATGACATTGTAAGGAGTCTTGTGTCTAGATTAAAGTATCCAAACCCTGTGACAATAACAGGCATTTGGATATTGAGCATAAAATAAATAATATGTACCTTTGATGTACGTACTAATTGTAACTTTAAAAATACACACTTGATTTATTTTTGCACAAAAACCTCCTGAGCCGGAAACCTCCTTTTTTCCCCTTCTTCCCCTTATACCTATACTATGAGCTCTAAACATTCAACAAAGAGGTTGGCTCAACACAACCTTTATGAAACAAAGTCAAGAACCAACACCAAAAACGAATGTCTTAAAAAAAAACACTTAAGTCCTAAATGAACCAACTCTGACCACTCTAGATACTTTTAAAGTGGCGTTGCAATGCATTTTTTTTGTGTTCCTTTATGCAGAATTGTGGATAATCACCACCCAGACTGGGATCATTGTACTTTAGAACTGGATAGCAGTCATGTGTCCTTATGTGAGTACTGCCCGGTCCAGGCAACAAGCATGAGGCCACCTAAATAAAAAAAAATATATAAACTCTTTTGAGATCAGCTGACCAGCAGGAAAAAAACTAGATCAGGAGATGAAGAAAATGAAGAAAGATAGTGTGAGGAGTGGGATGGTTGGGAGGCTATGCAATTAAAGCGTTAATGCAAAGTTAATAATTGTCAAAGATGAAAACAACTTTAGAATTAGGTTTCTAACAGTTTAGAAACATTTCTTAGGTATTTACAATAAACGATAAACTGCAAGATTATGGTGCAAAATACCAAGATTTTATTACCTGGGTTTGGTTAGAATATAAATATTGTAGAATTATTTGTAAATATTTTAACATTAATTGGCACAGGTTCACTTTATAGGAGCAGTTTGAAAAATTATGTGCAGTGAGGGAGTCAGATAATTGGGTATGTTGCTGGTTGTCATTTTCTTGGACCACTTTTGGTAGGTAGTAACCAATGCATATCAGTAACACCCCAAAAAAACGTGGTTTTGATATTGTTCTGTTCAAGGCTAGCCATTACAAGTTAGACCTTTGTCCTTCCAAAACACCACCATCATGTTCAATTTTTGCCTGAAATATCCCACCACTGACAGGTGCCCATATAATAAGTCCTAATGTTCCTCACTTTACTTTTTTGTAGTTTTAATGTATTGGCTGCTTGGGATATACTTTAATGCACAAAAATGCAGCAAATTTTTTTTTCCTTAAGCTGCATTTAGGAAACATGAATTAGTCACATAGTATGAATAAGATTTTAACTTGTGCTTCTTTTCTGGGAAAACAAAGTGTTCTAGAAGACTCCTGTCAGTCCACAGTAGGGCGAACTGTAGGATATTTAGGATTGTAGCTACAAAAAAAACTGGCATCCTACAAAGATTAGAGCAAGGGCATTTCATAAAACCCTGGCATGACAGCTAGAGATCTGCAGACATCTCTTACAATTGATAAAATCTGTGTTTAGCAGTCTATCACATGAAAATCACCGCTGTTCCAAAATATTACATTCTGCGACACGATAGCAAAACGTATAAAACATTTCACAAAACACTGTAGAAGGATTGGGCAAAAAGTGGATTTTTTGTTTTTTGTTAATTCTTGCAATGTCCTCAGAAATATACTGCAATAAAACCTCATGCCGGCTTCAAAGCAGAGGGGGGGTCCTTTGCTGCCTCAGGGTTTAGGCAGCCTGCAATCATCAAGGGTCCAATGTGCCTATTTAAGAATGCATTACATTAGGAAATTCTACAGCAAAATGTCAGTGCATTGGTCTGCAATCTACAACTCAATGGAACTTGGATCATACAATAGGACATTGATTTATAATACAGCAGTACACCAACAAAAGTGTAGCTCACGAATGTATTCAAGAATGGCCAAGTCAGTTCTGATCCCAATTTCACCTAAATGTAGTGGTGCAAAGCAGGCTAAACAAGTGCATATCCAAAAAATGTAAATGGACTAAAGCAGATTTTTAAACCTGAATGGACCAAGATTCAAAATGCTGTCAATCAAATAAGTTTTTTTCTAGCTACTGAGTAAAAGGGTCAACATATGTTTTCAATTTTCTCAACCAAAAAGAGATATTCGTCTCCCTGGCATCTTACAAAATCTCATCATTCATGACTCTGTGCACCTAAATATATTCGATTTTTTCCACCCACTTATTATTCCACCCCATAGTTAGCTTTTTTACCAAAAGATATACAAAAGTGACAAGCAGCTTTATGGCTTCTTCAGACTGATGTTACCCTGACAGCTGTGGAGTGATATGGTGCGGCAATGAGCACCCCTGTGACTTTTCACTAAATAACGTCATTTGATGAACGTCCACCAACCATCCATAAGAGTGATCACAGAGTGGTTGATTGGTGGCCATTAAACCAAGTGTAATATTGAACCAGAATCCAAATTGGAGAAATTGATGCTTTCCCTTTATCCAGTCAATCCCCATTATCCTCTATTGTCCCGCTGGTTTGATGCATAGACTTCTATAAAAGCCCCCTTTAGCTAACAAAAATGTTTTATCAGGCCTTTATATTATCACTTTTTTATTTTGAAAACCAAGTATAAAGGAGAAGAAGGTTAATAAAAGTATTGTGAATTACAGCAATCATTTCTGGCATATTCATCCCTCATGGTCCACATAACTGGAGGTGCGGCTGGGCTTTATGCTAAAATGTGTCCCTCTTTCCTATCTCTGAGTTGGTAAGTATATTGATGTATGAGATGATATGATAAAATCATGTTTTGACAGCAGAAAAAATGTTTTGGACTGGGACTTTTAAGTTGCTTTTACAAAAACAATATACTGTTTTTTGTTTAAAATAGGAAATATCTATGTCATTTTATTATAGTAGTACAAAAATATCTTACAAACAATGCAAAGGTTTTCATGTTAAGGTACATCAAGATCATATAACAATTGTCACAGTTTCCAATCTACCATCCTTAACGCGTTTCACCATAAAAAGGCTTCATCAGAAGGACATAATGTAGTGGATTTCTTTATAAAATAAAAAAGTAAAATTCTATATACAGTGGTACCTTAGTATAAATCCTTAATCCGTTGCAGATCCCTGGACGTATACCAAACAGGACTTATACCAAATTTTTCCTATAAGAAATACAAGGAACATGAATAATCCCTTCCCATGAAAAAAAAATCCTATAGTTATTGGCATAATATACATTCATGGGGTTGTATAAAATAATTTAAACACCGCATAATACTAAAATATATAAATACAAAAGCAATTAGATGAAATAAATGAAAATGTAACCTCACTTTACCTTACTGAGAAGAGTTGAGTACCTACTAGGATGGGGCTGAGAATGGAGGAGATGTTATGTAATTCAGAGTTATAGCGCGGGTTGTTCACTGAATGGTAAGTGGCGTACTGATGCTCATGGGCAGTCGTGGCTTTGTCTCGAGACAGGTAAATAAGGGCAGCGCGCAGTGTTCTGACTCATCTTGACCCATGTAAGTTCAAGCACAAAGGTTGTATTCAAGCAAAATTTTTCGTGTCCAAACAGAACTTATACCAAGTTGGACTTATTCCAAAGCTGACTAGTACTGGGGTACCACTGTAGTTGTATGTTTGTGGTTTGTCATTTTTATATAAACAATCAAATGCATCTGTTTAGTTCCTAGCTGTCAATATCTAATATAAACTAAGCTATTGGCACCTTTTGAAGGTATACTGGTACATAATACAGACAGAATCATGGTGCTAAAATATTGTTCCACTTTGGTTATTAGCCATATATATATATATACACACACACACACACACACGCACACACAGGATATATTTTTGGGGAAAAGATACTCCTATTTAAACTCCTATTTAAATTTAAAGTCAAGAAATGCACAGACATGAAAGTGTTAATTACAGACGTGGTCATTGAACAGGCCATAGAGCTTGAAAATGTATAAGTACATTATGAGTGTGTTGGCGGTGAGGGGCATGACCTGGAAGTATTGTGCAGTTGAGCGACTAGTATGCAATAACTTCTCCTGCTCACCCTGCTACAGGCGGGCATATCTTCCAGCTGTGGTTTCAGCTGGCCACTTATGGCTCCTTTCTCTGCCTTCTGTCCATTAATATATTTACTCGGATTTGATGAAATAACGGTTGATATGACATGACTATTTATTCAGTAAAGCACTTCGTTATATGTACATGCTGAATAAATACACATTAATCATAATGAAAATATTAATTATAATAATATGCTCTATATCTGTTTGATTTCAAGTATTTACATATTGTAACCTTAACCTAACGTTGCATCTTTTGAATCAAAGTTTTAAGAATCTGCATTTAACAATGGTACAATGGTAATGACTAGTGATATATTTTTTTCTAATAAAGACAGAATCCTGGTGCTAAAATATTGTTCCACTTTGCTTATCAGACACACACACAGATATAAATACACACACACACACACACACACATATATATATATATATATATATATATTTATATACACACACACACATACGTACACACAGGATATTTTTTTGGGGGAAAAGATACTCCTATTTGAATCCAAGTAGCCTTTTTGTTTCTGTACTACGGATACAAAAACATTGCCAGACCAGCCACTGAAACTGTCCCCAACCTTCTGGATGACATGAACCACTACATTTATGGACTCTGGACTGCCAATGTGTGGGGAGCCGTGTGTCACTCAAAGGGGAAGAAACTTCCCACAGAGTTAAGTCATGATGTCGGAACCCACCCACTCTCCCATCGAAGGCTCAGACCAGAGGCAATGCGCCCACCGCCCTGAGCCTGCGATGCATATGGGAGACATGGCCCGCCGCTCTGGCAGAAGCACTAACCGTTCTCCACACTAAAAAAAAAGTGATAAACACCATCAAATTATATTTTTTATGAGTCATGGTACATAGCGACATTGCTTTTGTCCCAACGTGAATGATGTCATAATTTCCCTCCATATACAAGATATCCCCTCACCTGACCTGGTATGAGCAAGATATTACACACAGTGGAACACCATATCTATTTATTACAATAGACAGTTGGAACTGTTTCCCAGTTTTGTATTTGATTGTCGGAATGAGGAATCTCTCTGTGGAAGCTTTATTTTATTTTTCAAACATCTACAAACAATTCTATTAGCATAAAACTGCAGGCCGAAGCCTCTTCTGGGAACGGCAGCGGATGGTGGAATAAAACACTACTTTTACTGAACTTTTTGTGACCCAGATATGGGAACGCAAACAACAGAAAATGGTACTTGTGCAGGAAGGTATTTTTAGTAAATTGTTATTACTGCTATCTTCTTGTATAAGCCTCATTGACAACAAAAGCTTACAAGTCTAACAAGCAATCATTTCCTGACAGTTTCCATATTTATAAGGCTGTTTATCATCTTTAAGCTTCCTACGTGTATCCCAGGGGCAGTAAAGAAGCTGAAGTATGAGTGATTGGGCTGCAGTCTCCTAGGTAAAAGTAACTTGGTTTACATTGTTGGGTTTAAACAAAGGTACCTGACAGGTAATGTCATAACAAATCAGAAAGAGAATAACGGAACTGCCAAGCTTTGCAGGTAGAGGAGTATGTTCTGCGGGATTTTGGCAGTCTTCAATCAATGTTGAGCAGCCGTGAGATGTCTCTTGTGGTGTGCATGATGGAAGACCTCAACAAGACAGGAGGGGATCTTGAGCAGCCTAGCGCATCGCATTTCACTTCTCATGTTCTTGGCTTTACTGAACTGCAGCATAGAGACTTTGTTATCCTGTAAAACATACTTGAGTATGCTTGCGATATCCTAAAGTGTAACTACCCTAAATAACAAAAACTTAATTAATTGCAACTTATTCCCTAGATGAAGTTGCTGCATTGAGGTGTTCTTCCTTTTTATTTTCACCCGATTTCATCAGTAACAACACATCTTGGGTTCCCCTATCTTCCTAGTTCCAACATTAAAGCCAAAGCCAAGTATAACCCCAACAAAATTGGCACATAAATCACAACAAAGCCGGGAAATGCAGGAGGTCTTCGGTGTCTCTCAGGTCAGCTAAAGTAACACCAATCATTTTTTGGCTATCTGTAGGGGTGACATTCTTCCCACTGGCCAGCACACTGTACTGTGAGCTGTGGATATAGTAATTATAGAAGGGCTTCCCTGAAGACCTGAAGCTTAGTTCAAGGGTTCCCTCATGTTAAAAAGTTTGAGAAAGTCTGTTCTAGGTATATAGCCTGAAAGGACCAGCGGTACACAAGCTAGCTAAAAACCACAACAATGAAATTACCAGATAATGTTTTTCTTTTATTTTTTTTTTTTTTGGGGGGGGGGTCTATCTAGGTCATATGGTCAATTTTCCTCTCTATACTTCATAACTCTGGTTTGTGGGGAGGGCGAAGTGACAGCACTTCATGACTCCTGAGGACATCCCTGCTGTTAATTCTTGTATTCCGCCCCTGGCCATGCGCAAAGTGGAGCAAATGCAAACACGTGACTTCCAATGAGCAAAAATATATACAATTAGTGACATCATTTTTTAACCTTTTTAGAAGGGTTGCAATACTTATTACCATTCAGTGCTTTGGGGTATAAAATAAAGTATCTACTACTACTACTAGAGGTAGATTTATCAGTAGCCATTGTCAATCACCACAAACAAGATTTGCAAATAAAGGGAAAAAGTGGAAAACTAAAAGAAAAAAACAAAAAAAAAAGAGCCCCAGGGCTTTGGAGGAAAGAGAACCTGAGAATGGCAATACTGCATTTAAATGAATTATTAGAACATGGATTTTAGACTGAAAACAGACTTAGTACCAAACAGATCACCTATTAAGAAAGCAATCTGATAACATTTCTGTACAAAAAGTAGCAGATGTGCCATTTTTAAAAATGAAATCTTGTAATTATAAGGCATTTCATTTCACCAATGCACTAAAGTTCTTCCTCGGGGGAAGGATTTGGCCTGGGTTGTATGACAGGTATGAGTGTAAGGAATTAAAGTAGATGTGAACCCTAACTCGATGACATATAGTTTGCTAAAGCACTACATGTCAAACTATTGTTGTGGTTGTACATAGTATATTTATGTAAATATTACAGATTACATTTACACATTAAAGTTTAAATGAAATTATAGAGACAATGTTTACATATACTTTAATCGAAGCAGTTGAACAATATTATACTCTTGCCAGAGCGGTACAACGCCCCAACAATAAAAATGCCATCTGTGAAATAATAGGTTGCCTAGATAAGCGACACCACTAACCAGCAGGATAATTGTTATGCACATGGATTGTGTTTATATGCTTTTTTTGTAATCACAACAATGAAAAAGGACTAATTAATGTAGGTTATGCTTAATAAAATCACGAGAGTACCAGAGGGTACTTAACTCCCATTGCCTTGCCAGCTCTGACCTGTCTCTTGCTATCTGCCTATTCTTCTTGTTACCTTCTTTGTGCTTCACTCCTACTTATACATTTGCTTGCTGCCTCTTGTCCTTATCCTATCCTTCCAGTTGTCTTATTCACCATTGTCCTTTATCTCTTGTAGGGACACTCAGATTTTCTATCTCTTGCCCTCCTCTCATCCTTCCTATTCCCATCTTTACCTTAATCTTTCATCTGTTCCACTGACACTCTCTTGCTTTCTTCTCATTCTTCCGGTCTCTGGTTCCCTTGTTATCTTTCCTCCTCTCTTATTCATCTTTGTCTCTTACTACACTTTTCTCATCATTCCTGTTCCTTTCTTCACCTTTGTCTTCCATTTCTCCTACTGACACACTTGGTCTCTTGCCCCCTATTCATCCTCACCTGTCTCAAATCTCTCATATGTATACTCTTGACCTCATCTTATCCTTTCCTCAATATCTTCACCTTTGCCAACCTCGTCTCACACGGAAACTCTTACTCTCTGCTTCCTGCCCACTTCTTATTGTTCTCCTTCCTTTCTTTTATCTTCTAACTCCCACACTGACAATCTTGCTCTATGTCTCTTGACGTCTTTTCATCTCCCCTGCTCCCATAACCTATTCCTTCCATGTCTCATACCGACATTCTTGCTGTTTTTTTTTTTACTATCTCTCATCCATCCGGTTCTTTATTTTACTTTTGCCTTATATCTCTTACATTGACCTTCTCACTTTGTCACTTGCCTTCTTTTCACCCTTTCCGTTGCCTTCTTCAGTTTTCTCAAGTGCTTATAATAATACGCTTACTTTCCATCTGTTGCCCTCTTCTCATTTTTCGTGTTCTTGTCTTCACTTTTGCTCTCTATCACTCGTACAGGCAAACTAATTTTTTTGCACGGCAAACTAATTTTTTTGCACTTTACCTCTCATACCCCCATTCCTACTTTTTTATCTTTCGTACTGATGTTCCCACTTTCTGCCTCTTGCCCTCTTCTCATCCTTATCGTTCCCTTTTATATTCCATCTCTCCCACTAATACTCTCTCCATCCCTTACATTTGCTTCCCTCCCTCTCCTCTCTGCACCCTTTTCTGGATGGTAATATGGCTGTCCCATACATTTCGAAGTACAAATTGGCGTTTAATGCAAATGCGGTCCTGGAGCCTGGAGAACGTTGAGCAGATGATTAGATATGCAAAACGAATTAGGAGCGAAGCGGTCATTTATACACACTGATTTATATTCTGCACAGGATGCCTTACTGTTCCTCAAGAAGAGGTCCCATGCTTAACTATGTCATACCTCATTGTACTTTGAATACTAACAAGAAATATCCAAAAAATTACATTTTACAAGGCCATTCCAGGTTGTGATCAAAAAAAATGCGCTTGACAGCTCAAATAAACTGATTCTGGCTGTAACCTTTCCATGAGAACATGAAGATAGAAGCATCTATTCACTCTTTATTGACAGCATTTTACTTTATCTTTCACAACTACACTAAAAAGATGAATCTTTGTGTAAAACCATTCATCTACCACCACTTAGGGTAGCATTTGCTGAATGATGCGGACCATGCGGTAGCACAAAAGACTACTTCCTTCATGAACATCTTTGAAAGCAACATTACAAATACAAATTTAATGGGAAATTTATGGGAGAATTACCGGTATATCTTACTTAAAAACCCAACTCATTTGATAGCTCTTTAGTGCTTAGTTGGCATTTACCTCTGCTTTATAGTAATTTTCACATTTTCTTTTTTTCTCAAACAGCTTTTAAAGATTGCTTTTAGCTTTGCCGGATGATGCAACTGACCGACCCACCAACGTCAACACTGAAAACATGATAGAAATCATCGAGTCAAAGGTGCAGAAATTGGGGGTAAACTCTCCAAAATCTAGAGACACAGCAAAACAATTCTTGTAGAAGCATGGCGGAGGGTTAGATGTAAGCAAACTGTGACCCGAAAATGCGACTTAGTCAACATTATGTCAGCATCTACACAGAATACGGTTCCCAAAGTACTCACATGCAAAAAGAACAATGATATTAGCAATTTCACACTTAATTTTACATCAACTTAGGACTGAAGAGAATGCAAAAGCCTGTGGCTTTGAATAATTAAAATTCATGCTAATAAAACATTTACACATAATAATCAATAGGGTTAAAATGTTGAGGTAATGGCGTAGAACATTTCCTAAAAGAGTAGTACTATACTGTAGAAAGTACTGACTTGTTATGACACAAAACTCTATTAGTCTACCATCTCCTGGAGCATTGGCCACAGCCTCCGACCCTCTCATGCAGCAGAGGCCACAGCCTCCGACCCTCTCATGCAGCAGTGGCCACAGCATCCAACCCTCTCCTGCAGCATTGGCCACAGTCTCTGCCTGTCTCCTTCAAGGAGTCTTTAGTCCCTAACCATCAGTAATATGTCCACAGTCTTTGACACTTTTGGGTAACATTACAGACTAATAATGTAATTTGCAATATACACCTTAGTGTTACCTTACATATCAACAGCCAGCTAGTATGGATATCCTGATGCCAGCCACTTTACTAACATGCAAGGTTATTTAGGCCTGGCCTATGATAGCTTGATGCAAAATAAACAAAAATTTAATTTAAAATGCACTGACCTTATGAGATGTATTTTTCTACATTTCTTTTCTTGGAATTTTTCTGCTGGAATATTGACCATTGCTACATTTGTATTCCATTTTTACAGTTTCCAGCAACATAAAAGAGACTGCAAACATGCAGAGGATTTATACTATTCATGTCGTTCAAAGAATTTGTCTTAAATTCTATTTAGGTCCAAGGGGAAGCATTTTAGATACGGTTATTAGTGTTTTATAAGCGTGATAAATGCCTCTAAAAATGGTGGAGCAGACAAGCCCTAAGAGAGCACCTGCAGCGAGCCATGGTCACATGACTCGAGCATTCTAAGAACACAGCTAACTAAAAGAACCGATCCACTTGGGACAATGCATACATGGCAGGCAAAATCTCAGGGCTGAGATACAGCTGATATAATGCATGATTCTGAGAAAACTGCAGCATTTGTGTTGTGTTTTGCATTATAGGTAGCTTCCCTGATTTATAGAACAGCACTATGATCTGTACAGCTCTAGGTTTGATGATTACACCTCCAGCTCCTCGGGAGCACAATAAGAGTTGCCTGTTGGGAAAGAAATCTCATTGAGGAGAAACACACTCTCATGTATACTTATAAATAATTTAAACTACCCAGCAATGGCTTATGTCACTGATATCTCTATGGTGTCACATAAAAAGGGAAATATAAATATACAGCACTATAAAAACATTTGCTGCATATTGTATTGTGTGTGCAGATTTAGTTTAGGCTTCAAAATCAGATTCCCCACTGGAAACACAACATTTTGTTATACACAGACATCACACAACGGTCCAACGTCCTTGTAATACCAGAGCACCAAATACATAAAGGAGCGGCTAAACTTTTTATCACATTGGAACAAACTACACATAGGCACTTTTCTCTCCACTACAGCCTAATCAAGAACACACCGTAGCCTGGGACTCCAACGTATTGTGTATAGGGACCCATTAGGCCCATGTCCCACCGGACTTATCACCGACATCACAACTGAAGAGACTTTCTGCTAGTCCAAACCATTGTTAGCGTTTCCAACCCATTGTTAGCGTTGTAGTGATTCCACAGAAGTTAAATGAAAGGCTCGTCCACATGATTTCAAATTGGGTGATGTGTTGACCATATGACATCTGCTTAACAAAGGACCCTGATGTGAAAGGGTCCCTATAGGCTTTCTATAACCCAAGAAGCCTAGAGAGGTCCCTTGGAATATCAACAGTTTGTAGGACAATTAGAAAGCCACCATGTTATTTTCATTTAAGTAATTAGCAGTGGTTGAATACGTCTGGAGCCAATTCCAACTAAGCTCACCGTTGGTTGCTAGCCAAATCCCGCTTCCTCTGCACATGCCTGAACTGAATTAACTCCCACATGCCAGCATGGTCCATTGGTATCAGTGACACTGCTCTCTCTTGGTTTGCTTCCTATCAGTCTGACCGCTCCTTTCAAGTTTCTTTCAATGGTAACTCCTCCTCACCCACTCTCCTCCCTGTTGGTGTTCCCCAAGGGTCAGTCCTTGGACCGGTTCTCTTCTCTCTGTACACCTCCTCTCTCGGTAGTCTCATATCCTCCTTTGGCTTACAGTACCATCTGTATGCTGATGACACTCAAATTTATCTGCCCACCCCTGACCTGTCTCCCTCAGTCCTGGATAAGGTCTCATGCTGCCTGTCGGCCATCCCATCATGGATGTCTGACCGATTCTTGAAACTCAACCTGGATAAAACAGAACTCATCATCTTGCCCCCCTCAAATTCCAAATCCCCCCCTGACATATATCTAACTGTTAACAACACTGTTATTCGGCCCTCCCCTCAGGCACGCTGTCTTGGTGTCACCTTTGACTTGGCCCTCTCATTTACCCCCCATATTCAGAACATTTCCAGATCCTGCCACTTTTACCTACGCAACATCTCCAAAATCTGCCCTTACCTGTCCCCTGAGACCACCAAACTCCTTGTACATGCTCTTATCATTTCCCGTCTGGACTACTGTAACATCCTTCTCGCTGGTATTCCACTAACCCGACTCTCTCCTCTACAATCTATCATGAATGCTGCAGCCAGACTCATCCATCCTTCCCTCCGCTCCTCTTCCGCCGCATCTCTTTGTAGTTCTCTCCATTGGCTTCCATTTCACCATAGTATCAAATCCAAGCTCCTGTGCTTTGCCTTCAAATCCCTACACAGTTATTGTCCCACTTACATTTCTGACTTGGTAAAAAAATACTCCCCCTGCCGCTCTCTCCGCTCCTCCAAAGACCTACTAATGACTTCCTCACTCATAACCTCATCACACGCCTTTAGGTGCTTCAAGTCAAGTTTACCAATAGAGTACCTTTTATCAATTTATCCCAAACTCACACTTCTAACACTTCACTTTGCAATGTTGTTTTCTACTTTTCTTTCTATGAACTTCCAGTTCAGAAGCAAGCACTCCTGACATTACTGAAAAGGTCACATGACACAGTTGCATGGCAGGCACTCTGCTATTGTAGAGGGCAGAAGTCACTAATTTGTGAGGTTATGCAGAGCAGTGACCTGACATGCCTGGCTTCAGGGGTGCATATTAAATATTGTCCTTGCCATAAAAGTGAATTAAAAGAAAGACTACCTTGGGACTCCAGGGGACTACAAGGCGTCATAGCCACCCTAAAATGTGAAATGACGTCGAAAAAGCAATGCATATGTTTGCAGAAATGATGGTTTGGAAAATAAACCTGGACAATAAGTAAGTAGATGAGATTTTTTTTTAATCATTGTGGATAGGGTCTAAGCTACATGTGACATTTTTTATAAAAATCAATTGTGCTGCTGAAATCACTAGTGATAACTGCAAAGTGTACTGATCACTAAAAAACAGTTGGTAAAAAATGGCTTCCTATGGTGTAAGCTACACAGCTAACATGTAATAATGATTAATTGCATGCAATCACGGTATACTCCAACTGCATGTGATTAATTACTACGTGCTATGTATGGTGCCAATGCCAAACATTCCCTATGGTGTAAGCCACACAGTTGGTATTCAGCAGCGATTAATTGTGCCCAAATGAAGCATTGAGCGTGATTAATCACTATAGCTGATCTACTGACAACTATGTAGCAAACAGCCTGATTGGATAGTTTAGGTTGGTCTTCACGTTACATGTGTTATCGTACCAAGATCCTACAGCCTGCGTTGATGAGTTTTAGGGATGCAGTACTAGTGATTTAAACTGTACAACTCAGCTCTAAAAACTACTTATATTTAGATATTACCTTGGTAAGTAATTTTATTGGCTTATACCTAATACAGACATTTGCGGAACAAAAAAAAAAAAAATAAAAAATAAAGTAATTTTCCCTGCACAGACTGCATCCACCATGAATTAGGCTCTGGACACACACAGAGGCTTAGTGTATGTTTCTGAAGCCCGCTGAGCGCTCCCTGACGCCTCAGGCAGAGAAAGTGTTCAAACCAAATTGTTCAACACATATTAATGTTTAGTGAAATATTCAGTCTGCACTGCATCAGGGAAAAATCAATAGTGGTTGCAGGGTCCGTCTGTGCTGACACTTGTAGAGGGAGGAGGTGTGAGAAGAACGTTAAGTAATATTAGAGCTGGAAAAAACCCAAGAACCAGAAAAGCTGTAGAATGCATTGTTTAGGAATGCCAACTGGATGCACACAGGTGATATTTGTAGGCTATGTGCACATAATACATTTTTATCACTCAAACTGATCATTTGTGATCATCCTAGGTAAATCAAGTACAAATACAGGTGTCTTCTCCTGAAGATCAATAGCGATCCATCATGTTGGATCATTCTTGGCCGATGCTGTTGGTAATACAGTTGATGTTCCTGCAGCAAGACACCTCTTGTTCCTCCCCCCTCCCTATCATTATATAACAAGCTGATCAGTAAAAAATAAAAAAGCCAAGCAATGTGTCTACAGCCATTGTTCCAATATTATAATCCAAAATGTTCATTCCTAATTGAAAGGCTCATTGCCAGCAATTGTACAAAATATAATAAAATTGTTATGCATATAGTTGCATGTAGTAGTGACTGATCACACAAACATATGGAGGGTTGTGGAATCATTCGTCCAACTTTTTTTGGACTGGCTGGTGGACAATTGTCACAGGAAACAGTTGAAGATTCAGCGTTGCTTGCTGACAATTGGTGGGAAGTTGGGGAACCCAGAAAGGTCGCTCGGCATTCAGCCCTGCTTTTGAAATCGGATATCATTCTTGAAGTAGGGACATCCAATTCCTGCACCAAAAAGGCCGCCATAGCATTGGGGTTATTGCAGCTGTAATGCTTGTGTAGTCATAAAAGAACTCAGGTTCAATAACTGAGAATGAATGTTAGATAAAATTTCCAGTGACATTAGAACGCATGTGTGCTGTACAGACAGATATGTTCTGTTTAATGGAAATGGGAGGCCAAGCGGGAGGTGAACTGGTGTGTCCTCATAAAAGTGGCTTGGCAGATGGCTAAGCAATGTCAGAGGACCATTGTACAATTGTTATCTCATCTTAAGTGATAAAGACCTGGCATTTGTGTGAGGCTTGATACTTCATGCAATGCAGTGTCATACCCCACAGACAACTCTCACTCCTCCACCCCATACACATACAATTATAAGAAACAAGCTCACACAACCTAAAATTGTTTTACAGTCATAAAAAAAATTTTTGCAACACTTTTTTGCATGAAATATATACACACATACACCTGAATGGCAAAAAAGACAGTAATTTATGCAAAGTGATTCTCTGCCTGTTCTCCCAGACTTTCTGAAGGAAAGAGTCTGAAAGCAAACATTCAGTGCCTTTCTACAATCCACAAATATGTCACATTTCAAAGCAAAAGGTACTCTACAATGCCCATTTTACCCAGATATAGCCACAATATTTTTAAATTTAATTTGAATGCATTTTTTTGTATATAGGATAGGGTATATACCCTCTTTACCTGGTTTCAATATTTAAAGTGCCAACCCCAATAATATGCAAGAAGATAGAAAAAGCTGGGGTTTGTTGGCAAAAACTTGAATCATGTATTTAAATGTCATACAATGTTATAAGTAATCCCCTATATAATGTACAGTGCTTATTATGTTGGCGCTATATAGATATGTTTTAATAATTTTAATCCACAAGCATGGATAGCATAGGGCATAAGTCAAAACAGCATGATGTAAATAGGCGACTCCCAGTTAAATTTCACTTGGAAGGTATTGCCTAATTCCTATACAGAGGCACCTAAGTATGTTCCAATAGTTGTGGATTACCTATAACATAGTCTGACATATAAATACATGTTGCACGTTTTTGCCAACAAACCCCAGCCTTTTCTATCTTCTTTCATATGTACATTAAATTTCAATGCAATTTCCTGCCAAGTAGAAATATACCTGGTTTTTTATGGGTTATTAGGCCCATGTCATTTGTTGGCCAGGCATGGAATCTTATGGCTCTGTATACTTTGTGATTTACAAAGGTGACATTTCCTAATTCTTGACATAGAAGGTAAGATAATGCAAGTAGAGGAAGTTTAATGCAAACCTTTGCTTTCCCTGTTTGGAAGAACACAGGTGAACCTGAGCAAATCTAAACCCATGTAATATACTGAAGCTTACCAATCCATCAATGTACTGCATTTGTGTGTGTATGTTTATTGTGCATTTTTTGTACTGATATTATTATATGGCTCCTTCTATTGCATATAAAGGATTGTGACTGTTCCCTCTGGTGGCCATCTGTATATCAAGAAAGTGGATACCAGGATTGCTTAAAAACAAAAAACAGACATTTAGGAGTTGGCATTGTCAGCCTGGTCTGATGGTGCATGCTCATTTTTTTGCTTCTTAAAGTGGAACTCCAGCCTTCCTCCCACAAGCCATACCTTCCTTGAAGCCTTTATGTCTGGTCTTGTAATATCGGGCATCCTCTTCGCATCCTTTAGCAGTGGGGGGCATTTCTCCAGGACTTAACAGTGCTCACATGTATATCCTGCTTAATCCAGGCGTACCATGAGCCCAGCCAGCATGATGATATGCCACTCTGCACAAAGAGAACGACTGATGCTGGAATGCAGAGGGGTCAGGGAGAATTTTTTTTTTTTTTTTAAAACACAGAAAAAAAGAGAAGAGGACCGAAACTGAAAAAAAAGAGGAGGAGTTCTGGACAAAATATTCTTCCAAGTGGATACTAACACTAAGAGCCACAGAGTTCCAGGGCCTCGATACAATCAGCTATAAATAATTTTTTTGTCTGTAAATAGATTATAAATTATCATGGATTTTGCATGTGCACATACACATGTATATGTACATGTATGATAGAAGGATGTGTGTATGTGTGTGTATGTATGTGTACAGGTGCGTATCATTTTGATCTCCTAGATATATACGTTTGTGTATACCTTTTGTTATGTGTAACATAACCAAAATTGTCATGTATGGTACTTTTATTATGTTTTTCTTTGAACTCACACACAGACCGTACATTTCTTATGCTATTACTCCCCTGAAGAAGCCTATTGGCGTGAAACGCGTCAGGACGCCTAAAGACAAATACGGTTACATAACCTACGTGGTTAGAATTTATATGTCTTGCTTATATATCTCAGTCTTGTGATTATACAACCAGAGTGAGTGTATTTTGAACAATGTATGTACTATAATTATGTATGAATCAAAAATGTATCAATACATAATCAAGCTCAATAACTTTGAGCACAAACCTCTTTCTTTTGTCCTTTCAACAATATTACTTTTGAACCTTTAAAGAGGTGCTCTTCCTAACACTAAGAAAGAAATATTCTTCTTTTATACTTTTTCCAGACAGGTCAGACATGACCCCCATTCTTGACTTTAATAGAATAAAACAGTAAAGCACAGTTACCATGCAATACAACACTGCGAGAAAGAAGAATTTGTATGTGCGACATGCAAATATGGTTTTACATTTAGCAACTGACCCCTATCTACCTTTACAAGCTAAAAAACAAGACTAGAAAACATTAATTTGAAAACTAATAAAGAATATTTTTATGTTGGGTAGATCATAAAATGTATATAGCTATATTAATATAATAACTAAACTGTAATATAGGGGCCCTTCTTCTTCCTAGGCCACCAGGAATTCTAGATATAAACCATTTTATAATAGCTATTGTGCTTTATCACCAGCACGTTGGGCGATAGTCACGCCTGCAGCAAATGCTCCTTTTGCCCCATTATAAAGACGTCCCTGTACACTCCAGTTATGCGATACCGAGTCTGAAGCTGCCAAAGCAATGCACAAGCCACTGCCAATGTTCCATAGATGTATATTTACAATAACAGTGTCTCAGCTGGGAACCTTGCCTGTGAATAAACACTCTCTCTACAAACTGTCTCACGAGTGTTACCAAGTACCGAGTCCTTTTATGCCTCTGAATTCTGCATTCCCGCAGCATGGCCACCGTGGAATAAATATATATGTATTTGTCAATAGATATATATCTAAGTGGAAGCGTTTATGGGGTGGTATCACAATCCATCGTGAAAATCCCTACTCCCGTCACCGGCTTGGAGTGACAAATGTCCCTTCACAGCATTAGAAGAGCGAAGTCCATATTTTTAATGCCCATTGCACCGCAACAAGGCTAAATTTGATCTTAATATTGTCATCTTGGCGGAAAAAAATTTATAGTAGAGCCACTAAGGAGATTCATGTGTAGTGTAATGCTGCCACATTTATGTATGCTGTTAAGTATAAACATGACTATGCATTCCTTCTGCATTCTACAGAAGATAAAATAGAAGAATATAAAAGGGAGAATACAGCTCCTGTGTACCAGAATTTGGGGTTCAAGTCCAGTGGTCCCATCGTTGGACTCCTTAGGCCCATGCCATGCTTGCGATCCTAGTCAAAGGATTACCAAAACGTGCAGGGAGAACATTTGCCTTCTTATATGCGTCCTTCACTTGGCAATGAGAGAATGACATATGCACACGAGTGAATATTTCTCTTTCCTCCTATGCCATTCATAGAGATTTTGCCAACGTAAAGGGTCTCTAGTGCGACATTGCCGCCTTACAATGAACCCAACATTTGCCTATAAAGATTATCATGCCCGAATCTCTTTTAGAAAAACATAATTACTAGTATGAGTCATCTCTGAAATACCAATTTTCATATACAGTAATGTACCCCTGAGAAAGCCTAGTCAAGGCGAAACGCGTCGGGTCGTATACGGAAACACGGTCCTACTAAACCTTTCGTGTTAGCGCAACTGTTTAGCAACTGTTATCCTAGTTCTGTGACTAATAACAGAACAAGGGATATACAATTTCTGTATGTTTGAAATAATTGTGTATGAATATGAAATATATAAATACATAATTAACTTGAAATAACCTAGAGCCTCCAACCTATTTCTTTCTCTCCTACTAAACTTCTCACATTGTACATTTTACAAAGAGGGTGGCTCACACGTATACTTCCTTTGGGATAGAAATAGATCTCAAACCTTATTATTGCTATACAGATTATCCCCCCACCAAACCCAATGGCAGTTTATAATCGCCTTCCCTTTCCTGACCACCATCTCATTGACTCGCTCATGTGACAGCATAAGGAACCACTGATTGGCACTTCCATCATTGAACCCCATATGGTGCGAGAAAAGGGAAGCAATCTACAATTTGATCAACCCATGCAGTGCATTTGGTGCTATATAGTAAGGTGAATGGGAGGCAATCTACAATTGAGGCAACCCATGCAGAGCATTCACCATTGTATAAACATGGGAGGGCAAGGCACTTACAGTGCGGTATAGTGGAAGAAAGGGGAGGCAAATGCATTTAGTTCAACCCATGCAGTGCTTTTAGTGCCATATAATGGAAAAAGGGGTGTCACTCTGCACTTAGGTCAACCCATGCAGAGCAAAGCAACACATAATTTTTAAATAAAATAACAAAACCTTAGTACTCTAACCATCTTTTAGAAAAGTTCAATGTCAGCTTTGGGTTGACAGCCCCCTTCATACATGGATACAAGAAATATACCGTCTAGATAAAATTCACAACAGTGACATGCTTAGTGCTTCAAAGTCATGAAAGCAAAGACCATAGTGTAATTTTTGAAAAGTCCTTGTCGTTATAGATTTGTGCCAGATTATAAAACTAACCAGCTGTACAAAATTGTTATTTTCATTCTACATACTAAATTCAATTGTTTAATAACAATAAAGAAACAGATGGATAATTATGAATTTTAGCTGCACCTGCAAAAATGTAAATTGATGATATCACCACTCGCCCAATATTTTCATGTGTTGTGTGTCATAGATGTGTTACATTACACAGGAATGGATGTGTAGGTGAAGGAGGATGTGGGAGGATGTGTGTCCCTGGGTAGGCAGTGCTATGATGAAGCAGTGAGAAGGATACATGTGTAGTATTTGCCACTATAACATTTTCTGTGATTATTCAGGACAGGGTTACATTGAGACGTACACGGACAGCTCATTTACTATAGGCGATTGGGTCCTCTAACATCTAACTCCCACAGACATACAAATCAGTAATGCTGCTCAGTAATTGCATGGCTGGTTTGTGACCAGGTGCTGGAAACATAATCAAGCAGGGTCCTATTCTCCTTATTGTTTAGTATTTCACATTATAAATAGTGCTATCATATCCCCAAAACAATCAATTAAATTGTAATATTACCAGAAATTTCAGAAAATTTTTATAGAAACATCTCACTACAAGAATAAATACTAAGTACTAAATGCATTGTACCAACATACCAGTCCATAGATTAACAATATCATGCCTATGTTTTGCATTTAAGAAACTTAGTCTTCGAACAGTTTATCTAACATTGCTTTGAAAGTAATTTGATTGATACAACATTCATTGTAGAGAATATCTGAGTGTGATTGTATGTAAAGTAGAACTACACTACAAAAAAGTAATAGCCCAATAAAAGACGAAATACTGCATAACTCAGATTTATAAGAATTCTCTTGCACTACTTTTTTCTGCCTCTAGAGGTCCTCATTTGTGTAGGTTCAATGACAGCCGTAATCATTTACCATACTTGCTCTGAGCCCAGGCCGTCATGGACCTGCCCCCCACTATGACTGGAGAAGCAGTACATTACAACTTCTTATCAGCATATGAAAGGATTGTCTCCTGGTGCTGTGTCTACCTCTCTGAGCTCCTCTGCATAATTATCGTCTTATTTAGGTATTGCTTATATATAATGATGTTTTAATACAGAGCTAAATTATTTGTGTATACTATATTTTACATCTGCCTGGGGTTCAGCTTTCAAGCCTAACTACAAACAAGTCAAAGTGAATTTTGGAAAAAGTGATCTCAGTCGGGTTTTTATAGCTTATAGGTAAAAGAAGAAAAAAAAAGCTTGGTTTTGCCTTCCTGTCTTGGTGACAACCACTACTACACCCCAGCTTTGCATCACAGGGACAACAAGCTAAAATCTCAACTGAGTAACAATAACTTTAGCCTGCTTAATCCAATACCATAAAAAATGCAGTTATGGCAAAAGTGGTGTGCCATTCCACACTAGAGTGGTATACAATGGTTTTCCCAATTTCTACTAAGCTTTACTTCAACAATGCAAGCATGGAAGGTACCTCTGCCGGCTTCAGATCAAAGGTTCCAGTAATAGCCTATAGGTTCCTGTAATTCTCCTTCCTTCACTTAGTGTGTTACGGACCTGAAGTAAGCATGGACAATAGGTGTCCCAACACTTTACTGGCCACATGCTTGTGATAAGTCAAAGCCTTACTAATTAGTGACGGATAAGGATGACTTTTGTAAAACTTGCACTTTTAAACACAAGTTTGCAGTGGCAGCTGACATGTTTTTATGCTGACAGGTTCTGACTTCAACACAATTTGTTCTATTCTTTAACATAAAGATCTGAGAAGGACCTTTTAGAAAGGTCATGGTGATCCTTGTAGGCTTCATTTATTCCCATGTTGTAGAATACACAGATATGTTCAACGACATAATAGCAGGTGGACAGAAGCAGAGAATGTGTTGGACATACACATTAATTGGCACAGAGAGATAAAACAGACTGATATTTGTTTCTCAAACTAAAAAATTACATTAGAAAAAAAATTTTTTTTTCGGTCAGATAAATATACAATATTGCACATTAAAATTATATTGTGTCCTTCTGAGCCAGGAAGTAAAGGTCTAGGTGAGTTTTCAAGAATTTTTCAGGACCTCGTTTGCCCCTCTGTGATAAAAGAAAAACCCTGTTCACAAAGCTCAATAGCTCTAACATTTGCAACAGTAATGAGCATGACCATCTCCTTCCTACAACTCCTGTATAGCAAGGGAGACAGTGTGCCTAAAAGAAATACCAATTGTGATGTTGTCTCTTTATATAATCCACAGTGCTCTGGGAATCCTTTATCATAAATTAAATATATATTTAAAAAATGAATATAGCAATGTTTTCTTAAACACAGTTCCTCCAGAGGTTGCTAGGGGTTCTTTGAGCAATTGAGTCTTTCTTTCCAATGATCAATTTGTGCCTCTGAAGTCAGATTAATGACGCCAATGATCTTTTTTCGGATCTGTAAGGGTGACATTCTTCCAAATGGTCAAAGATGCGTTCTTCTCACTGACCACCATGTTAATGTATTGCATGCTGTAGATATATTAGGGGTTCCAGTAAAACTTCCCAATCACTCTGTTAGAATTAAAGCAGCTTTGGTGGATAAAACAGAAGTGACTCCACCATACAACCGAGGATGCTAAAGTTGGATCATTGTATTGTTCACAGATATTCATAATGACAGACTAGCTTCCGAACTGCAAGGCTAGAATCTCAGCTCCCATTATCTATTTCAGATGACATGGACTGCATAGATGATGGAGATATTGATCTGAGCTTCATATATTCAGATTACTACTTGCAGGGCCAACTAGGGAGTTCCCATCCCACCACTCCCATCCCTCAATCCTTCCAATAGGCTGGAGAAGCTGCCCATCATCCTAACTGGCCAATGGGGAAGCATCACTGATGGAGAGGGGAGGACTCACAGCTCCAAGCCACATACAACAATATTCCTGGTTTTGGAGTTATTCAAGTAACAGCATACACGTGAAACCTGCAATAAAATGTTCACACAACGTACAATGTCACAAGACAAGTTTCTTGAATGGGCCCATTTGTGATTTCTTCTAAGGGCCCATTCAAACCTAACCGCAAGGCACGGCAACACATGCGATTTTGTGCACTGATGTTTATTTTGGCAAGGCTGAAAATGAATATGTTTAACGCAACTTCAACGCACACATTTTACATCCTGCTGCATTTTTTTGCAGTTCAGCTCACTGCAATGCATATCATAGGCTGCATTGTTTAAAGCAGAATCAACGAACCCTTAGCATGCTAGCTTCTGGGATTTATTCTTTCATATTGAAGTTAGAAGACGAGATAAATATTTGCACAAGTTCTAGTTCTCTTTCTGGACCCTTTTATGTTGCGGTTGAAAAAAATGATATACAGAGAGCAGGAACTCATGGCAATTACAGCACTTTGTCCACAATTCTTTTTTCAGAATGCTATACTGATCAAAAGAGATTCTACTTTACCAAAGACGCCTACTGGCTCCCAGGCTGAACTGACTGGTTTCTGAATCCTGTATCCAATGGTGCACCCCTGGTCATACCTACTTGTAAGTCTACAATCAAGTTCCAGTGTGCTATGCAATCTGAAATTCTAAGTACATCGGTTGCATCTCCATTATAAGACACACAACCATTTATGTTTTATATGTTGTCCTCCAGTGTCAAATTCAATCCCATTGTTACCAATGGACTATTCCTGATCCATGTTACCAAGCCTTGATTAACCCCCCACCCCATCTCTGCCATTGAGTGTGACCCCCTTATTCTAACTTCTACTCCAAAATAATTTGAAATTCAGCAGCAATATCTTTTTTGTTCTGGTTTTTGCCTAACTGCCCCTTTCACGTATATAATGTTTTATATTCTCACTTGTCTCTTTTTATTATATCATACTCTAACTTCAATGTCACCTCCTATTATCTGTGATTACTAAATTTAGCCGTCTTCTATGTACTCAATCTGATATTCAAAATATTATGAATGCAGCCTAAAAACTATCCGGGAGATTTGTACAGACCCACCAATTACATAATCCACCCTTACCAAACCCAAGTGCTGTGCCCTAAGTAACCCTCCCCTCCTTGCCAAATGGCAGCCTTATGGAAATCCATGTTACCTCTATCCTTTACGTCATTTGCCCCAAGAGACAGCTCTCTGATCATATAACCTTTATCAGACACTCTCTGATCAATAAATGGATATGAAGCCAAAGCCAATCACTGCCAAGGCAGCGCGTGTTCACAGTCTGCAGGATGTAACATGTTAATTGGATTGTGTGATTGTGAATTAATATTCTGTATAGGGCAAAAAATGGATTATATACATAAGGTGAACAATATAGTCTATCACATTTTACTGCATTTTGGAATAGTATGGAGTCACCATATATACCTGAGCCCCAATAATCTGCAGCCTACACCCCAAGACAAAGCTTCTCTTGAATCACAACATGTATTAATCAGGAATCTCCTGGAGTGGGAAGCGCAATCTGCTGCTCAGCCAGAAAATATGGCTTTTAAGGTGGAAGTGTTAATTTGCCCATTGCAAGCGGCTCTCTTCCATAGGTGGGCACCTCTGTATAGGTCTCTCGTGGTAATATTATATTCCTTCCTATTAAGCAGCCTTCTCTATTACAAGAGACATATTCCCCATAGACTATTATGGAAATGTTGGGAGATAAATGGATGGAGAACATGCAGGAGAAAGCAGGCTGAGACTGGGGAGGTTCTGTAGGGTAACCTGTCATAGTTGGCGGAGTTGGGTGTAAGGATTCTATAATTGCAGTTGCCAGACTCCTATAGTGAGGGTGCTGGGTGAATGTACAGTCATGCTGCAATAAAGCAGATTAGGGATGGCAGGGGCACATTCATTGCTATGGGATATTCTGCTGATTTATAATTCTAGAATAAAAAGGCCTCATTGAGGACACATGATAGTGTGATCTAATTAAATAAAAGCTGTAATCCAAAGCAAGCACTTCTCAGCAGGGAAGACAGGACAGGAATGGAGGTGTCTGCAGTTTACTAAAAGTGCAATAACCCACAGCAACCAATTGCAAATTAACTTTTGGCTAACCTGATGGTTTTTAAGTTCCTTTGGGTTATTGCATTTAAATGAAAATAAAGGCCATCAGATTTTTTACCCCCCATACAGAATCCCAGTCTTGCTAGGCTTGCTGTGTGTGATGATTGAAGTTCAGGTGTTTCCCATGGATTAGTAATCAGGATGATTTCTAGCAGCTGTGTTGGGCTCCTCATGCAGGACCCAGTGCATGACCTCCAATGCCAGCTCAGTGCCAGCTCAATGCCTTACCTGGCTGCTTCTGATGGCTGTGCAATTGGAGTTTGCTAAGCAATGATGCCAAGAGGTGCTCCAGGTGTCCAATCCAGGGTCCTTTAATCCTGGTCACAGCACAGCAGGGGCCCCTCAGAGATCCAGTGATGGGGGGACATTCCAGGGGCCAATGTGGGGTTCTCCTGTGACACCCCAGCGGTGCTGCTTGTAATCCAACAAGGTGAAGGTGGAGGAAGGTGCTGTGCCCCGGAGTGCCAGCTTGTAGGTAGGTGACCCTGTGTAGGATGGTCGGCTCCCCGTGTTTTGTATCTTTCTCCCCAGCCTGCTCCTCTCTATCCCCTACATTACTGCAGCTCCCTCCCAGCCACAGCGATCCAGCGATCCCATCCCTGCTCAGCAACACCACGCCCACACCACTGACGTCAGCTGTCA
>NC_092871.1:19943328-19964039 GCF_032062135.1 Pyxicephalus adspersus
CGCCATGTATGTGCAGTGTATGTACTATGCATGTGTTGTGTATGAACCGTACATGTGCTGGGTGTCCGTGCACACAGTGTATATACCGTACTATGCATATTCTGTGTCTCTGCGCCATGTATGAGCTGTGCACATGCTGTGTGTACTTGTTACGAGCACAGAGTCAGGCAGCTGACATGAAAGTGTGCAACACGCTGCCCTTTGTAAGCCTGAAGGTGCTAGAAGCATTACAATAGCCTGGTTTACCTGGCACAGGATTTAAATTTATTACCAAGACAAGAGACTTGTTTTATTTTCTCTGCCTGTTTTCATGCACATACAGGTCTTGTCCCTTCCCCAGCATGTGATTGGGCAATGAAAGGAGAAGCAAGATTCTGAAGAGCTCATCCTTCTAGCACCTGATATCTCCTTTTTAGCCGTCAGTGCTTCTTGCACTACACATAAATGATTGGCTTCTTGTGCTAAGCTTGCAGTGCAATTATTATTGCTCCTGACAGAGAAGTGGTCTGTGGTTGAGATGTCACATGTATCTTCACACCCGCAGTCACCCTAAGGACATAAATAGGGGCAGTAGTAAGTGGTTCAGTATCACCCACAGAGAAATGTTTTACTGGTTTATTAAAAACCAAGACTGTAGGTGGGGCAGCGGGCAAGGTGCAAAGGGTTGGGAGCCACCCAGGAACTTTGTTACTGCCACTCATGTGAACGAGTCTAGGGGCATTTTCAGACCCTCGTTTTTCTGGCTTTTGTTAGTGTTGTTACAGCCAATAGGTTCAACAAAAACAAATGGCCCTGATTTATGTGCGGCATTTAGGCTTTTACAAGCATTTGTTTAGAAGCTCCATGTAGCTTCTAGGGTCGTTCTGCCATCCAGTCGCCTCTCTAGATTGTCGCCTTGCATTCATCTGCTCGTAAAAGCTTGTGCAGAAGTTTTCGGATGACGCCAAGTCGAAATCAGTAACTTGCACATCCTGGATTTACAAAAATCATATCCAAGGATGTATAAATTATATAATTAGTCTTTGCCTTTAAAGCTTAGTTGCACTCTGATTAAATTCACTAAGTACATTGCAGATTTATCAAAATACAAGGTGCTCAATATCTTGTATATTCTCTCATATGCAGCCATCATTTAATATAGAAAAGCTTCTAGCCTGTAAGCAAGGGTACTTTTGCTCCGTGGAGAAGCAGTGGTCTCTCTGCAGAAATCAATCCTCCACATGTAGTCAAACCTACAGCATTGCAATTGGCAATTTGTTGGTTGGAGAACTCTGGTTCTGATTCAGAGGCCAATGCCCCTGCAGGAAGCGCAATCGTCCTGCCTTGCAGGTTACTGGCTATAGGCACTTAAAAGAAAAGAAACCTGTAATGGTCCACTCACATACACGCACTACGGGACTGTGTTCATTTTGTTCATGCAGCCCATAATAATGCATTGTGTTACATGGTGCTATTCATTCTTAATTGAAGCCCAGTGCACCGTTGGAGCACATAGTAATGTACTGCAGGACCATGCCCTACATATTGTGAATTCCATCCAAGTACATGGGGGGGGGGTACTGCTTTATATTTACATGCCAAAAAAATACCCTGAAGAGTTTTATCCAGTGCATAACATATAGCACCATACAATGCTCATATGTAAATAGAAGTAAAACACACATGTACAGCATATGAACATATCAGGACTGGTCTGCAGAATTTAGATAAGTCACCTAAAACTGTGCAGGAAAGTGGGCTGCTGGGGTTTCTAATAGAAAAGAGAGAGCAAGGTATATTATTAAATAATCCAGGGTAACAGGGGTAAAAAAAGGGTGACTCCTTGGACTTCAGCTGCCATGGCTGTAACATACACGTAGTACATTTAGGTGATCCATGTCACCAAATTTTCAGAAAAGATTTCATATAAAATGTAAATTTTCATGCTGCTAGAATTATGATTTAGTGAACTGACCCTTTAATTAGAAATGCAGCATTTGCAGTGTACCCAATGTTACCACGCTTTTTGTAAGATAATCCCCAGGAATGCTGTCAAATAAGCGGCCTGGTGAATTATATGGCGTAAAGATAATACGTGCGCACCTCAGCAAAGCATTTCTCACGCTCGTGCTTTTCTATGGTAAGCTCTCTGGCCCTGTCACACGGTTGAGAAAGTGCCCATTCACCTTAAGTGGCAGGACCATGGAGCTAATCCTGATAACACGCTGATGAAGGCTTTCAGCAATGTGCCGTGGTAATTTTTAGAAGCAGCTCGGAGAGAATACTTGTACTTTGCCAGGGCCAGACTACGCAAAACGATTTCTTTGATAGCAGGCACTGCTAGATGTTAATTCTTAGTTTCCCTATACTTTATTCGCTGAAGCCTCCGAAAAGTCATGTCGTGGTCTCAGACATGGGCAAGGTAAGTATTAGATCCTAAATGTGTCTGCCAGAGCAGAGTCCGTTGGGAGGCAGTGGCAGAAGCCATGTTGCCAACTTTAGCGACACAGTGAGTTGTGCAAAGAGGATTGTACCAACAACCTATGCTACCATCAGACATTTCTGGTCCCCATACTAGGTAACTTTCCTGGGCCCCCCTCCCTATGTCCAAAAGTTCCAGCGTTGCAAAAGTCAAGCTCCATTAAATAAGGCTTGGTACCCCTTTGTCCCCGTCCCCCAAGGCGGTCCTGCTGCCAAGGCTGTTCAAAGTCCAGACAGTCAAAAGTGCAATGCTCAATATCTGTAACATATATATAGCTTTTGTTAGGTTGTAAATAATCAGAAAAAAGGGGGACCCCAATATGGATTATACAAGTCTAGGCACCATAAATATAAATGGACTCAGCTGTTTGGGGGCAGCACAAAACGAGTGCTTGCCTGCTTTTATTGCCTATTGTGCACCCAGGATTCACAGAACTACACAGTGGCTATATATTGGGGTCACAAAATAGTGTACATAGAAAGGGGGCAATAATCTGACACGCTATCAATCAGGGGACTGCTTGATACCAGCACTCTGGTCTTTGCAGCACAAGGGCACAGGTTCAAATCCCTTCCAGTGGAATTTTCTTTCAGGTACTGCAGTTTCCTCCCACATTCCAAAAACATGCAGTTAGGTTAATTGAATTTCCCCCAAAATTGACCTTAGACTGTGGTAATGACATATGACTATGTATGGACTATGTACCGCACTGGGTAATATGTTGGTGCTATATAAATACTGGTTAATAATAATGACAAGCTAAGTTCAGGTATATTTCACAAAAACCTCATAGCACTGCCCCATCTGTGTATATTTCTATATTGGTCTATTTATAGACTTTAAATCATTTGCATGATTATTTTAGAATGTTAAAAATACACCTGGGTGTGTGGAAAACCATTTCACTTTTGAAATGTATATGGTATGAACCATCTGTGCAGGCTGAAAACTGAGAAATGTCAGTGACATTGATAATACGGGTATGTAGAATGCATTAACATGCTTTGAAATATTTATAAAGTGTTGATCACACAATGTTATCTTCTGTATTTCTGTTTCCCAATCACAGTTCTCCTTGAGGATGAAGGGGTAGGCGGGTTACGCCCTTGAAGGCTAGGTTAAGAATAATTGGAAAGTAAGGGGAATTATAAAAGAAGAAGACATAAAGAATTAAACTGGATCAAGTCAGAAGGGGTTCTGAAATCTTCACATTGCACCCTATATCATGTGTTCCCAATACCATTCCATGCCATAAAAAGCTAGTATATTAGGATCTCAGACAAGCTGATTTTTTTGTGCCCCTGGAATTAGAAGAGTTTGTTTGAAACCAACACCAGGAGAAAATGTGTGTTGTTTCATGAGAATGAATGGTAGTACTGGACGAATGTATGCAAAGTGGACTAAGGGATGATATAAACTGCCATTGCTAAATTCATTGTAACAAATGATGATTGTCAGCAATGGGAGCTCATATATTCTTTAAGTGAACACTCCACTTTAAGAACTATGTAGGATTTGGGATATTGTATATACATTTACCAGAGCAATCTAGGGGGGGGGGGAATCAGGTTAATGGGTGATGATTAATAAAGTGAAATAATAATGTCCTATATGTGTTCTTTCTTATATCTTTCCTTACATTGTGTTGGTTACAGGCTCAGGAAGCTTGGAAGTCTCTCTCGTTAAATATCTATTCTATATATTTTAATAAATATTTCTTTATACAATTTTTGGTTCAGAATATTTTTTTTTCTTGTTTTCCTCCTCTAAAACCTGGGTGCGTCTTATGGTCAGGTGCGTCTTATGGTCCGAAAAATACGATATATTAGGTAAAAAAGTACATCATACAAAAAACAAGTGGTTCTGTAGAGTACATATATAAACAGCAATATAGGTCATCTCCTAATACATTCTGGTGGGAAATATGACCCTTTGGCTTGACAGAGTATCCTTGATCAGATGAATCGCAAATAATAATTCTCGTTTCACCAGAAGGCTTCCTTAGGGGATTAGCAGAGAGCATTCTAAATGGTTGAGATCCTTCTAACAGGGATTACACAATAGTGAATAGTAGAATGACAACAAAATAACATCTTTTTCAGAGTTTAGCTGACAGAGGGCCGTCTGGTGGTGTATTCCGGATCACTATATTGCTGTTTATATATGTATGCTACACAACCACTTGTTTTTTCTATGATGTACTTTTTACTTATTATACTCTTTGTTGCCAAAAAAACTCCTGGCTTTCTCAGTCCTTTCCAGCTTTACATCCAGACAATCGGCATTCTTTAGAATGAGTTCAGGCATGGCAACTTCCATCATCTCTCCGTGATAAATTCTCTTTCTTTAAGTGATTCGAAATTCTTACTTACGTTTTGGACACACTAAGCTTTCTTCAGAAGAAAGGCCAGACAAAAGCCAAGACGCTTGTCAATGTGCACTGTGATAATGAACACATGAATGGATAAATCCTAAAAGATCAGGATATGTAAAGATCTTGTCTTTAGCCTGTCCTTGAACCTCCTAAAGTTATAATAAGTTTTTCCATCTTCAGATCTGACATTGTGTTCCTTTAGCCTGCGAGGAACGTGCTCTGTACCTTAATATATACAATATTGCTGAGAAGTATAAGTCCCATATAAGAAGCTGCACCACCTCCTGCAATATATAGTGCAGCATATATTGAAATATAATTCCGCTTGCGCTATTAGGAAGATATTAGAACTTTGTAATAGTCCCTGATAGCAGGTAATTGTGCCCGGAAAATATATTTATTTTACTGATTTGCTTTGCGAAAAGAAGAGTCCCAGCATGTTACAGACTAAAAGATAATTGAAAATGCAAATAGGAAAGATGATTTAGTGGCAGTGTTTATGCAGAATGTTTTCACAGGCCTCCAGAAATGAATTATAGTTTTTAAAACCTTTTAAAATGCAGTAAAAGAAAAAAACGTCACCGACATTACATTTAATTCCTCCCCGCTTTATGTAAAACTGTCAGTGTAGGCTGATTTAAAAACACGATGACATTTTGTTATCATGATTGAATATTTTTTAACCTTCCAATATGGCAGAGAGATGAGCACTGGAATGAATAGCAGGCCTATGTTAACCCATTGTAGAAAGCGCCAACAGCAGCCTCGATCATCGAAGAGTCATTTGTAGGAATTGTCTTTGTTACAGCAACTATGAAAACGAAGGTTGTGTGTAATACACTGTGTGGACACCAGGTGGCACCGAAACAGGTTGCTGGATAGAGTTTGAATATTTTGATTTATGGGTAAAGTTTTTCTAAACCCAATTCCAAAATGCTATATAATACAGTTTACCAGTTCTCTGGTCCTTTTAGCTTTTTTTTCCTATTTGCAATTGTTTATCCTTATTACCTGGTGATCCTGCCAGTAACACACTATGTAGGGTGCAGACCCCCATTTACAGACCCCAGACAAACCATCACCTTACTGTCTCTGCACTAGATTTACATAGCTGTTGCTGCCTCCCATGCTTTTGCTCCCTCTACCTGCATTCAATCAGTGAAGACAATATTTGCAATGGCGTGACTGGCCAGTTGGCGGGCGTAGGCGGGAGATATGATAAGCCAGATGGTAACCCTGTACGCATGTCAGATTTTTTACTTAGGTAAAAAGTCCAACCATTTGTCTCCAGTGACAATTATTTGATGTGTATACAAAGCCTTCATTAGCCACCCTAGGGATAGTTTTTTTTTTTTTTTTTTTTTTTTTTTTTTTATTGTGTATTGTGGCATCAGCTTGTCATTATTTAAATCGGGTAAAGGTTAACATCTGTTTTAATAAAGCTAATATTTTAGGTTACTATTGCACTGAGCTAAATGCTTTTACATATTCTTCAAGGTATAATGGTAAAAGACTTAAAATCTAGCTGTAAATACCCTGTTATTTGGCATGGCCACCTTCAGTCATGACTACAACTATGATAATACACAATTAACACGAATCAGACAGAATAAGGCTGGGTCTACATGGAGGCTTTAAAAGCCCATGTTTGAAATTCCAAGGGGCAAATTTACACCAGGATGTTTCCTTGGGGCAAGTTTTTAAACGTTATAGATAACGCTTCTTGCAACTTTAGGAAACGCAAGGAAATACGCCCATTGATTCCCTTCAAAGGTCATGTGAGTTCAACGCCCACAGCCCTAGAGGAGTTGTAGCACATGCTCTGTACCCACGTGGGTACAAAACACGTGCTATATCTCCTGTTGGTGCAGTGAACTCGCACGACCTCTCAAAGGAGAGGTTGTGTGGGTTCACTGTTTCCACCGCACTAGAAGAGTTGTAGCACTTGTCTTGTACCCACAACAGTGCAGAGAACATGCCACAGTTCCGCTAGTACTGCTGAAGCAACCAAGAAAGCGAAGCTGTCAAGAGAGTCCACCTAGCAAAGCAATCAGCGGAGCTCTGATCTCCTGATCCGCTTTCTTGATTGCTCCCGCAGCAGTGCAGTGAACTCACATGACCTTTCAATGGGAGTAGTGTGAGTTCACTGCACCCAGAGGAGTTGAAGCACATGGGTACACACATGGGTACAGAACACGTGCTGCAACTCCTCTAGAGCCACAGGTGCAGTGAACTCACTTCCTTTAGTTGGCTGAGAAAAGGGAAACCCTGATGATAACTCAAGGGTCATCGGGTTTTCCCTTTTATCAGCCATTCACCTCTAGTGCTGGAGTTAAAATTAAAACTCTTATAAGCACTTATGTAAAATGCGTCAGCTTTAAAACACTTGTAAAATTGCATATAAACGTGGTAGGAATGTTTACATACATTTTTAATACCATCCATGTAGACCTGGCCTAAATGAGAAATCCAGAAGAAAACTTACAACCCCAATGTGTCAATGGTGATCTTTTCCTAGGCTTTAGGTAACATAAGAGAGCTCAAGGGCATTTTGGTTTATCATGGCTAGGAAAGGGTCTTGCAATGTAAAGTAATTGTGCAGTTTGCCTGGACTAATATATGTCTCATTGGTTCATTTTTAAAGTGATATCAAAAGGTTGTTGAGGCATGTATATCTTAATGCTTACTATGGCATCTACATGGGTGGATAAAGTGGTGTTCTTTGAAACTTTGATCTAGGAGTTTTGAGCAAGGCGTATAGTTGAATATATTCACTGTGACATGACTTTTCCCTTTGCAAATTGTAGAGCAAGGGGCATACTGCAGTCTTCCATTAGTAAACCCCCAGTGTAAACAATACAAAATATTCAGACTCGTGACAGTGGTAACGGTGTTCATGTGGATGGAGGTAACCTGTCAGGTTTGGTATATGGCTCTGTGACATAAGGCTACTTGCCATGCTGTGATCATTAAGAGCAAAATTGTAATTTGTTAAGAAAGCATCTATTAAAAAACCTTTGTAAACTCAAAATAAATGGTACATATTAGCTTATTTTCTTAATATTATGTTCTACTTTAAGATATATTTGCAATTTTTTTTTTTTAAATCTGCAAGTCGTCCCCATCAAAAACGTCCCTTATCTAAGCATGCAACCGGAAAAGGGAGGGCATCAAGCAAATGGCTGCCTTTCTTTACCACAACAGTCCACATATTCTTTATTAACAGGGCGGGGGGGGGGGGGGGGGGGGGGGGGGGGTTGTACTTTGCAAAATAGGGTGGCAATGTCCTTAAAAAATATCCTTGTCTCAAAGTTGAGAGACAATGGCCTCATCATAAAATCCATTGCCCCAAGAAGGAAGTGGGGTTATTTGGAGGCCCATGGTAGAATCGCAGTCTGCAACCAGAGTTATTGGGCCTGATTTATTAAAGCTCTCCAAGACTGGAGAGGATACACTTTCATAAGTGAATCTGGGTGATCCAGCAAACCTGGAATGGAAGTCAATTGCCAGCAAATACTCTGAATCCTGGACCAAATTAATTCCAGGTTTTCTGGATTGGAGGGCTATAATAAATCAGACCCAATGAATGTGTTGCTGCTTCTTTGTTGTCCACTCATCAGACAGTGGGTAGGGAGCTTACAGCATTGTTGCTGCTTTTCTATTGTCCAATCAGAAAGCTGTAAGCAGGGAGGTAACAGCACAAGTTTAGGATTGCATACGTGCAATATACAGGAAATATGATGGAAGCAATCAAAGCTGTGTGTACCTATAATGTTGTTGCCTAGAATAAGAAGCTCTAGTTGAATTGGTCCAGTACATTTTTAGAGACATTATACTTGGGCCAATCAAAGTCAGGGATATACCGGTAATCTACACATTAATTTATTTACAAATAAAATTAAAGAACATATGCTTTATATGTATATTAAGCTGCAAGGTCTGGAGGACAAACTGTTTCAATTTTCTACATGTTACATTTCCTTAAAACAACACAGCCTAGTGTATGTGTTGATGTATATCTATGCTAATTATTAAAGAAGTAAATAAAAGCAATAATAAAAGTAATTGCTATATTCAATGAGCCCAAATAGCTATGGGTTGGCGGTGAAATTTTACATTACCAAACACGTAAACTGAACAGACCACCAACTCGATTAAGCCTTTAATTATTAGCAGGACTCGGAATCGTGTTTAATGAAGTGTTTACCTATTATGCTGACATACATGACTGTGTGCAGTTATATTTATATACTACTTCTGTTTTGTCTTTTTTCTCCCATGTAGATTAAAGATTTTCACTAGTCTTTTTTTTTTTTTAAGTTGTAACATGAGGGTGTGAAATAGATGTTAAATTAATGGCTAGAGGGTGGATTAAATTATGAAAAATTGTTGGATCCGGCGTGGGACCCCTGCTGATAAAATCAGGTATATAGGACATTGTAAGAGACATGTCTGCAGGGAGAGCGCTCCAAACTCCAGGACGTTAAAGGAATTCTGATGCTAATTATAATGGATGTATAAGAAGAAGAAGCTCATTAAATATATTTCATGCAAAGTAATTAATGTACTATGTACAATATCCTTGCTAACAAATGTCTCTTTCCTTTCACATGACTCAGTGAGACTCTGACTCTTGCAGATCTGTCCTTATCATGAGAAAAGTAGCTTATTTAAAGGGAAATTGATGTTTTCATAGACATGTATCAGTGAGTAGCTTGATGTTAATTATCTCATTATTGTATGGTAATGATAAAAAAAAATCTTGTTTCTATTTATAGTTTGAATTACATACACATATATATTTATATATATATATATATATATATATATATATATATACACAAGTCATATTAATTTATTACATATACTTGCTTCTGCTTCATAGAGCTACATCATGCCTGTTTTTAATAGATGTAAACCCTAAATGATTGATGTTCAACTTGCTAAAGCACTGCCTATCATGAAATACCCACATTAAAACCATTTCCTGTCTAAATGTATTTTACCAATGGCTACATGACATTTCTCCGGTTTGATTTTCTGGTAGTGACAACTGTAATGTGTGTAGAGATTGCTACCTTATCTATCAGAAGCCTGTGTGATAGATGACAGCACAGGAGCACATTTAAGAGTGAGAGTCAGATTGTTACCCTTTAACAGAAACAAGGAACTTCATACAAGCCAAGGATGTGAATAGAAGTTGCATATAATTTTTAAATTACATAAGCGTGTTAACGTTTCACTTTAAGAATCCATGATCAGGCAGGTCATATATTGCAGAAAGGTATAGGCGATGTCCCTTCTGTAAAATTCCCTTCTACTTGCCTAATTGCTTCGGGTATCTGTCAAAAAGCTGAGCTGCACATGGGCAGCTTCAGCTTTGGTTGCAATATAAACCTGGCAATCCCGGCTTCTCCTGCGCATGCCAGGAAAAAATGTACTCTGGGGCACCTGCACAGATGTTATATGGTTCCAGAAAATCGAGGTGGCCAAAGATCGTCTTCAGGAAGAGAAGAAAGAACAAGATGGCGGCTCCCTGCATGGGTACGACAGGTACAGGTGAATATCGTGGGTTGAGTTCAGCTCTAAAGCTTTTATAAGGTTTTAGTGATTATACTTGCACCTATTAAGGTAATCTTGGACCATTTCATGCATATGGCTGGCCTTGAACTCCGTCTACTGGTATTGAAAACAGTTGGCAAGACAGGTTAAAGAGCTTGTCTTGTTTGCTAACGTTCCTTCATGATAAATTAGTTCTATTCTAAAGCATTTTCAAGGTTTTGGTGATTATACTTGCACCTACTAAGGTAACCATGAACTATTTCATGCATATGGCTGGCCTCAAACTTGGTCTACTGGTATTGGAAATGGTTGGTGGGACAGGTTAAAGAACTTGTCCTGTTTGTCAACGTTCCTCCATGATAAATTAGCGCTTAGTTCCACTCTAAAGCATTTATAAGATTTTAGTGATTATACTTGTACCTACTAAGGTAACCATGGACCATTTCATACATATGGCTGGCCTTGATCTCGATCCACTGGTATTGGAAATGATTTGCAGGACAGGTTAAGGAACTTGTCCTGTTTGGTAACGTTTCTTCATGATAACCTCAATTTATCTTCCTTATTACTGAAAAAAAAAAAACTTGTACCTGTAGACAAACCAAGGGTATAGGTTTAAAGAGCATTCTATGGTACAGTAAAGATGCATGTACATCCAACCACATTGAGAAATCTGTATAAAGCTTAGATTTTCTCCGATTTCTGATTTATAGATAACAATACATTCTAGATTAACAGCAACATAAATACACTTGTAAATACAGACATGGGGGGCTGTCATTGCTAACCTCCAAATTGCATTAAAAAATCTTCAAGATAACCATTGCAGGCAATTTTAAAATAAGTACTTACATAAGGCTGGTTCTACACAGGTGATTAAATCTCTTTGTTGGTAAAAGCTTCATCTACTTATTGGAGAATGCCTCATGTACAGAACACTAAAATGAATGTACTGTTAATGAGATGACTGCCAAAGATTAGCTCAATTTCTCAGTAGCAAAGAAATTTTAATTGCCAGTGTAGCCCTAGCTTTAGGGTCAGTTCAAGTAGAGTTAGTTGGTATTTGATTTCACTTTAAAATGGTCAGTATACACATTTGTATTAGATTAATTATCTTTATTTTACCATTTTAAATGGCTCTGTATTTTGCTGTACTCAGTAGACTTTATAGAAACTCGTAATTATCTCTAACCTACCAATGGCTGTATTTTAAAAAGCAACTGCTACCCGTGTAATATTCAATATATGTTACATGTACATTCAAGAATGTAATCTTTTTCTTAGATCATTGTAAAAGTGTTTTATACAATATCTAGGAATTCTAATTGTATCACTAAAGCAGCCCATTCACACCAATCAGAACCCATTGGAACCCAACCCTTTTCTCCAAAAATCACTGTATTTTTTTATAAATTTTCAACTTGGCTTTTGAAGTTACTTTACTTGAATGACCATAATTCTTTGGGGGCTTGAGCTGAATGTTCTTACATTTTCCAGAAAAATCTACTGGTAGTCTGAGAATATGGCCACACAAGTGAATTTCTCTTAGGTAGTCTGATGCATATTTTATTATTCACTGTAAGAGAGACCTACCTCCGATATGCTTATACAAAGTCCTTTAAAAGTAAAACACATCTCAGGAGACATCGTATTAATCCTGCTCTTTGTCTAATCCATACACACTGGAGATAAACTCACTTTTTCCTTGAAAGAAGGGATTAACCAGGTTAATTACATATTGGAGATGGATGAACTGATACTAACCAGAAGGGACAGACTTAAGATATTTATCACAAGTTGGTAAATTCGGCATAAATTGAATTCATCCACCATACAAGAAGAATAAAAACCTAAATACCAGATGTCTTTTCATGAGCTGACTGTTTATATAGAAGGCACTTTCATGGGATGGATTTAGGAGTTGGGAGAAGGGAAGAGTTTAATGGACAATTAGTGATATGAGGTTGGTATACATATTACACCGGGTCCAACCCCAACTCATAGTGAGCATTTTTAACTGTTACAAAAAATTAAAAGGGTGTTTTTTTGGATCCCTATCTATATACGCAGACACATCTAAACATATACCAATATAAAGTATAATACCATTTATTTACAAAGTTTAAAATACAAATAAATCAATGGCTTAACATATGGTTGGCTCTGATTGCTTCTATGTAGTTACAATTACAAATATATCCAACAGTGTCTTTAGAGCCATGCTCCATTGGCTTCTGGTCAATCATACATGGAATTTGCAGTTGTATTCCTTTTGTAATCAGAAGCCCCTTAATTTGCAGGTGTTTCACAGTTTAAAAAGCTACTTTCTCAAAAACCATAGGAACAGCCAATTAAATCCATACTCAAAAGTATTAGATCAGGCAACCCAGATATTGCAATTTGGTAAAAGAGTGTTTAAGTTTATCACATCACCCTTTAAAACATTTCTGCATACATATAATGAGCAGGGATGAGTCTATCATGAGTTCATTCCCCTCACATGAGACCCCACTTGATATAATCCTGCAGTATACAATGTCAGCATGTGAAGCCAGCTTTATCCTAATGAAGAAGGGAAGATCTTCTAATTCATGTTTTCAAACTTTTCTTTTTAATATACCTGTACAGTGGAGATCAGCTTTGTATTTTGAAATATGCATAGCATACTTCATGTTAATCTTCACAGCACCATCTAAGCAAAACTCTACCAATGGTTCTGTTAATATTTTTCATTAAATGAGTGTGAGTAAAACATTTTCAGCTCATGCCTTACACCTCATGGTATTTATAGTTTGTTTCCCCTAGGCAGATGGTACCATTATATGAGACTTTACTCCATATATGTGTGTATATGTCATGTGGTTATTACTATGGGGAAAAGAGAATCTGTTTCCTTATCTAAAGTCTGCTGTATATTATTTTCACAAGTGTTTAACCGTGACGAAAAGACGAAGAAGAGGCGTAAAAATAGCATGACATAGGATACATTTTAGCTGTAATGCTGCCTCCCATTACAAGTCACTAACCTACAAATGGCAGGTTCAATCTGACACAATAGTGGAAAACAATGTACTTCTCAGGAAAATAGGGTTTAACATAGAGAAAAAGATATTTTATAGATAAATAAAAATGTGCAAACTTTTTACAAAACCAGCGAAATCTATCAAACTTTTTGTACCAATGATAGGGGCATAGTGCTTTTGTCATTCCCAAAAGTGAAACTTTAGCTTATAAATATATAAGTTAATGCTGCTCTTTATTCATTAATAAATAAGTAAATGCATTTCTATGCTAATGTAAGTATCTGACTTGGTTTGAGCCTCTGCAGCAGCACTTTAGACTAGGAAAAGATGGATCGGCACTGGGAGCTTCCACGGCATTGGTAGAAGGCAATGAAGGTGGTGATAACATTTAGGAGAATTAATGTAATTATTTCCTTACAGAGAGTTCTTTTCTTTTATTCTTTTCCTAGGGCCCGGGAGTGTTATAAGGTGGTTTCATCTCTCCATAATCTACCTTCTGTCCCTCATACAAATGTAAGAGATATATAAAATACTAAGGGAGAATGTGGATAATCTAAAAACTCTAGCAATGTTTAAGACAAGCATCCCAGTTGCTGCTTTTATGCCTGCAGGACAGCTAGAAAACTATCATAGGAACACATTAAAAAGAATTGGTGATCCAATAAAAGATCATCACTACTTTGTTTTCCACTGTTCAAAATCTGATTGCCACTTTTACAGTAAATGACAATCAGAGTTTGTACCGTGGTCGAATGTAAAATTTTAACTAAAGATTTAAACACATGAATAAAGTAAACGATAACTTGATTTGGAAATGGCATTGACAGCACAATCATTTCTATTGAGGCTGTGCATGCTATATTTGAAAAGTGGTGATCAGAGTGTTTGAAACAAAAACCACTGAATATACCTATTCCTTATGTAAATTTGCTACTTGTAAAGTAGTGATCTTTTTAGGCCCTTTTAGGTGTGATCCCTGCCTTATAAATACACACTGGTACATGTGCCGGAAAATATTAAGAAGTTGTTGGTAAATTTATCATAGTGGTGATCATGTCAGCTAGTCTAATTTTTGAATGGGAAGAACACAATGGTGTGGTTAGCTAGCTAAAAATAATGTTCCTTTTATGACAAGCTGATGGATCACCTTTTTATAAATGTGCAAGTATGCATGCATGTAGTTGCTTAAAAAAGGAACTATAATTTCGCTTTTTCAGAGGTTTTAACCCTTCTTCACTCTATCCAAATCTAAAAAAAATATAGTTTTGTCTATACATACACTATAATGAACATCGGAATCTATCAATTTTACATTGGGGTACTTCTTTAATTTCTTAAAAACACCTGCCATGCAGCTTTGTAAATAGATTCTTGATTTTGCTTTTATTTGAGTATTCAGATTAGTATAGATTGCTAATGGAACCCCTGAATGTTTTATTCTAACTGATCAGTGAAGTTAATGCCAAGCCAAAAGTCATCTAGAAATATAAATGCCAGTGTCAGCTTCTTGTGACCTTGGAGAAGAACCAAACTTTCTAGCTAGTAAGCTTGACTAGGCAGGGAAACGGTTCCTGTACACTGAGCTGCAAAAAATTATATGGCCTATATAAAAATCAATAAATAATAAATAATCTGTGATTGGCTTCTGCTATGTAACAAGATTCTACAAAACACAGTATGTCTGTATATATCATATTTCTTATATGTGACTGGTTTAGGAAGCTGGATGATAATGGAAAAATGAGAGGTAATTATAGATAGCAGGAATCTGGAAGAATATTTTTTGTCGGCTATTAATAGCTATATCATTCTCAGATCAGGCCAAGTCTGTGAATTTACTGGATGTGTGAACATGCTACACAATAGGTGCAGCTCGCGAAGCTATAGTGCCATTGCAGAAACTCAGTAATTTTGTAATATAATGATCATTATAATTTAGGGGATTGAGTCTTATCCACTGGAATTATTTCCTGGAACTAAAAAAAAGAACAGTGGAACCCTAAAAAGGAACAACATTTTTGCTTTTGCCGTAATAGAACGGATATACCTTTTTGTAGGCATCCTGCAAGATAATGAGTCCATGAACCTATCATTGCTGCATCCCCTTCAGATGCCATTTTCACTGCTGACTTTCTCAGTTCCCCAGTGTGTTCCTCTTAAATATTGAATTGTCACTTAAGATTCAGGTCGGCTCTGTATATAGAGCTGGGCTCTACATGTACCGTTCAGTGCAGACAAAACAAAAAGCTACCAGGAGTCTAGGAAAATTTATTTTTTTGGAAAAGAGATTTTGAGTCTCTCTTCTACTAAAAAACTCTACCTGCTGGTGAATTTTTTTATTTATTTTTTTCATTTTACCCAATGACTACTTGTCTGATTCCATCTTTCTTTTTTTTCTTCTAGGGCTGATAAGAAACGTTAATAAACCAGATGTTAAGGTTAGTTATGGGTAGGGGAGCCCAGTACTGAGTTTTCTTCTTTGTGTGATGAGTGTACCTGAAACATTTTAGACCTTAAACCCTCATAAACCTGAGATTTAGCAGAAGTACTATACCAGTGTCCTGCTTTGGGATTGGGACATGGTATTGGTCAAAAGGGTTTGACAGAGCTTTATTGGGAGTATAGATATAGCAATAGATAAAGCAATATAGTGCCGTAATAACACTTACAAGGACAGTACCATAGCAAAATAAAATGTAGTAAATAGGCCAATAGGGCTTTTTTTGGTAACCCTGGAAATTGTGAAGGTAGGTGGGCAACAAACTCATATGTGAAAATATGTGGGCAACGCACTAAAAATGAGTCAATACAAAGACAAAAAACAGGATATTGTACCAACACACCAGTAACAAATCGAGAATAGTAGCCATACACGGGTAACAAAATGGGTAATGACGGCAATACCAGGGAAAGAGACAGAGGTAGCAAATGGGCAATGAAAAAAAATTGTAGGACAATCACTGCATCTCAATCTCCCTGCATCATTCTCTATATATCTCCTCCACACAATAAAGGTCCAGGTAGGACTTATTCCATTTATATGTGTCTTCTCAATGGCCAAAGCAAGGTACTTTAGAAGCAGAAGGCACTGTTTTTCTTTCTTTTCTTTTTTCTTTTTCTTTCTTTGCAGTGTTAGCTCTCTGACCTGCTATGTGAATGGAAATAGCAACATTGATATTACTACTGCCAACCAGATGGTGGGCTGAAGGCAATACTAGGAAATCTGGATATCCAGAAATTCCACTGAGCTGGAGTCACTACGCTAATGATGAGGAGTTCCCAGGTTTGCTGATGACGGTAATAAAAATGACGGCTTTCACTTTAATCAGGCTGCTAGTAGGCTTTAGCAGCCATTTAACAAGGTTCAAGTAGTGCTGAAGCTTAATGAAGCCTATTTGCAGCAAATAAAAGTGACAGTCAGCACTGCCATTAGGATCCACATTTGACTTTCCTATATTGGAGTTTGGTAGTGCTTTAAAAGCATCAAACAAACCATTTTTGAAGTTTTGTAAATGCCTTGTAGAAACTTATTGTATGCATAAAGCTTGATTTACTATCGGATTTTAGGCTTTGCACATAGACAATGAATAATGCCCTTATATTGCACTAAGCTTAATGAATGTGATGAATTTCTGATGACTTTACCCATTCATATACAAAAAGTCCTGTTTTTTTTTTTCTTGCATATGATTGGATATTTTTTATCAAAGTGAACTATACCTTGCAAGGTGACAATGCACCATGGTAAGTGAATAACCTAAATTCCTTTGGTAAATCACCCGAAATGTTCTTATACAAGCCAAAACCCATGTGCGCAGTTTTCTGCCTTCATTGTCTGCTTTGATCCAGTGTGACTTATACTGTAATCATATACTGCAAAATAATAGGCTTGTATATATTTGTGTCTTTCGTTCTAACATTCCAGAGATCAATGGCCAGGCCTTGTTTGAGTACATGCATATAAGCTGGCTTTTACTCTAGTCTTTTACGTTTTCTAGTCAATCCATTCTTTGCTTTTTAACAGCAAGAAGGAACCCGAAACGCCATGAAGGTCCTTTATTTGCTTGTTTGTTCACATTTACTTTAGAATTATGTTTTGTTTTCTTTTATGTTTTAAAAATAGCACACATTGCAGTTCCTGTTGATTTTTCTCTTTGTAGTTAGTAGGAGCACATGAAAAACACAAGGCCCATTTTCATTTAAATTCATTTTTTTTTTTAGGAGAACAAGTCATGCCTGAACTTTGAAATCATCTACACAATTTATTCTCAACATATTATAACTGTTCAAGCTTGAAGCTAAATCTCAAGTATTTTTCCTACAAGCCTATTGCTATGATGGGCTGCTGTATTGGGCAATAGAAAAGTAGAGGAGGTAGGATTTGGAAGCTGTTGAAGGTACATGCAGGAACCTTTGGAAAGGTGCAGCAGCTATAAGCAGTAATTATGATGCATTGCATGGTATTAAATGGTGGTATATATATGGACGATAAAACCTACAGTCATCTCGCCCCTTTGTCCCACAAAACTCTCATATACTTGCCTTACCTGTGCTCCCTCACATTTTTATGTTCTTTTAGAGCCATTGAATATACCCAGCACTTCTGGGTATGGGGGAACATGTCACCCGGCCCCCTGTGATGCTGCTTGGATTAGCAACAATTTCTAGGGTTTGGTTTGGGTAAAGCAATTCTCGGCTAAACATAGGCAAACGCTACCACCAGCCAATGAGAGTGCACACTGCTTTTTACCTTATCAACAGGCTTACAAGCCTGTTATTTACATAAGTTACAGGCTTGTAACTAAATATACTGAGCTGAAAGACCAGGCTCCGTTTCTGTGAGCGGTTCACTATAAGCAGCAAGCAATGCATTAAATAAGCTACCTTGGTTTGGCTTGCTTGGCTCTATTTGAACCATATTGAATGTAAGAATTGTAGGCAGATTCTTCCAAATCCGATGTACAACACCTCTCCATCATGTTTGCTGATACAGTTGATTTGAGTGTCAGCGAGTTGAGCAGAAATGTAAGTAAGGTGTGTATGAGGGTGTCAAAGGATATCATTTCGAGAGACAATATCACTGCCCTATATGAGCAAGGTGACTGTGTCATCTTTAAATTAATTAATTCATATTGTTATATAAAAGCCTTGAACAAGCCACACCTATGTATTGCATTACTCCCATATGTTGCTATTTTATGTGTTTTATACACCATACATACCTATGAGTCTTCCCCAAATGTTATGTTTGTGATTCCAGCATACAAGCAGTTACATTATTCTACAAAATTGTTTCTCAGATTCTTGAAAGGTGCGAGTCTCTGAGTCTTCTCACCTCATCCCTCAAAAATGAAACAAGTTTAGTCATGTGAATAATGATCATATCGCTCTGTATAACTGGAACGAGCACACGTCGGCTTCCTAGAATACTGTGAGGATATTCATAGCCATTGTCAGATCCTTCTTTCAATTTGCTTTGCTGATTATTAGAATCTTGCTGACCAGATGTAGGTGATGAGAACAGAAGAGGTGAAGAGAAGACTGAGAATGTTTATATGCAGGGTGTTATTGTTCTGTTCTAACATCTTTGACCTTTTGGACTTTTTTGATGGGGTAAGATGTATTGATTCATCAGGTCAAGGAAAGATGATTTCTGATTATTGTGGGTTGGAGAATTTCCAATTTTCTCATTGCCTTGAATGACACCCCAGCACACCTTCCCTGTGGATTTTGTTTCAGTGTAGCAAAATACGGAAGGATCATTTTTAAATGAATACTGTGGGTTGGAGCATTTCTGATTTTCTCCTTGCCTTGAATGATACCCCAACACACCTTCTCAGTTCACCTCTGTTGCGAAGAAGCCATGAGAAGAAGTCATGCACATTTGTTGTCTTTCTTGGCGCATTTGGCAGCTCCTTTAAATCGCTAATTATAAAATAAAACTGCAGTGTATAGGTGCAGGCAGTAAAATGTATCAGTTGCCCATTCAGTCATGGTCAATTCCCAGCAGACTAGCAGCACCACCAGGAATTTGGGGTTCCTTGTAAGCCACAAAAACACACACAATGTGAATGAAAAAAATACGTTTTTAAATGAGTTTTTTTTTTTTTTTAATTTTTACATATATGTTAAGGCAGAAGTGGAGGCAAGGCTGCTTGGCCTGGGGATTTTTAAAATAACTTTTGCTTGTATATTTTTCATCACATGAGTTTAATCACTGAAGTTTATTACTTTTATCTTTACGCAAACAAGCATGTCTCTTCCTTTCAAACATTAGTATAAGAAGAAAGTGGTGATGTTGATAAGCATTTACCGTCTTTGATTTTCTCACTTCAAAATTTATGTTTGCTTATGGACAGTACAAGTATTTTTTTTTTCTTTTAGTACACCAATGTGTTTAAAGTAAACTCATCGTGTCTTGCAGGCAGTGAACCTGACAGAAAAAGTTAAAAGCAGGCGCGTAGGATTTTTGTTTTTTATCTGAGTGCCCTGAGAGCGCCAGAACCTAGGAAACTCTGTATGCAAATACTGACTTTCAGCTTCAAACCAACTCTGGCAAACAGCAGGGAATGTTTAAAGGGCAATTCTCTGCATTTTAAACAGAGCTAAATACATTGTAAGCAGACAGAAAGGACAGGCTATGGGACAATATATGATCCCGACAAACCCAGCTGTTGCCAATGAATGAACATCCATGTACATGCATGGGAGCTGCATCATTCCAGCCTGGCCAATCAAAATGGCCAAAAATCTTGCACCTGGCAGATGATTGGGTGAGTTTAGAAAGATATTGTGAGCCGGCAAGTAGGTATATTTTAATGCAGGAGATATATTGTCTATCCCCTCTGCAGTAAAGAACCTGCTTGCTCACATTGATTTTTGTTGTATAGTTCTACTTTATCTACAGCCAAAGCCAGAGCATTTCTTCCCTTCTGTTCTTTTCTTCCCTTCCATTTTTCTCTTCCCTTCTGTTCTTTTTCTTTCCGTTCTTCTCTTCTCTTCTATTCTCTTCCTTTACGTACTCCTCTTCTCTTCCTTTACATTCTTGTCTTCCTTTTATGTTTTTTTTTCTTCCCTTCCCTTCCCTTCCCTTCGCTTTCCTTCCTTCCCTTACCTTCTGTTGTTCTTTACTTTTGCCTTCTCTTCGCTTCATTTCTTCCCTTCCTTTCCCTTCCCTTCTTCTTTTACTCTTCCCTTCCTTTCTTTTCTTCTCTTCCCTTCCCTTCTGTTCTACATTACTCTTCCCTTCCCTTGTCTTCCCTTCCGTTCTTCTTTACTCTTCCCTTCCCTT
>NC_092871.1:19964678-19991836 GCF_032062135.1 Pyxicephalus adspersus
TCTTCTTTACTCTTCCCTTCTCTTGTCTTCCCTTTCCGTTCTTCTCTTTCCTTACATTCTTTTTTCAAGTTGTCACATAAACAGGAGATGAAGGGTAGATTCTCTGGTAGGAATATTTGTTTTATTGGGGTCTCTTTATTACACAGGAACAGATACAACAACAATTTTGCTCACAACCTACTTGACAAAACTATTTATTGGTTGGTAACTGCTCCATCCCAAAGCAATGCACACTCCTACAATATTCTGCCTTCTGAATGTTAAGGGTGGGGAGGTGGTCAACCACAGGATCATGATGAGGATGCTGCAATAGATAGCAGCTCCTAATCAGATTTGCCTTATCATTTGTACACAAAGTGTTAAAATGAAGAGCAGACTAAAACCACGTCAGTCGATTTAAGCTGCGTCTCCTCATGAGATTTCACCTGGGACTCTGCCTGGAAGGATAGTGATGTCATCCTCACCTAGGCACTGCAGGTTGAAGATGGGGGTAATGGTGGTAAAATATTCTATTTTTTTGTCCTTTTCAGGTATGTTTTCAAGATTTGCAAGAAAAGTAAATCATCTGCACAGAATCCCCATGCAGAAACTGACACAGCCAGGAACGTCTATCTTCTGTGTCCCATGCAATATTAAGGGTTTTTTCCCATCGATCGCCATGTCACTTCCCTTACCCTTTACAGGGTGTAAATCTCTTGTTCCTCCTGGGGTGCTCAGTGCTTCCTTCCAACTGCAACCAATAACATGAGGACACATTAGTAATGGGGAGTTCAGCAGAAGGAACCATTAAGTTTATTTTGTAATGATGATTACATTTATTCCAACACATTTAATATCATGTTGTATTTGTTTTGTCTTTTTTATTCATTTTTACTGTATATTCTTTACCAGTAATTTAGATTCATATGTATCATACACTCCAAACCATTCCATATAATATCTATTCATTATAGAATACTGAAGCCCGAGAGAAACGCACTGACTTTTTATGTTTGGGTGGGTGTACATTGCTTCTTAAGATCCTGAGATTCCATGATCAAAAGAACAGAACTGAAATCCAATGAATAAATGCGGAGACAACGAATGAAAAAGGCTAGATGTCTATCAACCAGGAAATGTGCCGGACTCTATTTTAATAATAGCTGTAGCTTCTAAAAGACCCTGTGAAAATTTGACAGTGCTCTGGTAAATTAGTAAGTAATTTCAGCATAGGAGAGGATTCAGTGCAGGACTGAAAGTTAGGCTGGTGTTCAACTCTAAGTTATCTATAGGTTATTTGACAATATGTCTGCCTGTCTGTTTTTCTTTTTTAAATTTAATTTCGGATACATTAGGGGAAAAATTAGATTTTTAGGATTCTTCTATAAATTCTGTCCTGACCACACCTGGACAAGAAATGAGGGGAACACCAGGCCAAGTAGCCAAAGACAGCAACAATCAATCTTCAGATTTTTTACCTTTCTTTACTCTGATGAAAAATAAATTGTATTATTGTTTCTGTCACTATTGTAGACATTTTCTTTTATTTATTTTCCCCTTGACACCCTTCTGAACTAACGTTTGCATAAAAGGGGCTAAAAAGGGGTTCTTTTTCCCCCATTTCCTTTCAAAACATTGTTACCATCCGAGCCAAAGATGCCTTCAGTGTAATAAGTTACTTATATATCAGGACAGGCATAAGAAAGAAGAATGGAAGTGTAATCCAGTAATAAAGATCGGGTAAGTGTTATTGTCATTCGGGGAGCATCGAGGAATCAGTCTTCTACGCACTCCGTATGTCCAGTCCCATTTCCACAGGAAATGAGTTTGGTGTCACATGTCATGTCATTATATATTATTCTCCAAAGAATTCATAAATTTCCCAGTTTTGCTGCTTTATGCCTCATGAACTTGGGAAAAGGACGTTTTATAGCGGAGGATAATTCATCAGCGGAGCTGGAGGCTGGCAGCCGGGGTCCATCTGGCAACTGTCTGTTGTATCAGATTTTACTGCAGCCTCTACATCAGAACAGCCCAGAGGTAGTCCCTACATATTCACACTTATGTTATTTATGTATAGCATTAGCATCTCATTAAACTAATATCCAGTGAAGGCGCATGGATTTTATTTATTACCATTAATGCAAACAGGCATTTTAACCAAATTTTCTCATATTCCCATTGTCTGCTATGTAAGAACAATGTACTAACCTTAAAATTCCCCACTTAACCCCATTTCGGTCAGGTAAAATCTTTTTTAACTAGGTATTTATTTTCCTTTTCTTTAGATTACAGAATATAAAAGCATTCTTGATGAAATTAAAGCTGAACTCTAATCCTATGGCCAACTATAAAAATGTATGTAGAATAGATACTTACAGCTAAGGGGTCAAGAAATAGCTGCCCAACCTCAGCTGCTACTCTGGTGCTCCAAGCCAAGATGTAATAATCCAACCAAAAAGGACAGCAGTGTATGTGTGGTACTTGATTCTTCCCTTTGCTATGGGAGAGGAAAGAATCAGGCTTTGCACTTAGGGAGAGTTCTTAACAAGCTGATAAATCTCTGTCTGATATAACTAGTGTCTCTGACAAGTAAAAGCTACTTCCCACTAGGGAGATCAGAATAGGTACTATACAGGCGATGCTAGAAATAGGCAGAACAAACGTAATAATTGGGTCCAGATCTGCTTATAAAAATGATGGCCCCAGGGCATATCTCTTGTTGGTTGACCTCTGGTTTCCTAAACTATCTTAAAGTGGAACTATATTTCACTTTAAACTTTGGCGATTCAGGCAGGTGGGTATTGCAGAAAGGGACATGCCATGTCCCCTCTGCAGTAACATGTCTTGCTTGATTGCGCCAAGAATATATGAAAAAGCTTTGGTTGTTTGGAAACCCAGCATTCCTGGCTTCCCTTGAGTGTGTCGAGGATTGATGAACTCCAACCTGCCCAGAAGTTACGCCATACTGGCACGGCCAATCAAGAAAGCCTAAGATTGAAGTTTAGCAGAAAAAGAAGCATGGCGGAGCCCATAGAAGGAGCGGGGATAGGTAGGAGCTGCAGGGTTTAGAACTTCCCAGATCGTAATTTCATGCAATGCACAATTCTTGCCTGTCATAGTGACGTAGCCTAAAATTTTAAATGGTCCAATAGCTGCCAGGACCTACGAGCACAGTCTATGCTGAAAAGGATTTTGCAAGCAGGGTCTCATTACACCACTTAGAGTGAGAGATGGTGGGACCTATACAGGTCATACCAAGCTATACCATGCAAATCTAGATCTAGATCCCTGGGAGGGGAAGGAAAGGTGTTGATGTTGGACCTCCCTTACCTAGTAGGAAGCTATCCCAGTTTTATAAAGTGGTCTTGATTGGGTTATTTATGGACAACCTAAAAAACAAATAATTTATCCACAAAATAGACCACACTTATTTATGTTTTAAGGTGCAAGACTTTCTATGGAGAGCTAGTTCTGCTTCACCTCCCCAACATTAATGTGTTGCCCCCCCCCCCCAGTTTAATTCATACAAACTGAGACTCCTTATTAGCAGCCTATTTGCCCATCATCTAGAGTAGATGTGTAATAAAAACAATTTTTCATTGTAAAAAACGCACAGCCTGCCATGACCATTCAGAGTAAATATTTGTCAGCCTCAAAGTTCACCACCCATACATTGAGGACTTTTCAGCATGTAATGTGTAAAATTAGTTTTTATGGTAATATGCACATATTTCATCTCCAAAAGTTACCCAAATATAACCAAGCAATGAAAATAATTGCAGAATTGTTATGACAATTAAAACAGGTAGAGGTTACATTTTCAAAAGATGAGTACTTAGATGAGTATCAGACGTGTTTTATATCACACAATGTAATATAATAACACCTATTATCACACATCTAATGTATTGAAATATCTTGATAATCATTATAATTCCTTTTTCACAAACAGTTTATTTGGTGGATGATTCAGTGTCACTTCATACAGTTTTCATCTGGTGGTGTTAAGTGGCTACAGTGTCCGATAAACCAGCACTTCAGGAATAAGGGTAGGCTTGGAATTAGTAATTGGGCTATGGTTAGATTTAGATTGTTGGGGCAGATTTGGTGTAGTTAAGTGAAGGGTTATGATTAACATTTATGGGTTAAATGTAGGTATTAAGTTAAGAATAAAGTGGGGGTAAGGTTTAGATTAAGCGTTCATTTTATAGGTTAAGCGTTCACTAAAAGTTAAATAAGGATAAATTTCAAAGGGTTAAGTTTTAGTGTATTTATGAGCAGGTGAGATTAGCTAGAGGGAATAAATTTAAACTGCAATAATGTTAAGGAACAGGACATATGGGCCAATATTTCATTTTTATTGTTGCCAAACAAAACGCATGAAATAAGTAGAAGCTGCCGGTTCCTAGTAGGGTAAATATGGGGGCCATCTGAATAAGTGCAAGAAAAAGTCTCCAATACTTTACTAATACTTTGTTCTGGTGACAATGCGATTTTACAGGAAATCTTCCAACAAGGAAACTGGAAGGAACTGTCCCAAACCACCTAATTGACTAATGACACTTTTTATAAAGAAGTGGCCAGTGACCTAACTGCCTATACCCAAGCAGTGGTGCAAAATATGAACTAGACCCCCAAAGTATCTATCCCCTACTCATTGCTCCTAAACTAAACTAAACTGAACTAAAATGGATGATTTTAATAGTTTAATATCGTACTTTAGATTGCTTTCTTCCAAACATTCAAAATTTCAAACATGGGTCAGGATAATCCCCACCCATTTATTTTCTGCCTACCGAGTGAAAGCAATAAATCAATGTGCTGGGTTCAGAAAACATCCTGATGCTTCTAACATTTGGAAGTAGTTCCTTAATTAAAGCACACAAGGTTCTACTGAGCTGTTTTTGGAAGAAAAAATATGTGATCGATTAGGTGGTCCAGAAAGTACACAGTATAATGATACACATAAGATTTGACATCCAAAAAGGTTGTATGGATAGATTTGTGTGCATCTTTGTCTAATCTTTCATTTTTTTGTAATTGAATTTTGGGAAAAGGTAATGTTAGTAAAGGAACAAAAGCAAATGTTTAAATTACTGGTGGTGCAATAGGACTATAAATGGTTATTGCATAAAAAAATAACAGAGAGGAATCTAAAGAAAAGTACGAATAAAAGAGAGAAATTTACGTTGGATTTAGAGTCTCTGCCAAGTTTTTATTGCTTTCTGAAAGAAAAAAAATAATGCCATCTCTGACAGGTGTTCTAAATGGCAAATGTTCACTCCAAAGCACTTTGGTGACTGATTTAAACTTTTGGATTTCCCTTCACCTTTAATTTCATTGAAAACTGTCATCAGGGAAGTCAATAAGACTCATTCACATAGGGACATGAAAAAACTGAGGTTTTAATCTTTCCCTACCAGGAGAAAAATTGGGCGAAGGCAGGAAAGTCATGGGCCAAAACTAACAGGATGCGTTAGGCTGGTGAATGTTCCCATTGATTGGATTGGGAGCTGCTGTCAATGACAAATGCTGGAAAGGCAAAATATTAGTTGATTAAACTTTAGCTGTGAAGGCCACTTGATTTATTAGCTTTTTAAGCCAACGGTTCCTGGTAATTTCAGTTTACCTACTCAAAGTAGCATTGTGTTATGGCTAAAATTTTACTTTTATTTTCTGTAGTGGAAGAATGATACGGTGGACTTTTCCCGAGCACAAGTAAACTGATACTATATGCTTGGGAGCAGCAAAAAAGCACTGTAAGTTAACATGTATGCATACATTTGTAGCTGTGGTGCCATTCGTCCTTCAAAGGAAAAAAGCAACCACATTGGCAAAAGCATCTTTCTACCTTTTGTAACTGCGCCTTGATCCACCACAGCCCCATCGGGCCACATGCAAAATATTTCCAAACCAATCCCATTCACTTAAATAGGATTGTCTGGGACCATGATTAAACCTACGCTCAGTGCTGCGATCAACTGTGGTTCTGAAAAGGCCCTAAAGTTACTTTTCAGCCAAAACTGAAAACAAAGCATTGAGAGGATGCGTAAAGTTTACCTAGAGGAACCTAAAACATCTGCGAATGTCCTTATGCTTACAGTGGTAGCTGACAAAGAATATTAGGTTTCTCGGCATAGATAAATCAATGTCAATATAGGTTTTATACACAAAAGTATAATAAATGCAATATTTTCAGAACCATTTTTTTATATGGTTTATTTAATTTTTCACTTCGCTAAAGGTATTATAGAGAACAATAACTCATCTGTTATAGCAAATTAAGCCTTATATCTATCCCTGTAAGGAAGGGTATATTTATACAGTCAGCTGTATATGCTAATAGTTATTTTTAACTCAATGCAGAAAATGTAAATTTTTGTTTCCAGTTTATGATCCTGCTATGTGCAAGGTATCAGGCGAAGGAATTGCATCATCATCGCCCAGCCAATCAAGATGGCTGAAGAGCACTCAAAACCCATTTTTTTCAAACTCGCCTACCCGTCTTCTTCTGTTTCAAAAACCCGCACTACTTCCCACAACTCCATAGCTCCCCTCTTATTGTGTGAGACATCCCCCACCTCCTAGATTGTCAGCTCTTCAGGACAGGGTCCTATTCTCCTCCTGTGTCATTGTCTGTACCTGTCAGTCATTTGCAATGTACAGCACTGCGCAATATGTTGGTGCTATCACTATATAAATCCTGTTTTTTTATTAATGGACAATATACTATGCACTCCCAGTTGAAGAAGTTTGGTGCTTCTACCTAAGCCTTACAGAGTTAGAGCTGCATTCTTTTTCAGTTGGCATAATGGCTCTGGTTGGGTAAGAGCCATTGGTACGAGCCATTGAAACCATTAAATATTACATCTTTCTTGAAAATATTAAGACTCAGATGAAAGGTTCCGGCACCTTTTGCATTCTGATTTCTCATGAAGGTAGAGTAAAGCACTGGGACAGAGGCTTTCATGAACACTAGGAGGAAATACTCAGACCTGTGCAATAATAAAAGGATTTATTATACTCCTGCAATATCTTTATATAGAGCTTTTACCTAAGGATATAACCTGATTGGGTGTGATGAAGAAGGAATTTCCATGGAAGATGGAAACTACTGAAGACACCACAGGGGAGCATGTATAACATATCCAGGTACCAACGATAAAAAATATTTTAAAGCAAACTGTTAGAAGTTTGAAGATATGCATTGGCACGATCCAGGTTTATATATATATGATATATGATAATAATATAATCTTGCATACAGGTAAATCTTGATTGTCAAGGATTTCACACTGAAGCCCTATGAATAATGCTCAGAATGTAATTTTCTTAGAAAACTGTATGATTGTTTACTCAGCCATTACAAAACACTGAATTAGTTCTGCTGTTTTTAGTTATGAGAACAGTTGTTAAAATCAGTTTCTCAGTAGCATGAGAGCCTAGCAACTGAAATCTCCTCTCATAACCACATCCCCCATTTTTCTCACTTCCAGCTCTTGTGTGTTGATCTGTGTTCAGCTCTGGAGTCTAGTAAATCAATCTTGTTATCGCACAAGTTTAGTTTTCATGGAAACTATCGGAGCCCAAGGTGAGAGAGAAAGAATCGGGCAGTGTGATAAAACAGGCACGGCGCAAGTCAGATATTCAGATATCGGCAGAATTGGGTCAGATAGACAAACAGGCAGCAAACTGTCTCGGTATTAGATGCTTATAGAAGAACTCCAGATAAGCACTATGCAAATTTCACTCCATGTTGTTTTCAATAAATATTACAATCAAAATAAATTGTTCCCACTTTACCACAAGTATTCAATGTTCCATCCACTTCAGTTCAGTTATTGATCTCATTTACATTTTGTTCTACTATTGCATTTAAAATATTGAGCATAACACAATTAGTAGTATCTATATTCATGCAATGGTTAACAAATAGAAACAAAAGCCTTGCCTGATGAATTTCGATTGGCATTCTGATCCAAAACAATTGTTTTTATCCATTTTGGACTAATTTGACCTATTGGTTTATTCAAGCAATAATAGGCATATTTTAAAAAAGAAACAGAACCTTATTAGCTGGGTCCAAAAATACAACAAGAGTGTAATAAATAGGTGCATAAAAGTGTCATCATTCCTAATCCCAATACCTGTGCCAGGTCAGTGACAGTATGAAAGGCAAAAGGGGGGACTAACATTCATAAAAGAAGAGGTCATAATAGAAGCCATCATAAATCTCTCTTTAGCTTTGCAGCCTTCAATATCACCAGTCTATTAATTGGGCAATAATTATACAATATGATGATGGAACAGTACAAATTTTTCACTTAAACTTCAACCATTGGAAGGCCATGTATTTATCTTTTCAATGGAAACTAAATAACCAGGATACTTTTGAAGGCTGTGCTTTTCCTACCAGGTTGAACAATCAATGCAGTAAGGTTATTAAATTACTTGGGTGGCTGCTCGGGGGAGGGAGGCATATAGAATGATAACCATGAAAGCCATGTGATGTAGATATGTCTTTTGGCAATTTGGGCCTGTTTGGAATCTGAAAAGAAGTGATATTGTTATAGTGGAACAATAGAAGCATGGCTGGTACAAGCAATGGAATGACTCGTAGAGGTAATGGCAGGAATCTGGACAGGAGATTTAGGCAAGTATTTCTTGCTTTAGGGAAATTAAAATAGGATAGATTTTAGGAGGATGTAAGGTTAAAAGTTTTTTGCCTAGAGATGGGCTTCAAAAAGACTTTGCACGTACATGTTCACTTATATTACCAAAATATGTGCTAAAGCTAGGTACACACTTTCAATAATTATTGTTAGAAAACCAACAATTACGACCGATCAACGATCGTTCAAATATAATCTACCAATTAAGACAAAGAACTTACTTCCACTGCTTCAAAAGTCACTACAAGCACATGGAATGAAACCACAGCAAGAAAGTGGAAGAGCAGGTCTTGGCTCCATCCAACCAGTCAAATATTTGCAGGTTTTCAAGAAATAGACCATGGGAAAGATAAGTATTGTATATACAGTCTTTTTTAGGCTGGCTATATATACAAGTGACCCTGTCTGGATAAGAGATTATATCATCCCCAATACAAGTATCACCTTATTAGCCTCATGAGAATCAATCAACATCTATTGAAATATTACCGATGCCCTTGTTGGAGTTTTATTACACATTCATTATCTTATGTGTGTATAAACTGAAACACACACAAAAGTAAAAGGCAGCTGCACTCCCATGGCACTTGGTGATAAACTTTGGATTAAGCATGCTATACAAATACTAATTATCCTAATGAACAAGGGTAATTGCAACCTTTACACGGTGGCAAAACTGATAGCACAGCTGCAAGTACAATTCATGTTGCAGTAGTGATCTGCCAAATGAAATTAACCTTCAACAGGTTGTCCCACCCAGTTTGTTCTAATCTACCTGCAATGATTAGCAATATAAAAGTCAGCAGAGGATAATAATAACCTGCGTAATGTGAACATGTGAATGTGCTTATTAATATTGCGCTGGTCGTGTAGAGAGTCTTGGCACAAGAAATGCTCACTTGGTTATGAGCGGAAATATGTCAAGGGCATATTCTGGACTGTTTATACTCCTCTACATGCAATTTGCAAATGTGTGTGTGTGTTTATACAACTAACGTGAAGATGATGGTAATATTTGTCTTGCTGGAGGTGAGTTGTCAGAAGAAATAACAAGAACATAGTAATTTAATTATGGTTTGTTGCACTGGTGTCCTTTTACATTGCCTGCAGGCCAACTGTAGAGCAGACACATACTGTCTCAGTTGGTAATATGGGACTCCATGCCAATGTTTTTGACAGTAGAAGAAAAGAACATTCCAGCTCAAATATGTTATCAAGATCAAATTTATTTATCAATAAATTAATAAGAGGTAGATTTCAAGACACCCCCCTTATCAGGGTCTGGATAATAAATAATAACAATCACAGAGCAAAATGTCAGCTGATTCCATTTATCTACTTACAACCACTGGTTCAGCAATCACAAATCTATTGATTTTCCTAGGCTTAAGCTAGGTACACACTTCCAATAATTATCGTTAGAAAACGAACGTTTACGACCGATCAACGATTATGCACGATTAAATTTGAACGATCGTATTGTGCACATATTGTACATGCTGTAACGATGCAATCATTCAAATATAATCCACCAATATTGTACACACGCTAGATACAATCGTTTGAACAATGCAGGGAGTGACATGTAAAGGAGAAAGTGTATTGCAGGAACATGCACAATCACTGAACGACCGTACACACGATAGATACCGAACGATCCTCGGACAATCAGATCTGCTGCCGTGACGGTTGTTGATTTCCAATGACAATCCCCATTAGTTGGCATCGTTGATCACCTTTTTTGTGAACCATTTTTCGGCCGTTTGTCGTCCGTTTCCAACGATAATTATTGGAAGTGTGTACCAAGGACCAAGGTAAATTAAAATATATTTCAATATGAGAGCAAGTGGAAAGCAAGCAAGTGGGCAATACTCAGGGATTCATAAATAATAATATTCTGTATTCATTAGCCATCTTGAATGTATACACAGCATTAAAGCCCTCAAGGAAACACAGCTTGGTGTGTTGGTTTATTGTTATTTGGCTTTAAACATTTTGTAGACTATTCTTTTGCATAGTAACTTTATTCACCCCTTGGTCCCTTATTGAGGCATACAAACTGGCTGTTTTGGAGGAACATTTCCAGATGTAGCGTCTTCCATACAAACATCTTTATGTGCCTATTAACATCATTTGAAAATGCCTGAGACTTTAGGGGTGGCACACTGAAAAGAATAAGACAAATGTTTGGAGGAGTGGCCTGGATAAGTTTGGGACCAGAATCGTTATAAGTTTGGGTTTGATATATATATAGCTAGCTGAGGTGGCAGATGGCATGCAATCCAGGATAGCACTGTTATATCTTATAAAGAAAAAATAATGGTCAATATGTGGGGGCAAAAAATGGAAGTTACCTTCTTGCCCTTTAAAAATTGTTTATAGCCAAAGCTAGACAGAGGGGGGTGTTTTCCATTTTTTTGTAATGTTCCACTTTTGTTCTTCAAAAAATAAACCCACCGTATAAAAAAAAACATAATCTAACCATTGGCTGTTTTTTTTATCGACTCTAAGTGTTTGCAGCTTGTACAAGCAATCTAAATTTGGTTTATATCAACACACATTTTAAAAAGGTATCTGCACTCTGCAGGGCTCCACAACAAAGCCACAAGCATGTAAATAACATCTAATTATTAAAGCTGGAAAACAGACCGTAATTAAATCTTTTAGCAAAGCAGAAAACCAAATATTAGTCTGGGATGGTGATGTGTCAAGGGATTAGGTAGAATCAGGGTGGATGCATTGCAAGTGCCTTGAAATCTGCTAACTCTTGTTTGCAGGATGTTAATGCACCTGTGCAATAAAAATTGCAATGTAAATACTAATACCCTTAAAAGAAAACTAAAGTCGTCGGTAAGCAGTAAGCTTTTGCCATAATCGTAAGCATGCTGAGCATGCCATGTAAAAGGTTCCAGGAGAATGAACTGTATGTGCAGAAGGGATACACACAAACAAAAAAAGAGTTTTTGCAAAAAGAACACATACAAACTTTCTTCCACCAAAAAAGGCCAAAAATGTTTTACTTTACCTGAAGTATCTGTATAACTTCCAATATATTTTAAGCATTGAGATCTGGCCAAAACCGGGGTGCTTTGCAGATACCTTTACCTTTATTGGTTGAATAGTTGATTTTATTTTTATTTATTCTGTGCTTCATTTTTGTATTTAATTTATTGCATGATACATGTTCTCTCAAGAGATACAAACACAGCATGCTTGGCATATGGTTACTGTTCTGTTACAATGAGTGATCTTACTCTATCATAGCAATCTCTCTGTTGAGATATATAAGACATAAAATCACCAATGACTATAATATCACTTTGGGTTGGACTAATCTTTAAATTCCCTATTTTATTTCATAAACAGCTTCCAACAAAGTCTCAGCAGTGTCATACTGAATAGTATCACAGATATCGGCATGCAAAGTTCTTTGGCAGAGAGCAGGAATTGATGAAAAAAAGATGCAGTCTGTCTGGGATTCATACATCTCGATGGTCCTGATGCTGCAGGCACTAAGGTGCTTTGGGAAATATTGTTGGAATACTGTGTACACAGATATAAGTGCAGCAACTATTCTCATCTAGCATACTGTGTTTGAAGAGTTCTCCGGGTGGGAATACACAGTTTGTGTTTACGACATTTGTGTGTTATGGGAAGATATATTAATATTATGAAGTGTCCTGCTCATGCATGCAATGTTTGAGTATTATAATGGAAAGTCTTATCGGTGATGTTGCAGAATCAGACTGGTTCTGACTACTGCAACTTCCAACAGATTTTGGACCCTATTAGAGCCACACTACTAAAACTGCTACATTTATTTGTATGAACATCAGATCAAAGAAAGTAATAAAAAAGGAAGTGCTCAATGGAAGGACCACAGAATATTCAAATGACTGTATAGTGGCTCTGTGTGTTTTCTGTGTTTATTATTAATATTCAGGACTAAAAGATTGAAAATGTAAGGGTTATACCTTTTGTTATATTGGAGTCAATGTCCATTTATAATAAAACATTGGAGAGTTGTTTTTCAAAAGATAGCTTTTAAATGATTATTTGTGCATTGTTTGGATCACCAAGTAGATGGTGCTCCATCCTAATGTAAAATGTGTAACAAACTAAAAATGTCTCAGATGGCTAAAGTTTGTTATACACATTACATGAGGACACAGCTTTATCCCAGTGGTATGATTAGAATATAAACCAACATTCTTTTTTGGCATTTTCAATGGCACTTTTACTTCAGCGTATATATATATATTTATAAAATTATGTATCCAATTGCTGTTTTATTCTTTTTAAATAAAAATACTTAAAAAATGAGATTTTAAGAGGTTATATCGTTCAGTATCATGAGTGTACAAACATTCAAAAAAGCAGAATTAAAATACTTGTGCTCCCGGAGGCTAAAAAGCTTTTATTTTGTGCCAGTTTTGGAGCTTGAGAATTTCGATTAGGAAGGTTCTTTTTTTAATGGTTACCTAAAGTCTATGTAAAACTAAAACATTTGTCTTTAATTGAGGAGAGAAGGGGGAACACCTCTTTTGTGGTCTTTGCCTTGATTATAGGAATTTATTTCAATTCATGTCCCAGAAGTGTGAGGCAATCTCTACAAATTAGCTGAATTACCCTCTTAGCCAACTGTCTGTGAAACGGGTGTCTTTGTTGGAAGGGTTTTTCTTACTTAATGTTTAAGTTTCAACTGTAAAAGTTTGGATTTCCCATCACTATATCACAATGGTTGCAAGGATAAATACAGACAGCAAATCTACCTTACAGAGACAGAAGCAGCAATAAATACTTAGAAAGTTGAAATCTTAGTGGAAGATCCATACACCAAACGGCTGCTTCCTGGTTTATTAGCCATAGATGATTGTTCTTGTCTTCCCATTTACCTTTCTGCAACGTAGCACAAATATTCACCACAGGGAGCATCTAACTGAATTGGCTGAGAATCCCGTTCTTGTTTAATATACTAATATGGATATGTTGCTTTACTACATTATTTCAGCTACTCTGCAAATATTATGATTGCACATTGGATGGGCAGGTTGAATTATTACGACTTCAGCTTTTAACTTAGTTGGACAATTTTACTTGTATGATTATAAGACTATATTGTTAGCTATCACAAGTGTTGGACATGTGAATATCTTTACTCCTGTAATCCTAAAGAGTTCAACTACATTGTATGCTAATTAAAAATCTATATGGGTTACTGGGGCAAATATACTGTATGGTGGTCTACAGGGCAAGGTAGCCATTTATACCAATTACTATCTATGGAGGGCTCTTCCCTTTTATGACTTGGAACTATCTGTATTACCCAGAATCTATGATGTTGTCCTAACAATTACAACTAGGAGTTAATTGTTTGTTTGCTATGATGGCATGACAAACACAAGCATTGCATTTATTTAGTAGATATGTCTATTATTTCTTGTAGCTGCAATTAAAGCCTTAGGCTACGTACACACGTACAATAATTGTTGCTGGAAAGGATCTCTCACAATCCTTTCCTACAACAAACGACTACATGATTCATGAACGAGCACTGTACATACATCACCAATCTGCCCTATGGGGAGGTGAGGGAAAGAACTACAGAGCAGCACCCTGCTGCGCTCTCCACTTTACTTCCATTATGATCATTCGTTGTCCAACGTCCGTGGATCCGCCAGGACAGTCATTCTGATGACGAGCGCTGTACACAAGCAAGATTCTCGTCCGACATCAGCCCTGAGCTGATTATCCAACGAGAACCATTGCATTTGTGTACGTAGTCTTACACAGACGTCCAGTGATCTTTTGGGAACAAATGCGTGCCATACAGTGCCATTCTCTTTTACAGAGAGTGGAGGGGGAAGGTTGAGTAAGAGTGGTCATTCCCAATTGGTGGGTCATCAATTTGCTATAGCAGATAGATAAGCAATGACAGAGGTACACGTAAGCTGTACACGTAAATTTTCGCCTGAGACAAGAACGTCACACAGTTACTATTATCCAACTTTGTACTAAAATATGTTTTCAGTTGCTTGTTTGGAGCAAGGTCCAACTTCCTAGAGTGGCCTAAAATATAGGTGGAATTGGCCTCTGAAGCCTTTCTTCCATTATATATATATATATATATATATATATATATATATATATATTTATATATTTAATTTATGTTTTTAGTTTATCTGACTGATTAGAACCCTGAACCCTGGAAGTTCCAAATAAACGTAGGAGAAACAACACCAGTTCCAGATATATTGATAAAACTCAACGTATTTGCCTTCCTCAGCAAAGATGATGATTATTTAAAGTGAAAAAGAAATTTTAAGACAGCAAATTATATGTGGGAATGAATAAATGGGGGAGCAAGTATTAGAAATTAAAGTACTAAACCTTCCTATGATTATTAGCCTGAGGCTGACCGTGTATAACCCGTCTACCTAATCCAATGAAGGATTTTTCCACAAACATGGACATTTTTCAGTCTAATTGGTGTGTTTTTCTGCATAGAAGAATAGGGAGAGCTGTAGAAGTGAATTTAATTCAGAGGAAACAATGTTGATTACACAAAAAAATAAAATAAAACATCTGATTCACTCTACATGATGAGACCTGTTGGTTTGATCTGCTGCAAATTTATATTTAATTTTAATTGGTATTTATTCCATTCACTTCCAATACTGAAGTGAGAGTAGGTTTCTTCAGTGGTCACCAAAACTTTTATCCAGTTGGGAAGATTTCCCCTCTGTGCTAGTTTGATTATTGACAACTGATTATTTTGTTTTTCTTCAAACCTGCAAAAATGGCAAAGAACAATCCCTGGGATAGAGGAAGGTTATTCTCCTCAATGGGAACACAGTCAGCTATAAAATCCTAACAGAGATGTTATACTCATTTTTACTTTATACAAAAAAATAGATTTGGCCTAAAATACAGTTTAAGGCAATAAAAGAGCAATATACACAAGGCTATATATGATGTGTCTTAGCAATGGTGAAAAGCCTGTAATATATAGCAGAAGAAATACACCTTTCATCTCAGAACATTTCTACTCATTGCACTGCCAGACAGCTATGAAACATTTGTCACAACCCTTGATGCTCATCCACATGACAAGTTTACACTGGAATATGTTAAGGGAAAGCTTGTGGATGAATATAGGCGTAAAAGAAAAAACGCAAACAATGACAGTGCCCTGGAGCAGAATCTGCATGAAAAATGAAGGATCGGTATAAAAACAACAATATGATACCTGCTTTATGTGCAAAAGGGCAGGACAATGTCTCAAGAAAAAAGAAGCGAGGCTGCTATTGTAGATTTGTCCTGCAAATACTAGTTATCTGGCTGTAGTGCTATATCTCTGGCTACATGAATTTGAGATTTTTAGTTTCACCCAATGATCCATCCAGTAACAAAACTTTCTATCCTATAGTTACAACACTCACTGCTTTGTATCTATGGAGGAGTATCAGGAAGTTTGTGTTGGAACCACCTCTCCATAACATGGGGGGTTGTAATTGCTCTGTATAACACAACTAAGAACAATAATAACTGATAAGTCGGCAGAAAATGCAGAAGTTATCGGCGCACAACATCTCGGCCAGGATTAAGTCTTTTTTTTTTTTTTGCATAGATTTTTTAGAAAATACTTTTAATTATATAATTAACAGACCTAAAGAAAAAAATAAGAGAAGTTTGCTATAAGGGTTTACATTATTTTAAACAGGTTTCTTTCCAAACTTTCTGGCTGCCTCTGTGTATGGTTTACCACTTTACCGTTATTAGTTAGGTGTGCTGCTCTCTACAGTATATATTGTGCAAAAATGTTTCACAGAGAGACAGGAAAACCCTTTTGCGGGGTTTATTCATTTTTGATATGCATTGTGTAGCCTTTGACTCACTGGAGAAATGCATGTGTAAGTGATTTCCTTTAAGGACCTGGGGAAGCTCACAGAGAGTGCTGTGTAGCCTGGGGAGCTGGCAGTTTGCTGGAGCTAAGTTTAAATATATTGGAAAAATGTGGATTTTTTTTTTTTAGCTGACAAGGGCTGGGTTAGTCAGGATTGTAAAGGTAGTCCCTGGGCTACATACAACATAGGAACTGTAGGTTTGTTCTTAAGTTGAATTTGTATGTAAGTCGGAACAGGTACATTATTTTAATAAATGCAATTAGGACAGATGTTTGTCTCAACATATTCTTAGGCAGCATGGTATCAGTTACTGTATAAAATCCTCACTGTGAGTTAATCACAAACAAAGCAAAAAAAAAAAAAACTTTATGCAGCCTAAACATTTAGTAACTTCTAGAGCAAGCTTTGGTTTGATATGCAAAAATAAACAACTATAGAGTTTGTCTTGGTCATTAAAGAGTTTCCTATGCAAGTCATGTGACCCCCCCCCCATCAAGCCTCTTTCCTGCACAGAATGAGCAGGGAAGCCCCATTCATATCCAGGAGTCGTTCGTATGTTGGAGTCCTTAACTCGGGGACTACCTGTACTAATGTAGATTTAGTGTTGATTAAATCATTGTGTGAAATAAGCCAATGGACTGACTTCTGTGCCAAAGGAAAGCATATCACCTGCTACCTATTCTTTACTCACAAAAATATAATGTTGGTTTTACAAACACATTTAATTTTGGGTTCTCTTGTTGACACCGGGCTTCCAGAGCATTATTGACTTTCTGAACACACAATACGGGTTATTTACTTTCCGACTCTCTCTAATTACTAGAACATATGGCCCTGTATACATACAGTAAGCAAGAAAGAAAAGAAAAGTCACTAGCCTGAGCTATTGAACTCTGTATACAACATACTGTATTCAGTCCTTGCTTCGGCAGGACATATACTAAAATTGGAACAAACATACTTTATTCAACAGATATATCTGACATGCAACCTAAGGTGTCACCAGCTGGCTGAAAATAAAAAAATACTAAATATTGGCATGGAATAATTTTTTTTTATCTAAATCATTTTTTTTATTTTCTATATTTGGGCCCTGACTAAAAATAATACATTACAACTTGTGTATACATTCCATTGAGTAGCTGACTATAGAGTTTACACATCTATAATTAACAAGGTATGTGACAAAAGTGTTAAAGAATTAATAGAAGATGTTCTCACTGCACAGGGGACGCCTGTTTATTAAACACCCGCTGTACTGACTTAGGAGCAATAAGTCACATGACCCGAGATAAAAAATTTGTCTTCATTCAGCTTTATCAAAGCAAAACAGAGATATACAATACTCCATAGAGAGTTGGCGGCTTCAGAAATAAAAGGAAAAGGTTATCCTAACTACACTGTCTCCAAAACCATCTTCAGATCTGCCCTCACTCTGACAAATCAGTTGCTTCTTCTGATAACTTGCCAGTCAGGGCGATGTTGGGATATTTAAAGGTAGTGACTACCATATCACAAAAGGGTGTTAGCGGAACTGCAATAAAATGGGTAAAGTAGAACAGAACCCTAACTTGATAATGTTTAGGGGCACATTAAAAATAAAGTGGTATTGGTGCATGGTGGCCATAATGCTGCTGGAAAAAGATAAGGAACACTGTTGGAAATTTTTCTCTTTTCTCTGGGAGTGGGGTGGCTTCATTTGGTCAGGTTCAGCAATGCTATATACCCACAAATAAGGTCAGCTGACTACCTGAATATACTGAATACCTGGGTTTTCCATCAATGGATTTATTTCTTTCTAGATGGCACAGCTATTTATTAAGATACCAATCCCAGGGTTTATTTGGCTTATATTGTGAAAGAGTGGTTCAAGGAGCATGAGATATCATTATGATACATAGATTGGCCATTGCACGGTCCGAACTTCATTGAGAATCTTTCTGATGTGCTGGGGAAGACATTACACATTGGTTAGACACATTGGTCACATTACATTAGTTTGGTGGTCAGTGGGAAGAATGGACATAATTTATGAAAGCTCTTCAAGGCTGGAGAGGACACACTTTCATCAGTGAACCTGGGTCATCCAGCAAACCTGGGTCATCCAGCAAACCTGGAATGGATTTCCTAAAAGTAATTTGTTAGCAAATGTTTTCAATCCTGGACCGGATCCATTCCAGGTTTGCTGGATCACTCAGCTTCACTGGTGAAAGTGTATCCTCTCCAGCCTTGGAGAACTTTAATAAATCAGGCTCAATGTGTCTTACATTGCTCAATATTGGGAAGAATGTTACCCTTACAGATAGCCAAAAAGATTATTGGTGTCACTTAACCTCCTAGGCAGTTCAATTCTGTCTGGATTTATATGTCTAAAAGCAGTACATTGTCTTTCATGTAAATTTATTTTACAGTATAATATATTATTCTGGCCTTATTTCTGGCCTGCATAAATTTTGTATGTTTTCCATGTGTTTGTGCTGGTTTCCTCTAGGCCCTCCGGTTTCCTCCCACATCTCAAAAACATGAAGTAAGGTTAACTGGATTCCCCAAAAATGATTTATGAAAGCTCTCCATGGCTGGAGAGGGTATACTTTCATCAGTGAAACGCAATGCATTTGGTCTAGGATTTAAAACATTTGCTGGTAAATAGCAAATTACTTCAGGAAATCCATTCCAGGTTTTCTGGATAACCCAGCTTCACTGATGAAAGTGCCTTAGGGAGCTTTCATAAATCAGGTCCACTGTATTTCAGGGAGCTGCCACCCTTTTCTTTCATATGAAAAGACAAAGATAAAATATTTGGTATAAATAAAAAAACCAATAACATTGTAAAATAAAAAAAACAAGCAATTAAATAAATGATTTAATATAGATAAGGAATTCAAACCTTTTTCATTCTTTATAGTATGTTTCAGTACATTTGACGTTTTGACCTCAGACTTGTCCAGGCAACAGACATTTCTAGGAGGCTAACAATGGGCAGCCCCGGTACTTTTTGCATGATAGGTTTCCTTTAAGCCAAATTGGGTGAGCTTTCTAACAACACATCTGTTATGATACTTTAGGGCAGCCACTGGTGGTCTGCAAGAAAACTTTGGTGGTCCGTGGCTCTGGCCGGTGCACCCCCAAGCGGGGTCAGGAGAAGGACCCCGCTGGGAGGGTGCACTGGCCAGAGCTGTGGACCATGTTCCCCGTATGGGTCACAGGTTTAGGGCGGTGGGCCGGTTGGGTCCAAAGCCTCGGACCTGCGATGGGAGAATGGGCGGGTTCTGGCATCATAACATCACTATGCGGGGTTCGGAGTTGGTAAAATTAGTGGTCCGTGGGCCTGAAAAGATTGGCGACCACTGCTTTAGGGTCCTGTGTTTGATGTGCTTTGGGTTGCGTAGATTCCTTCAGAATTTATTGACAGATGCACTTGATTGACCTCCTTTTTACCTCCAATTTATCTGCTTTTTAGGTTTTGCAGTCCCATATACTTGTAGAGAAATTCAAAGCTAGTCAGCATAACATCTATATTTCTTTTTTTTGTTTGTTTTAGAGTTACTTCCTTTCATGGGTATAGCTATATTTGGCTATTTTTGAGGCATTCTTGCACTATTTTGGTATATTAATCATGGCAAACCTGTTAAACACTAACAAAAGCACACATCCCACATTTTACGTAACACTTTAATGATTTGCATTTTAAATGTTCAGATCTTCACACTAATTGCCGGCTGTTTCTGATGTAATATTTACCAGTATGCAACAAGAAACAAATTCATCATTGAAGTAGAAAATGGAAGCCTCATAGATAATAATAGGAGCACGCTAAAAGGTGAATGCAACACTGCATGAATTATAGATTTGTTTGTAGTAACAGGTGAAGCCATCTATTTCCATCAGAAAAAGAATCACTTCCCCATTTATTATATTTATGTTTCTGTCCTGTTTTTTTTTTACCAGCCTTTATTTATTGCAGTGATTTATCTTCTTATTATGTGATTGCTGTCATATTAAGGAAAGGAAATGTTATCTTTTTTTGTTGTTGTTGTTCTAGTTAGCATGGGCATTGATCGTTTCTGCTTTCTGCAGAATATGGATGATGCACTGACAGTAGAACTCAGGTTAGCAAGCTTTTAAGTTGTACATGTGGGATTAGGGTTTGATTTCTTCTTAGGTAACATACAGAGAACATATTAACCTCCCTGGCGGTCAAAAGTGGTACCTTGTACATTGCATGGAAATGTGTTGTTTAATATTGTAGGCCTTTAATTGTTAGGAATATTTTCCAGGTATGATAAAGTTTGAAACACAAATCATAAATTATATTATAATAAATAATTATAAAAAAATTAAACAATAACAATGCATTTAATTTAATCAAATCAAAAACACTGAAATCTGTCCAAACAGGGGTGCAATAATATTGTTAAATTAATATTAAATAATTATTAGAAATTGCTAGAGACTAGTCATCTTTAAAGAATGCCTCAAGCAATTTCTTGCAACTTGGCAACAGTCTCTAGTATCTTAGAAGTTATATTCAATTGTCTTGTAACATGGACATAGTCTAAAGTAGTCTTCTGCAAATTGAAAGCAGTTAACAAAACTCTTATAACACAGCTGTAGTCTTCACAAGTTTCTTATTTCAGCAATCACTGGTAGTCCTCAATTTCCTTGAAACACATTTGCAGTTACCAGCAGTTTCTTGTAACATAACAGCAGTTTATAATAACTTTTTGTAACTTGCATAATATCCTTTAAGTTGACTTGTTTTTTTAAGATTCTGAATATTTCCCCGAAATGGCTGTTGGTTATATGAAACTCCAGTAAAGATCTTAAAGCTGAGATCTGGTATGTTGTTTAGTAACATGACCGCTCTCATAACATTGTAGTAAAGTAAATCAGATTCTATTAGGTTTGCCATGCAAACTGTTTAGGCTAAATTAGATACACAGGTAGTCCCTGGGGTACATACGAGATAGAGTCTGTAGGTTTGTTCTTAAGTTGAATTTGTATGTAAGTTGGAACAGGTACATTATTTTAATAAATGCAATTAGTACAGATGTTTGTCTCAACATATTATTAGGCAGCGTGGTGTCAGTTACTGTGAGCTAATCACCAACAAAAAAAAAAGAAAACTTTATGAAGCCTAGACATTCATTAACTTCAGGAGCAAGCTGTACTTTGATATGCAAAAAGAAGCAACTGCAGAATTTGTCTTGGCCATTAAAGTCTTATAAGAGCTTACAGAAAAGCAAAAGATTTCTTCTGCAAGTCATGTGACCCCGACCCTCGCTCCCACCATCAAGCCCCATTCGTATCTAGGAGTTGTCCGTATGCTGGATGTCATTACCTCGGGGACTATCTGTACTAATGTAGATTTAGTGTTGTTTAAATAGAGCACTGTTCAGTACTTTTCTCAATTGCACCATTAAACACATCAGTGTGTGAAAGAAGCCATAGGACTGGATATGCAAAAAGAAACAACTGCAGAGTTTGTCTTGGCCAAGTGTTACAAGAGGTTGCAGAACTGCAAAAGACTTCTTCTGCAAGCCATACGAACCACCCCTTCCCCCACCAAGCCATCAGTCCTGCACACAAACGAGCAGGGAAGCCCCGTTCGTATCTAGGAGTCATCCGTATGTCAGATGTTCTTAACTCGGGGACTACCTGTAGACACCCTTATGGGGGGGAGGGAACCATATCTCTTATTATGAACCAAATGATACAAACAATATTTACAACAATTGGGTGAGAACTGGACTATGTTGGGGCTCCTTAGGGAGTGATAACAATAGCTTCCAATCACTGAAAGCACTCAGTATTGAGTTAGTTTAATCATTATTATATATTCCAGGATGCTGCAGCCATTAATGTAAGCTATGTCAGCAGTAAAATGTTTATTACCACCCGATAAACAAGAGCTTCTTTACAGTGGAGACAGAGTATATGGGTACATTATGCACGAAGAGAAAATATACAAGGTATGGTAATGCTTTAAATTACTAAGAGTGGAACAATGATTATAAAAGAGCTGCACTTTCCAGCAGTACCACCATCCAAAGGTAGAGGAGGAAAAATATGATCAATAAAGGGTCAAAACGGAGGTTTTGCTGTAGATTTGCTTTAGTATTGCCGTGATATAAAGTGATTTATCTACCGGCTTATCTGCAAATCTCTAAATTTATTGCAAAAATATGTAAGTTGAACATTGTAAAATGTAAAGGTCAAAAGCAAACAGATTTCCAAGATAAACACTACAATAATAATCAAAATCTAAGCTGAAAATAGACAATTTTTTATTCTGCTCTTTACTGACTACAACAAGCTGAAGGGTGATTGCTATGAATTATTACCCTTTGCACATCATCATTACTCCTGACACCATCTTACACAGTAAACGGGCATGTCTACATTAAACCTATACCACACCATTGCAACTGCTCTGCGGTGCATTGAAAGTTAGTGCCTGCAATGTTCTTAAAGCATTGGCTTGTAACGTGTAGGGACCTTGACTGCAACATGATCACATTGATTTCCTGCTTGAATAATAAATCCTTATTCTCCAACTGATCTTAAATGCTGAAATCCAAAAGGGAAAGCTTATTTAAAAAAAAAAAACAGATTTCGCCAAATATTGTACAAGATGACCAGGAATGAATTTAGTGGAGATGGGCTTAAAGCGGAAGTAAACCCAAAAAATAAAAAAATTGTGATTAGACGATGTTCTTTCTTCAACAAAATAATCTTAGCTACTTGATCACGATTTTTTAATTGTACTTGCTCTATCCAGAGAGCCGCCATCTTCACTCATTCTTCTTGAAGTCCGGTCTTGGGCCATCTTGATTGGCCGGGCTGGGATGATGTAACTTCCATGCACTCCCATTAAAGGGTTTACTTTCCTTTTTTGTCCTAGACAGTCACCAGGAAGTAATAGTAAACGCAATTGTATGAATTTGGACTTCCCCTCAAATTCTTTCCCACCTTGAAAGTCATTGTTTGCTAAAAGACTGTATATCGTGAATTATTTTGATTTTTCAAAATTGTTTTACTTTTTTTATGCTTTGTTGCATCCAACTATGATTAACCTATTGCTGTCTCTTTGCAGCCACATCCTGGCCATGTGCACTCCAATGATAGATGCATGGCATATGGATTGGCGAGTTTTCTGATGGTGGCAACAGTAAATTGTACCTGCATTAATGATTCTTGAAAGGGCCACTTGTAGTCTGATACTTTGATAACGTGATACCACAGAACAAATGAAGGACAGGATATATTTAATTGAAAGCTACAGACCTAAAATATTGAAAATGGTTTTGAAAGTTACATGAAAAATTACATTGGTTACATTTTAAATGAGATATTTAATGACTGGACTTACATCTCCATTAAAGAAGAAATCGAAGATTCCACATTCCTTTCTAGGTAGAAGGAAAGCTGAAAATTGTAGTACTCCAACTGATAGGAATTCTTGTGATATGGCATTAAGTGGCTCATTTATTTCTCTTTGATGCTCGCTTACAATTTATTTATTTGTAGTCAGTAAATTCGGTTTTAAGTTTCTCTTTATGACTTCTCATTGATATACTACCAAATCTTCACTTACTGTTTTGATGAAAGTTTCTGAGCCTTGGATTAAACATCTATTATGCACTTAAAAAAGGCATATTAAAATATTAGTCTGGGTTTTGTACGCCAGAAGAGATTACCCTTTAATCTAAAATATGTTTCTGAGTGGGAGCCCTGCCATAAAGCTGTGTAAGTGGGAGAATTTCTCTAGCACAGCGGGAAATCCTGCCGGAATAAATAAATTTAATAATTAAACACGTCGTTGTTCATTTGCACTGTTTAAGATCACTTGTGTATGTGTGCTAAATAATGTAGAAGGAAGATCTGCAAGTCAGCATTTATTGCAGAGCGGCTGCAGTAACGCTGTGTGCAAATGAAGAATATCCTGATTCTTGGCTCAGATAGTTCCACAATGACTATTTCATCTGTTCTAATTGATTTATTAGGCTTTGTACTGGAACATAGGCTGTGTATTGGTCATAAATGTGGAAGTCATACCTCCTAGGCTGTCAAAATGAAAAAACAGGGCAATGAGGAAGAATAGCACTGCTAAGAGCTACTTTGATCTACGCTGGCTGTGTAACTTAATCCCAGCACAGTTTCAGAAAAAAAACATAAAAATTGCTTTAGATAAAAACCACTTATAAGACTATTTATCAGGCTGAAATGGTGCAACTTTTTATCTAAACCTTTCCTAAGGGAAATATGGAGGCTGCCAGTGCTTTCCCCATATCATTGTTTAAAAAAGTATTTGCCTGACTGTTATACTAACTACCTGACTGCAGTAGTTTGAAGGTAAAGTAAAAACTATCCTTGCAGTGAGGCTTATACCCCAATGCAAAGGATAAACGTTCTAGTAAAAGCGTACCAGAGCGCCTTTTCTTGGGCAACTAGGACTCTTTCTAAGGCTTTGTGTTATGGGTGTTTCCTCAGTGTCTTCACTCCTAACCACTAGTCCTGCATTTTAGTGATGACATGAGGATCACCATATTAAAGGCTTTAGAGAAAAACTTTGAATGTCCAGTTGCATGAGAGGAGAAAGTATGACAACCAGGAGCTAGCCTTTATAATAATTAGAAATCGGGAATGACAACCTCTACATATATTTAAGAACAATTAGAGATGTAAAGTGTTGACCCCACATCTGCAAAGAAGAAGCACAGAAGTTCAAACCAGCTATTAAAGGGGTACATCACGCAGCTTACTATGTGGGTTGGTAGCTCTGCATAGCACTTGGCAAAGTACTTTGTCCTTGAGCAGTGGTCTGAGAAAATTTTGGTGGTCCGCGGCTCCTGAGCAGGATCAGGAGTACGCACCGACCAGAGCCACGGCCCATGATCCCCGTATGATTCGCAGACTCAGGGCGGGTTGTGTCTCTGAACACAACCCACCCATTCTCCCATCGCAAGCTCAGACCTGTGATGGGAGAGTGGGCAGGTTCTGGCATCATGACATCACTATGGGGGAAGTTTCATCCCCTTTAAATGACACCTGGCTCCCCCCGGCATGCGCGGTCCGGAGCTGGGAAATTTAGTGGTCTGTGCGTCCAAAAAGGTTAGCAATCATTGCTTTAGGAGATACCCGCAGCCCTCAGACTCAGGGTATTTACTGAAGGTACAATGTATAATAGCCTCCACAAGCTGATAGGGATTCTCTGAACTGTAGTGGATTGAACTCTGGTTTGCCTGCAAAGTTTTAGGACCAGCGCCAAGACCTGAAAACTATTTTAAAGGTTCCTCGGGGGGTAAGAAGTTTGAAAATGGCTGACATTAAGGATTATATAGAGAGAGGAGGAGTCCTGACTTTTTTGTGTTTGCCTAACACAGCCCAATATAACAGAATGCAGACAGTGATATCCACTCATTGTTATATATCTCTTAGACTTCCTCATGAATCTCCTAAAGGCAGCCAGACAACCAGAAGGAAGTTTATATCAATTTTTCTATTTCACCTAAACATTTAAAATACAGAGCATGTTTTGATTTCACAAGAAGAGACACAGTTACTCAAATCTGTAAATGGATAAAATAATTTAAATCTCACAGCATCCTCGGATACGAAATGATTCTTTTATTGGTCATATTAGTGATACCCTGGTACTAGTCATCAACCTCTCATCATGTCACCATGGGAATCTGTGACTTATCTCTCCACTGCTAGAGAAGAGACACGAAATGGGTTGTACATGTTGTCCTGTATTTGTCACAGTGCTGTGATATGTTCTTGGAAATAGCCTACAACCCTCCCCCCTTCCCAAAAGACCAATTAAAGGGTTAGGAACTGTTCTTTTCTCTTGTTCATGTATGGATCATTAGAGATGTCTGCGATCCTTTGGGGAATGTTATTGAAATGAAGACAATTACAGGGATCTGGTTCATGCTACAATGTGGCTGACATATATGCAGCAAATACATAGACCTTGACTGCTGTTCTCATTGTAATCAAATGTCAGTCTTGAACACATTCAGGCAGCTTCAAGATTCAAGCTGGCTGAATTATCCTAGGCTGTGCAGTATGTATGTGTGATGCAGTCTTCAGTATTATCTTCAAAAGCTTTGCTTGTACCCTGAAGCCACCTGTGTCAATTGGAGCACACAGAACTGCTCTCATGAAAGAAGTGAACAAGCTTTTCATTCCCAAGGATCGTCTTTTACTGAAATTCTTATTTAATTAACTCTCAGTCTAACCCGTACATAACCACAGTGCCATCTCCAGATTTTTACTTCTTTAAAGTTAAACTCCAGGCAAACAACTAAATATAACTGAAGTACATATATGAGAACAGTTTGACCTGACAATGGATTTTTATTTTTGCCTTGACAAACATCACAGTGAGTCTCGTGACCTGACTTTTCATAACTGCAGTTAAAGCGGAATTAAATTCCCACTGGTGTGGGGGAGCATTTCTTATAATCGTTAACTATGCACAGTGTACCAGTTGCTAGGTTTGGAACAAATTTTGCTTTTTGTAAGAGCCCTGCAGGGATGACAGGTCCAAGATCCAGTCACTGCCTTACCCCCAAAGCTGCTATCTTCT
>NC_092871.1:19992694-20003821 GCF_032062135.1 Pyxicephalus adspersus
TGGCAGACCATGGGTTGAGATAGGAGCCAAGTAAATACATTTAAAAAGTTTGTCAGTAACAATTACATTAAATTGGCACAAAGAGACCCTATCTGACTAAATGATGGAAGGCTTTGACTTAGACAAGCTGTCATCTTTTCCATTAAGTAGACAAAATAAATCTTATGCTTAAGTACAGATTTATCAGGTAGAGTAGATAACTTCCTGTGACTGAATATTCGACAGCAAGCATCTGTTACAACTAAGTAAATGTTATGCAGGATTTTTTCTCTAACTTTTATTTATAGGTCAAACAGAAAGCTAAGGGCAGATGAAGTGCTCAGTTTGCTTTTAATTGATTTTTTTAAATTTAAGACCTGAATTTTCCTGTCAAAGAGAACATTATCTTGTTCTCTTTTCTGTTCACTAATTGAAAGCAACTAAGGAAAGCAATGAGTTGAGTTACCAATATTATCAGAAAAATCCTAAAATCAGAAAAGTTACCTTAATTCTCCTAATCTAATGTACTATAACCCCCTCCTCTTACACAAACCCTTCGCAGCTAGAATACAGAGAGCATCAGAAGATATTGTATTGGATTTGTTGAAGGTGCACCTGCTGGATCACCAATTACATCAAAAAACAGGGTTAATTCTAATTGATGAGTGTGAGAAACGTTGAGTATGTAAAAGGCAACAAGAGCTATTCAGTGGGTGTAATTGGTAATAATTCGTCAGCATTACAATCCAGGGTGCTCAGATTGTCATATAACTAAATAAATAGATGGTGCAGCTGTAACAACGTGGAAGTGTGTGTGGCACTAAAAGTGTCAAGAATGGTTAAAGAACGGCACAAAATTGTCTTCAATGGATGTGTACAGTGATCCAAAAAAGAGACGGTTCCAAAAGCAAGATCACGCGACTCGGTTTACCCCAGGGATAGCCTATTTTCATATCAACCAACTGGGAAGAGTCAGGCAGGGAGAAATTTGTCAGCATCAGCTACAATTAGGTAACGATTATACACTATATCTCAAATTATACATTATATCTCAACCAATCGGGTCAGTACATGACCATTACTAGCTCATTTTGGACAAATATTCTGTTAAATTATACTGAAAAAAACTTGCAATAGTTAGTATGAGATTATTTTTTGTATAATCCCAGGGCAGGGGTGTAGTGGGGCGTGCACGGGTGGGAACGCCGTGCCCTCACTTTTTTTGGGAATGGCACACGAGCCCACTCTTATTTTGCAAAGGATTCTTTGGTGGTTCGCGGCTCTGGCCAGTCCACTCCTCCCGTGGGGTCAGGAGAATGACCCTACTGGGGAGGTGCACCAGCCAGAGCCATGGACCACATCTCCCGTATGGAATTGCAGGCTCAGGGCTGTAGGAGGGTTCTGGTATCATGACATTACTCTTGAGTGACACATAGGCAGGGGTGTAATGGGGTGGGAATGTACAACCCCCCTTGTGCTTTTTTTCCAACTATACCCCTGCTGTCGGGCATAACAGCCATAAGTTTCTTCTTATCAGATCATTCCCACCCCAACAAGTGTGGGAAGGAGAACACAAGATGATCACAAGGGCACAGACTAGACAAATTCACCTGTACATCCACAACACATGAATTTAGTATTCCATGTTTTTGTATTTACCTAGAAAACATTAACTCTTGTTTTTTTTTTTATAGTGGTAGCATCAGAAAGTCTCCCCTGTTACAGAACTGAGCCTGAATGCAAACCTGTAGGTGTGAGTAGGTAGGTTCTGTTTCCCAAATTCTTCTAGAAGTTTCATTTTCTGTTTTTTTATGAATAGTACTTGTAATTCTGTAGCCTTTGGTGCAAGCTATGCTATAGAAATGTCTAAGAGAAGACATTCCTCTCCGATTTCAGTTGCTAATCAATGAGAAGTTTTTCATCCTGCTCACCAACTTTCCCATACTCTTAGCTGTTCCTGCTCCCAAACAGTATGGTATTTAAGCCTGGCTCTAATTTAGGCCTTTAAAATTCACTAATGAATAATCCATAAAGTAATTATCTTGTTAAGGAGCTATGGAACAGTTTGTCTTTAAATATTTTATGAAGGTCGTGAAAATATCATTCAATTTTTACTGTCAACTCAGGCTAAAGCAATCACTATATTACTCGCATTCTTCCTGTTGTCTTGCAGCAATGTGGCTACAAGATTATCATATTTGGATGATGCTGAACTTCCGGAGCGTGGAGACTCCATTAGTATATTGGCCATGGAAGACAGTCTTAAGTTATTTTGAGCCCTTGGCTGGTTTCTATGATGAGAAAGCTATTACTATTCCCTAGTTGTGAGTGCATTATTCAAGGTATAAAATGGTGGACCCTGCCCTCTTATTGGCTAAGGTCATGATTGTGCAATAAAAGCAAACTCTACTTTTTAATATTGTATCAAACCCCCTACAAGCTCCACGCAGCTTTATATGTTGGGTCATATGCAAAGAGCTCCCGTTTTTTGAAGGGGTGTGACCCAGGCATACAGTAGTCCTAAATATTATAGCCAGAGATAAAAAGTTTACTCAAAATCAGTTTTTTATTCCAAAGATGGTCAGTTGAGCTGAGCCAACTGAGACATCTGGCAGTAGTAAATACATAGTATGTGGTTGGCAAGCAATATATTGTTTCTGTATCCAGAAACAAGTTACAAAAAAGGAAGGGGAAAATCACTTCTCTTTTTTTGTCCGAGCTTAACACCAATTGGCTGTCTTTTGGAAATCAAGTAGGTATGTGATTACCTGGTACAAAGAATGGATTGTGGAGCTAGACATTATCTGCCTTGCTTACAGAAAAATTATTTTTCAGATTCCATGTTATATACTGTAACTATATAATGCAGTTATGGTATTAGAATGTCCTTTACATAAACCAATACTCTATTAGAACCTTAAATGTCACCATATTTGGAACCTAAATCAATTTATTTGTGCAAAATATAGGACAAACATGACTTTTGCTTACACATGATTTAATACCAAAAGTTGGCAAAGGTTCATCTAAATCAATAAGCTAAGTAATTTTTTTCTTTGCAGTGCAAGAATTTGTAGTATCAGCCTATGTTGTCTATGCAGCGCAGTAAAAAATTATTAACATTCAGTAGATAGTAAAATAAGAAGATATATAACATAAAATAATAACAATATCATATTATTCATCTCTAAACAAACATTTCATACAGTCATGATTCAAAGCAATCCTAACATGAGACCAACAGACAGTATGCCATTGCTGGCCTCTCCTGAAAACACCAGTTGCCTTGATGTTGTGCTAGCCAAAATGTAATTGTATATTTATTGGACAAAAAGGACCAATGGAGAAAAGTTCATTGTTAAGATTAACATTCATTTAAAGAAATGCCTTAATTCTGAAGATTACCATAATATTGTATTAGAATTTTCAATCTGACCCAAGGTTCTATTTACCTACGCCCCCAACTCTAGAGATAATTGGTAATTCCAGTGTCTGGATACACCTACCCTATGCATTAACATAAATCTGAGTAATAACTAATCTTAGTTATCAAGTTCATGGAAAAAACAGCAAACAGTTGTGCCTAATGTATATAACCTTCACCCCTGTAGGAGTGGCTGTATTTCTACGGGTTCTCTTTTCTGGTGGGGTAAGAAACATGCTCAGGTCCAGTCCATGAGGTTTTATTGAACAAAAAAGGTAATTACAGGAGAATAAGTGGGGTGCAAGATGTCTATGCCAACAGCTCATGATCTGCGGCAGGAAATCGCACACTAGGATGCAAATAGTCTTTCCACGATCCTCTTCCTCTAAACTATTTCAAAGGCATTCTCCTTAGGACGTTTCCACTTCTGCAGAGGCCAGGGTTCAACTATCCTTTCTGTTAGGATGAACACAAACACTATTCCTATCTTTATCATCATGGCAGGTGCAATCCCCAGTGATTGGGCAGGGGGACAAAAATCTCTCACCTGGGACTGCCCCCCCTCTTTACTAAATACCCGAGGATCCTCCCAGAAACAGGAGGAAGCAACCAATCATCAGAATGGAGGATTCAATAATTGAACTCTAATATTACTAATCCCAGAAGTTTGCTAAACTAGGGACACTCTCTCCCCTAAATGGTACCTACATGTAAACAAAACCATCCCTTATCACCGTTGGTACACACTACATGATAGTAAAGCTGCGTACACACCTGCAATTTTTCTCGTTGGAAAGGATCTTTCACGATCCTTTCCAACGAGAAAAGACTGCACGATGCATACATACATACAGCACTGTTCTGCTCTATGGAGAGGGGAGGGGGAGAGCGACGGAGCGGCACCCTGCTGCGCACTCTCCCCTTCCCTTTCATTAGGATCGGTCGTCGTCCATCGTCCATGGATCCGCCAGGACGGTCGTCGGACGATGGACGACGACCGACTGTACACACGGCAGATTTTCGCCCGATAATTGGCCGATACCGATTATCGGGCGAGAAAAATTTGCCGTGTGTACGCAGCTTAAGCCTTTAGGTAAATTCTGGACATTCGCAGATCTTTTCCCTAGGATAAACCAACTAGATTGCAGTTGACCTTAATTTATTTCACCAATTATTTTCTGGAGAAATAAAACAAAAAATATCTCCAACTGTACTTTTTTATCAAAGTTATTAAAAAACCTATACCTGGAGTTCCCCATATCCCCATGGTGAAATTTAAAGGATGGATTAGAAAGCCTTGGATGCTTTGAGGCATTTACAGCATCCATCACATAGCATTTTTGCTAGTTTGCATGTCCGAGAAGTATCTGGATCAGCCTCAATTTCATAAAGCCTACCCAAGCCTAAAGAGCAACTGTGCTATGTCAAACTTCTGTTTGGGTCAGCATTTGTCAGCATATAAATCTCTGGGCTATTGTTTTAATATTTTTTGGGTTCCAAAATGCATTTTTCTTTCAATCAAATTCAAATGTTCTAAAAGTCTTTGAACCCAAAAAAATATAATACACCTTGGCTTTACAACTACATGATTTTATTCACACCCCCCAAAGCAAGCATTACGGGGTGACTACCAAGTTACAATGCCGTCACGTCAATAATGCTCCTTTACATAGCCTACATATACTGATGCCCTTTCGATTCTCTTATCCAGGGTTTAAAGAAGGCTCCCCATTAGATACCCAATGCCTTCCACTTGACGTTATCAGGCTCTGATGCTGCATTCAACTCGCAGCAGCAAAAAAAAGTTCTGGTTGGCTGAAGATGTTGTGATACATAATAACTTCCCCTTACTAAATGCAGCAGAGGAAATTTAGCAGGCAGCTTTAGGTATATGGAACATCTCTGAAGTCATGTACAAAAATAAAATATAAATCCTGCAAAGGTCTCATATGGTGTATTGAAGCTGGCGATAGCTAAGCAGGTTGCAGTTGAACTGGACTGTTCATTACCCACAAGTGCTGTCTACAAAGATACCAGAAGCTGAGAATTTCAAACAAAAATTGTCTGAAAGAATCTCTTGGCTGGAGTGTGAAAAACAGCCATTGAAACAGACTTGGCTTTGTTCAAGGAAAAGGAAGGTAATATAAATTGGGAAATCAATGACAAGGCGCAATACAATTTCTGATCTTAAAGTGGAGGCTTTGCTGTAACAAGCAAGAAGTGCAAGGAGTGGATGTTGTACTTAGACTCAGGTGCTGATAAGTCTGCTTTCAATAACCCTGTCTATATGGAAATGATGATTGTGTGTCTGTGTTGCATACTATTATATTGGAAGAAAACCCAAAAAGTCACCCGGAGGTAGAAGTTTTTTGCAGAAGAGACATGCAAAGTTTATTTTGTTAAAAAGAAAAACATTTCCTTGTAAAGCTCGTCTGTATCCCCAGCACCAATGGGAATAGACAAATGTAACAAATGTGCATGTCAAGGGGCCACCCAATGGCTAAAGAGGATCACAGTGGACGCTGACGAATTGGATCCTAAACTTGTCATTGCTGCAGAAAGCCAGATATCGTTTGCTTAAAGTTGCCTTTCACAACCAAGGTACGTGGTGAGGTTGCTAGAGGTTCCCTGAGCAATGAGTAAGGTATACCTCCCAGATATACTTCCAGTGAGACCAAAGATCTTTCTAGGTATCTCTACAGTGCATTCTTCCTACTGACCACCAATGTAAGGAGGGAATTTTCCCCAATTACCCGATTATTGGATACATATTTTTACTGACCACGAATGTAAGGACCATTTTTGCCATTGTTCACCAGGGCCTTACACTGTCCAGCAGTGTTAGGGGTTACTTTTCCATTTAACACCAATGTGAAAGAGCAGTGCAACTGGTACAAGTTTGAGATTTATTTCTGACCATTATTATTATAACTTATTTCATTTCATTATTATTACTGAAAATAATATTGTTGTATAGAACAGCCATGGACGTCAAATATGCCAAGTACACCCCATTCCTTATTCATTTATTAATTCTACACATCTCACTGTTCATGCTAATCTCTTGTGAGCTGTGAATATAAAAATTATTAGCAGGAGTTCCATAAGACCTAAAGCTTATTTTAAGTAGTATTCTATAAGTTAGAAGGTTGAGAAAAGCTGGATTAAAGGGTCAGTATACCCAAAACTGGTATTTTTGATTTTGGTAGATGCTGGATTGTTATAACACCTAACAGTTTCTTATTTGCCTTGTGGACTATCTTGGTACAATCTCTTGAGCTTTGGTTCCTGTGTCATCTCACCTCCTGTGACAAACATGGCCATTCTTCCTTTGGATAAATTATTTTATATTACTGAAAATTATTATTAAAGGGGCATCTCAAAGTTAAGGTATCCACATTAGGAAGCCAGGAGCTTGCTGCACCCATCAGGCTTCACCTATGGCAAATATATCACCATAAAAAGAAACACCATCAGTCAGGCAGTTTTTATGCTGTATTTTGAATTTTATCATTTTTTAACTAAGATAAAGGTGACCTTTAGCCCCTAGGAGCCCATTGGAATCTTAGATTCCAAGCAGTACTCAGTAGAGATCCAAAAGAAGATCTCCTACATGACTTCCAAATTAAAAAATATATATATATGTTTTTTAAGAACTAAAGACCCAGTTCAAAAGACAATTTGGTAACCACCAGTATTCAGATATGTAGATGTGATCCAGAATGCTGCTATGGAACAAGAACAAAACTTTCAAAGCTAAAAAGAGACTTATATGAACTAGTTGACTTGTCCAAGCCATGAAAAGAAAAAGTGTACCTTTTTGATGTGAACAGTCTGAGAGGAATTTACTTTCAAATTACCATGAATCTTTATAAGAAATTGAGACCGCATCAAAAAGCTAGGTCTTAAGCTGAAGTGACCCCGGATGAAATGATAAAGAACCACAAAAGCTGTTATCAGGGAATGATGAGCTGAAAAATAGAGTGGCTTTCTATGGCGCGAACTTCAGGCTTAAAAAAAAGTCTGGTTCAAAATACTTGATTCAGTAAGGAAGAAATCAGAACGAATCTATTTCAGATGACAGCTGACTTATAAATTAGGCAAAATGTTGCCTTAGACCATTGAGATAACTACGTAATTGTTGGCCGAAACAGGAATCCAAGTCCTACCCAGAGAGGAAGATTTATTACAATAAATGTGAGTACAATCACAATTTGTGTTGTTAAAGGAAAGAATATCAGCAAAGATATATGGCGCACACTGGACTTTTAAGTTACCAAACACACAATTATATATTAGTCTTAAAATCCACCAAATGCAATCATGTCTTATTATGGACTTGAGGGTCAGAGTATTATGTACTGTAGCAATATTCTTTGAATGTTTAAAAGTTTATGAAGTTCTTCAACATATTTAACTTTATGAAAGTATTGATACACTATAATAAATATATTGATATAAACTTACATTACATATACTCTATATGCTTGTCCTGTATGCCATGTGCAATCAACCTTATGCCAAGGTTGCCCGTCACACCTTAGAAAACCACCACAATATTAGAAATTGGCAGAAGTGAAAAGAAGTATTTATAGTATTTTCTACTCATACTGAAAAAGCAATAAAAAATCCTACTGCTTGTATGGTCTGAGGAACATGCTGAGCTAGTATGGAGTTATGAGTAAGCAGTGGCGGCATTGGGTAGTGTTACCTGGTGAAAAAAATGGGAATTAGCCTAGTTAATGCTATCTCGCATTAGGTAGACATTTTATGGGGTGCACAACATTCCATATAACCTTAAAGCTAAACACCAAACAGCTAGAAGAAAAACACCAATAAATATAGTTATGTATTAATTAAAAAATGACCTGTTGATAGAATTTTTATTAGGCACTTTTCAGCCTCTCCAGCACTGTCCCCCACATTGGTCTTCAAAACTGGTCATGCAACTCGTCTTATAGTACACCGCTGCATAGAAAGGCGCTCACGTGTCACATGATGATCACTGTTCTATGCAAAAGTGAAAAATGCTCACTGGAGATTTTGCATCTTGCAAATGAAGACAGCTGCTTTTTTATTGTGATGAGGGATGAACTCCTCGGGGGAGGGAGTTTATCTAGAAATGAGATTTGATTTTATTCTTTTAAATTAGTGTAAACACCTGATTCTAACTTGGAATTAATCTCAGCAGGAAATGGGAGTACTTTGGTGCTCACAGGAAAAAAGAGATGTTCTTACTATTTTACTCCTTTATTGTCCAATCCCAGGCTGGAGACAACAGGTAACAAGCAGCACTGTTCAAATGCAACAAAGAAGGTTTAGGTCAACAGGTTGGATGTGCTGCTTAGCTTAGTAATTTATATCTCGGGAATGGCTGGACAAAATTACAATTCATTTTGCAAATAAGTTGCCCTAACAAACATATTTTACTTGTGTTTTGATGTTAGCAGATGGCTTGGAGTTCAGCTTTATTTCAGATTTTTGTGCATATTTTATTAGACGAGCAAAGAAAACAGGCTGGTTACAAAGGGTTGACCTGAGGTATCCTTGGAAACAGCAAAAATACAATACAATCCAAGAAACACATGAAATTAATTTGAAAACGTGTTGAAAACACAAATGAAATATGTGAGATAAATGGTAATGTAAAAAAACTAGGACTAAGGTCATGTGTGGCCTTTAAAGGAGACTGAAGCAATGAAAAGTCCCACAAATTGCAGATTTTGATATATCCACAGACCACCAAATGTGTGAGTTTCTGGGAACAAACTTACATCGATTAGATGAACCACATTTTTATATTATTTCTTTACATCTGCCGGAAACATGAAACAACATTAAATTCAGATCAGTTACTGCTCAAGAGTGGATATAAACGCTGTACACAGAATAAATAAAATATACCGGTAACTAAAAAAAAATTCCTCCTTTAACCATTAAAAAACAGTTCTCATTTGTTCTACTGCCACAAGAAATACCCACTAAAGAATGTTTTCGATGACTAAATCAGACGTCTATCTCACGTCTCAATGGAGCTTAACGTGGAACTTTTTTTTTTAATGTCAGAAAAGTCTATGCGTAGAAGAAGCAGCCCAAGCCAAAGGATTTGTCACATACGTATCCCAGGAGGCTCTGCGTTCCTTTTCAGTCTTTACTGCCGTGGCAGTAAATACAGAAGGGGAGGAGCTTTTTAAAAAAAGGCATTTAATGAAAACAAACACAACACATTTTTACTTTATATAGAAGGGTTATCAGGGGTAAAAGGGTAAAAATTGTGGTGATAGGTCTGCTTTAAGAGGTAATAAATACCTAGAATTATAGGTATACACATACATGCTCCATGTTTGTATGCTGATGTGCTGGGTTGGGATCTTTACAGCAGGGCTGCGAGCCTTCTTTCCTATTTATGCCGACCTATATGCCTTCCAGGTTTGCTGGATCACCCATCTTCACAGATGAAAGTGTATCTTCTCCAGCCTTGGAGAGCTCTATTAAATCAGGGCCAGCATCTCAAAAAATCCAAATGTTCACAGAAGTCTCCCACAATTCTCTGCCATTCCAGTAAGTTAGATCTGAAGAGCAGTTCTTTCTTAGAGCCAGTGACTTAGGAAACATCTTCCCCATTTATTTAGTTTTCATAAACTACGGTCTTCATTGTTGATACCAATGTCATAAGGTATATTCTGGAACATAGGCATATCATGACTTTCACATAGCAAGGGTTTATATAAAAACACTTTCGTATGAAAGGTGTCTACACTTGAGATGAATCCCTTGAGCATTATCAAATGAATCTCTTCCCCTTGTGTCAGTTTCCCTAAAAGATCTAAAAGGTCAATGTTATTTTTCATGCATGCCAACACTATCACTCCACAGTTCTCTACATCTCACACATAATTCTACAGGTTTTTTCTTAAAATCCAAGGTCCTCTCCACCACCAGCAATGAAGGATTAGGTGCATAGGAAAGCCATTGCTAAACTGCTAATCACATGGGCATGCACTAATGCTCATCACCTCTAATAAGGACAAGTTGGCCACAATGAAAGCCTACTCCTAAACCACGCCAGATACATGGATGTATGTATTTAAATTGAATTATTACATTTTGCCTTTAGATCCACTTCAGTTGTTACAATATTTTCCTAATATCCATATTCATTTTCACACTTGCCAGTGACCCAGATTTACAGCAGATTTATTCATAATGCTAGATACCCCACTGTGATCGAGCACTGTGCGGAGGTTATTATGTCACAGTCATGAATAAAATGAAATTAAAGGGGAACACTAATGGAATGTGCTCTACCTTCATTGAAATCATGTTCTCTAATTAGCTCATCTTCAAAGGTAATTTAGTCATTTTTACTGTCAAACCAAAAGGCTTACTAGTAAAAGAGTGAAAAACAGAATTATAAATTACACTATAGACCTATTTATTATCTATACCAGCAACCTTGAAGTCAGCCTATTCCTTTCCAGAAGCATCACAGGTTCTAATGCTAAAAAAAGGTCCTCCATAGCTAACTTTACTGATTTATTTATGTGAGAGATTATTATTAATAATATTATTATTATACAGTATTTATATAGCACCATCATAATATGCAGCGCTGTACAAAGCCCATAGTCATGTCACTAGCTGTCCCTCAAGGGGGCTCACAATCTAATGTCCCTACCATAGTCATATGACGTAATTGTAGTCTAAGGTCAATTTTTTGGGGG